>NC_138910.1:2444830-2929996 GCF_965231255.1 Vanellus vanellus
ACAACTCAGTAGAAAGAACAGCATTGAAAATGTTGAACAATTTAAAGAGCTTTCAAAAAAATTTTCTTTAGAATACTTAGTGACACTAAGATGTTCTTTCAATAGTTTACCGAAAAAAACAAGCATCTATTTTAACAAAATTGCAGTGCACATACCGTATAATAACATTTAGTGCTTCATATTCAACCACCATAGACTGTACATCTCCTTTAGTAAGTATTGTTTCCAAGGTAGAAATAATAGTGGACACCTAAGGAAATAAGAGGACAACATTAGAATGAGCACCTAAATACAAATATTTCCACGAGGAGCTGGAATTATTAAGTTTTGTTTCCCAGGACTGTGCCCTATGTTTGGACTACACTGGGTCTAGTCCTAACATTAGAGCAAACTGAGCAAGACTGACCAAACTGGAGTATTCTCACGATTTCTCCCGTATGCTGCTCCCCTGTTCTAGCAGAATTGCTCACATTGCAGCTTCTCTCTCAAGAGAAGCAATAATTTGTTGGCTCTCTTCCCTCTGTAGCTGCCCTTACAATTTTTCCAAGAACTTAGACCCTATACTTGGCTGTCAAATTTGATGGAAAACAATCTTCAGATTCAAAAGCTACTGAGTGGTGACCAAGAGATTGCACAAGTCTTATCTCCCTGGGAAATCAGGCCATGCACAAAGAAAAGCAAAGACACTTACCTCCTTTTTAACGATTTCAGAAGGAAACGCCTGCTTAGAGATCACCCAAAGTGCCCGAGTGCGAGTGTTTTTGTCTGAAGTTTTTATAGCAACACTGTTCACCGTTAAAAGCAAGTCTCGTATTTCAGTTGCTGAAAACAGAATGCACAGCCCTCAAATTCTGTTCAGGCATTTCTAATCAGCTTCTTAGCAAGTTTGGGGTCATTTTGCTCAGTTAACATTATTAAAGATCCATTCAACTAGAAGTTGTTTTAAACTGAAAGAGAGGAGATTTAGATGAGATATTGGGAAGAAGTTCTTTCCTGTGCGGGTGGTGAGCCCCTGGCACAGGTTGCCCAGAGAAGCTGTGGCTGCCCCATCCCCGGAGGTGTTCAAGGCCGGGTTGGACGGGGCTTGGAGCAACCTGGGCTGGGGGGAGGTGGCCCTGCCCAGGGCAGGGGCGGGGGGGGGTTGTAACTAGATGATCTTCAAGCCGTCTTCCAACTCTAACCATTCTATGATTCTATGAAACCCCAATGGACATAGTTTAATGTCTTAAATGGTACTTTTTGGCAACGTTTGGAAATTCCTATCAAAATAAACTAGCAAAAAAGCTCAAAATGTATTAATATACAGATACTATTAATGTAGTACATCTGTATTACCTTTATAAGGAACCACAAAACCATAAAATTAGAAGACAATTTTACCTAAAAACACTAGAGCTAAAGATTAAATATCTAATTATTTGAAATTTCTTGGATTTCCAGTGAATTTTGGAGCACTGTGTTGAGTCAATTTCACCGCAATAGTGACATACATGAATTCATCTCAGGGTCTACAAAAGGCTTTAGCAATGAAGAGGGTGGCAAATCTGTAGCTGAGGTAACAGCAAGCTTATTACATAAAAAAAGAGTAAGACTAACATAGGACTTATGCAACCAGAAAGAGAGATGGAGAAGTCATGCATTCCTTTAAAATTCAAAGCTAATGAAGCCTGGTTTCTTACTAATTTGGGCTTTGGAGGTAAACAATCTCACTATCAGAGAAACAAACTCACATACGCTCCTTTCCTCAATCAACAGTACAAAAGTATGCTCTTTGTCCTCCCTCCCTAACTCTCCACTGTTTTCAGGACTTTATTTTTGAAATCTGACATTCTCTAACAAAACTGAATGTAATTTATCAACTGGTTAAAAAAAGAGTTATGGAGGAAACGAAAAGGACCACACAGACATTAAAACAGATGCCTCATTCTCACAGGAAATCAGGCTACATTATGTATAATAGGAAAGTAAGTCACACTGAAAAACTGAGTAGAAGAACCGAAAGAACCGATTTCAATAAACAGAATGGCAGTCACATGAAAAAATGCTCTCTGCACATCCACATATATGATTTTGTTCAGTCTTGCCCGAGGTTAAGTTTCTCTCTAATAAAGGTCATTTCAGAGCATTTGCCAAAGAGTATTTAACACTCCTCAGAAGAAAAAGAAAGAATAATTGACAGTATGTCATTTGTTACTACCATTTGAAGAGTCACTATAGACTCCGGCACCATCAAGGCACCACACAACAGCCAGATCACAATACATTTCCTTCTGTGCCCACAGAAGGGAACCTTAGCTTAACCGCCTTCCACCACCACACAACCGATCTGACACACACCCACAGACAGCTGACACTGAGCAGCTTCTGGTCATGTTATATATGCCTGACCCCTAGAACGTGTAACAGGTATCTCATGAGGATCAGCTTGGACATTAGCTCTCCCCTATTAACAAAATCCAGTGTTTTACCTTGATGCAGAGCCTCAAGTTCTCAGCAGCACAACCTTTCATTAAAGGTATTTGGCACTTTCTAGGAATGCAGGTCATATGATTTTGGATTACTTTAAATTAGTTTAATATCAATTATTTACCAGCAAAATATTTGGGATTGGACTAGATGACTTTTAAAGGTCCCTTCCAACCAAAACCAATCTATGATTTAATATAACAACCAGGAATCACCAGGTCAAGGCTGGAAAACACCAAAACCCACTACTACGCATACCCAAATTCCACAAACAAAAAAGCATTCTTCATTCTTTTTCCACCTGGACATATTTTTTTATTACTAATTCCACAAAACTAATTACAGTACCTAACTGCTAAAAAAGCATTTAGTGAAACTAGAAGTTAGTAAAACAGTACAAGAGCATGAAAAAAAAAAAAATGACAATTTTTTTGTACAAGACAGAATTAGTGAACTAATCACACTGCTCATGCTAGAGACAAAACCACTGCACCACTTGGGAAGTGTAAACTTTGTCAAAATTAAAGCATACACTAACAAAGACAAAGAAAGAACTCAGATATACATATACACGCACACATTACCAGCATCCACACTGATTTGCTTACCAGATAATTCAGATGTAATAGTTGAATTAAAAACGCAGAAACCTAATGCCTGTAATGCTGCATTACTTAGCTCTGAGTTTTGACTAGAAATGTGTGCCTGAAAAAAAAAAAAACATATACATAAATGTCTCAGTTTACAGAAGTAGCTGTGAAGTATTGTCTTGGTATCAACACTTCTTAATGAAGCAAGAGCTGTCAAAAACAAACACTTGATGAAAAATGCACCCATGTAGGAAACCCTCCCCGATTACATGCACTCCAAATCAATAAAACAGTTTGAGGTTCTGAAGATGTTTTTGCTCTCTGTAATTTAGATATCTTTACTGAATTAAGTTCTAAACATCCAAAGTTCTTTACGTCTTGTAACGTACTTGCTATGTACTTCACTCTCTAATTGTTTTTAAACATCTAAAACAGACAGGAAAAAAAGATGGCTAAGAATAGTCTTTACATTAATCTTAAATAAAAAATTTATTGGCATTTACTGCATATTCCAATTCTCTGAAGTGTTTCTAAAGGCAGGCAGAACACGTTATATCTCTTCTGGCTGAAAGATCAGATTTGACAGCGTAACACTGCCTGAACATATACAAGATCCTGTCTTTTATTTTTTCTGTTGTAATTTCTAGTAACATGGGAGATACATTTTTCCAACAAACCCTTACTGCTATGTCCCTAGCTTCAATTCTTATTAAATGAATTGGAATTCAGGTCTTACAATGGCCACTGACCTTGACCACCTAAACATACCTTTGTTCACTGAAGTGCAGAAAATTGAATGGGAAAGACATACCTTAAATACTTTGCAAAGTTGAGGAAAGTGTCTTCCGACATCTGCAGCAAATTCTTTGCCTTCCTCACCCGTCAAGCGACTTTAAGGAGCAGAAGGGAAAACAAGCAATATTCACAGGTTAAACATGTTATAACTGACATACCTTTTAACTTCTAATACACGATTCATTATCTAGTACAGAACCATTTCTTTCCTTAGAAAGCTAAAAACACGACAGTGAAGAAGTTATAGAGCAAAAATGCCAGTCACCACAGTTGGTCTGACATATCAGTAAAATACCATACTATAAAGTACATGAGTCCTAGTATATCAGAAAAAGTGAAATAACTAATGACCCATTTTGTAGGTTTGTAAAAAACATTGACAGGTTTTCACATTTTATCAACTTTTATAAAAACATTAGAAGTTAATATGCAAACTCTAAATGACTGCTGAAAATTACAGATACTTTCCACAGAAATATAAGAGCTTAAAAAGCACTCAAAAGCAGTTCTAGAATGCAAGTTCCCCACTCCAGGAAAATTCTGGTTTGACAACTAGCAGCGATTACTTTGCCTATATCCAGAGAACACCCATACAGAAACGTTTTATAGGATAAGTATATCTTTAACTGATCCGTTTCACACAGCAAAACCCAACCATACTAAGTGCAATCACCCAGAAGACAACCTGAGAAATCAGTTGCTGCTTAATACTATCTTTAAGTTAGACTATTTTTTTTTATCAATTACTGGAAGCTTGTAAAATCTTATAGTGTGATCAGTATCACTGATATCTAAGCAGCTAGACCTTTAAAAGTTACTACAAAACTGAAAGGCAGGAACTCAAGGGAGATACCGATGGAAAGAGATAATGCCTCTGAATATATACGCTAACGAATTCGAGAGATCCAGGTAAAAGTAGAACCTCATGGGTAAGAAGTACCTTCCAGAAAGAAACGCAATTAAGGGAAGACACAATCATTCAAAAACACGAAAAACACAACAAACCTAACCCTTCTAATCACATAAACGAAATGGAAGTCTTCTTTCAGTAGGGAAAAAAGTTATTATTTCCCAACATTCCTTCGCCCATCTCCGCCTTGCCCCAGGAAACGTAGGAGAGGTTCTGGGATGAGCAGACACCCAGAAGACTCCCGCCTTCCCCCGGCTCCATGCCGACAGGTTTCCCGCGATCTCCAGCCAACGGCCACGCAGCCCCAAGCCCTGCAGCCCTCCCCACCGCCCGAATTTCAGGCCGGACAGAGACCTCCCTCCCTGCCCCGCCGCAGCAGCAGCAGCGCATATCCGGGCGTCCCTCTCCCGTGCCGCGGCCCGGGCCACGCGGGCCGGCCCTGCACACCGCCGCCCCCCCCCGCTGGCGGGGAACCACACAGGCCGAGGGCGGCCGCCGTCCCCTCAGGCAGCGCGGGCCTCCCCGCTCCCCTCACGATGCCGGGGGAAGGCGGCCCCGGCCCGCACTCACTTGGCGATAGTGAGATGCGCGTCGGTGAGGTCCCCCGGCGGAGCAGCCGGGTCCTCCAGGGTCTCCAGCAGGGGCTGCAGGTTGGGGCAGGCGGCAGGAGCGCTCATGGTGCGGCGGGCGGAGACCGGGCAGCCCGGTGCCGCCAGCCCCGAGCCCAGCCGTCCCCCAGGCTAAGATGGCGGCAGGCGGGACTGGCGCCGCGCGAGCCCGGGCTGCGCCGGCTCAGCCAATGGAGAGCGAGGAGAGGCGGGGCCGACGGCCGAACCGGAGGACATCGAACGGCACCAGGCATTCCCTCCGCGCGCGGCGGAGCGCGGAGCGATGGATCGTTTCCCGCGCCTGGCGGGCACCGCCCCCGGTGGGCACCGCCCCTCGTCGCCGATTGGTGGAGAGGGGCGCGAGGGGCTGTCTGTCTGTCTCCTCAGGCAGCCGCTCGCGCCCTTCCTTGGCTGTGCGCGTGCGGCCCTCCCAGGAGCCCCTTCACACTGCAAATCATTGACTCATAGACTCATGGAACGGTTTGGGTTGGAAAGGACTTTAAAGACCATCTCGTTCCACCCACCAGAGGGGAGCAGAGGGGCACAATCCCCCCTCGCCCTGCTGGCCACGCTGCGGGGGATGCAGCCCGGGGTGCTGGGGGCTCGCTGGGCTGCCAGCGCACATTGCCGGCTCATGGTGAGCTTCTCATGCACCACCACCCCCAAGTCCTTCTCCTCAGGGCTGCTCTCCAGCCATTCTCTGCCTGGCCTGTATTTGTGCTTGGGATTGCCCTGGCCCATGTGCAGGACCTTGCACTTGGCCATGTTTAGCTTCATGAGTCTGGCATGGGTCCACCTCTCAAGCCAAATCATTTATTTGTGACTGGAAAATAATCTGTAGACCTCCCAGAGCTGTTCAGCAGTTGGAGTGGAGCTCCAGCTCCACAGAAACCTGCCTGCATAAACCTGGAATGCCTTCAGACCCGAATATGTGGGTCAGCACTGTGGAATGTGTACCCACAACCATTTCCAGTTGTTTTTTTTGGTTTCCAAGTAGGTGCTGGATTTCTGAATGGCAGGGAAATATGAGCACAACAGCGAGTGCCCGGGGTCTTTGCTCCCGGCCATGGCTGCAGCACCACACGCTGCCCAACATCCGCTGCCGTTGTCTCCGGGTGGGAGACGTTAGTGCCTGGCAGTGCACAGTATATCTCATGTCGCCATAAAACCACCAAGAGGGAACAAGTGATGGATGCGTGGTGAATTACCTCAGGGCATTTGTGGGTGTAATGTGAAATAACAGCAGTGGCCACAAATCTGAAGTGTGGAGAAACCCATTTTATCAGGGATAGAGATAGGCCTGAGCAGTAACGTTAATGGCTGATGCTTTCTTAGTCACCCACAGGGCTTCATAGTGGTGTTGGAGATGCTTGGCAGGAGCGCCTGTCCTGGAAAAAAACTTTTCCCCAAACAGCATCACCCCTCCGGCCCTATGGGGGTTCCCAGACAGGCAGACATGCCCTGTACACCCCTTGGTTCTGATCCATACCAGTTCAAGACCTGTGGCTTCTCAATTAAAGAAACAAAAAAAAAGCCAAAACCAACAAAAAAACCCACCCTAGGTCATAAACAAAATGTTAACTGTTCTCTTCACATGTTTTCTTTATTAACAAACACTTTTGGTCATCTTGGAGAACTGGAATGACATTTTGTAACAGGAAGATTTTAACAGGTTTAGTCAGTCCACCCGATGGCAGGATTAAAAAGCACCAGTAGGTTTTAGGTGTGGCTTGATCCCATTAAACCCAGTGATACGAACTTTGTTTCCTGGCGCTCACAGGAAATAATAGCATTATATAAAGCATGAATAAAGTCTTGGAAATGACAGGGAGAGAAGCTGCAGTGCAAGCTGCAACATTGTTCTCCAGTATAGCTGGGAAGCAGGATCGTATTCCTGATGAAATTATAACAATAAAAGCTCAAAGAATAAATAAATGTAAAGAACCAAGAATTGGAATAAATAAAGCAAAGATCCGTCTTACTTGCTTAACATTCTCCTCCTCCTGTGCAAAACTCCATCTGAGGAATTCACAATGCTCGAAACAAAAAATAATTCACAGGAAGATTCTCAGTGGGCATTAGACTTCAGCAGATCTGGCGTCAGGAAAACATGCAGAGCAAAAGAAACTCTTAAAACTTATTTACCGCTTTAAATCAAGAAAAATGCTTCAAAGTCTGAAAAGTTCTCAAGAAATGAAAATAATTCATTGGCAACTCAGGACACAATTAAAACAGAGGTAGCTTTAATGCTGCTTCAGACTGAGGAATTTAAACTGAAGTTAAAAACATATGGAGAAGGATTTATGTTCATCAATTCAAAATAGTACAGTCGTCTTAAAACCCGTGTAAACAACATACAGCATCTCGACAGTATCTTCTGAACGGATTTGCCGTCACTTGGTTAGCGATTCCTTCTGGTGCTTCACCTCACCAGTTTTATTACCGTCTTTCGTTTGATTCTTTACTAAGTGAAATCAGAGAAGTAAAAGGACTTGAACATCTCTTCTCTGGATGAGGAAAACCTGACAAAATTCATTGAGTAGTTTCTGATTCATCTCACAGCAAAATTATGATGATGATAATATAATTGATTCTGTGCTGTTCATGCTGCTTCCCAATCTTATGACTTCAATTACATGGGTGGCTGCTAGGCCACCCACAAGATGAATTTATGTATCTTAAAAATAAGCTTATTCTAAACAAAAATAAGGATAGAACAGCATATTACATTTAAAAATAATTGAAAAGGTCCCACAAAAAGTTTGTTCAAATGGTGCAAGAAATGAGGAGAAGGAATAGTTAATATAGAAAAATAATTTTAAAATCTTTGGTAACAGTGAACTTTTCAGATTTTTACAGTACTTGTAATGTAAAAATAGTCTTCTATTATTCATGTAAGTATATTTTATAATTTATTTCCTAGTATACTTTATTAACAAAACTTATATAAAAGCAGAAAATAAAAAGTTGGAAAGATATGAAGAAAATGTGTTATCTGAAGAAACAAGTATCTGAATTGGGTTCTAAAACATGTCTCTTCGCGAGTGTATCTTGTTATTCTGCTCACATAATACCAAATTTCCCAGATAAGAAGTTTGTTTTTCCTTGGGATGTTGTATTCTTTCCATCATTTGACTTTAAGGGTGTATCCATAGTAATGTATCTAATTTGAAAACCACCAGCAGTCACTGAGGCATCTGTCAAAAACTTCAAGGTCATAACATTGCCTGGGACAAGAAAAAGAAAAACAAAGGTTAGGTTTTTGGGTGGCATATTTCAGAGTTATTTTTAAAGTGCTCTTTCTTGCTTGCTTCCAAGATCCTTAGAGCAATCCACCTGGTCTGTCTACTTCCCAGCTGTGGCCTGGGAGGATTCTAGTTCCATTGTCCCCACGGAAAACCAGGCAGATTTTCATCAGTTGTCTTTGTTTGCAGAGCCCAGAAGTTGATAAAGTTTTGCTGTACCCAGTGCTTTCTGCAAAGCATTTCCCGTTCTTTAAAATGCTGCTGTGCTTCACTCTACCTGTGAAATGTCACGCTTCCTGTGTGAGCCACATCTGGCATAGAGCCTCATGGACTCATGGATCTCTAGGTGACACAGGGGCGAGGCTGCTACATCGCTGCCCCATAAGTGTCATCTGTTCGTCTCCACCAGGACCATGTAAACAGGGAGATCAGGGATGGCACAATTCAACTTTGCTGTTCTCTTTCTGCTGATTACAGCAGTAGCTGGAGCATGGTAATGTGAGTTTCTGCACAGACTATCCATAGACTATCCTGGGAAACGTGGCTACATCCTTGCACAGGGAGCTGGCGTGACATCTGCGCTACAGCGACTTCACGACACTTGAGCAAAGACGGGTAAAAGTGGTTTTGATTGACATGTAATCAGACCTCGACCTGCTGTTTAAGCATACACACAGAATAATGTCTATAACAGGCTTTGGAACTGTTCTCGCAATCCTTGCTCTTGAAATGGGAAAAATTGGTGCATGAAGATTGTGTGCACGGGTAGGGCTCGGTTACCGATTGCAGATCCGCTGAACGAAAGCTCTGCACCGCGTGTAGGTGTACTACCTCTGTAAGGCCAGCAGGATGCACCCTGGTTATCTGCTAACTGGGCTTTTTTTTTTCCTCTATGTTTATTTAGAATTGCATTGATGAAAGAGCACGCTGGCAGTTTTGAATAGCAGTTTATGACATGAAGCAGAGATTGTGTCTTTGGCCATCTTAACGATATATTATTAGAAAGTAGGGACAAAAGGTGATTTTGGCTGATTTTTTTTTTAACCATGAAGAGTGCAAATATATTACCTGTACTAATGATATCATCTGGCAACTCATCTCCACAAAACCTGGAAAAAGATATAAATGGTCATTACTAAATGATCCAGCAAATATGCCATACCCGCGCTATACAGGGACCTGCACGGGATGGTGGCTCGCAGGCTGTACTCTCCTTTGGAGCTGTGGCTCCTGGGGCTAAATTGGTTATAGGTACGCAGTAATCGCCTAAAGAATTTTTGTCATTATCTTATAGTTAGGTCAGGGGGGGACGGAAATGCAGGAAACATTTTTCAATATATGCAGGAAGTAAATGATGCAAAACAAGAAAAAGAGCAATTTGACAAGGCATTGAGGAAAAGAACAATGGCCCAAGGCCAAGGAAGAACATTGTCAAATTTATCTGTAAAGACAAAACAAATGGACTATATCCTTGCTTTGCTATACATGATTTGTAGAGAGGATGTGAAAAGCGTCAGGAATTGGGAAGTGTTTTTATCACTTTTTCTGGTTTACTGGAAAATTGAGGTATTTCATATGAAAATATGACTGCTAAAGGACAAACAAAAAGATGCATCAAGGAAAAGAAAGTGAAAATTAAGCAAAGAGGGAAACGAAATCTAGAAGAGAGATGATATATAACACTTCTGATTTTGTTAGAAAGTATTGTACTTCTGAAGCAAATAGTAATTTAAATTAAATACATTTTTGCTAACAGTTTGCCCCTCTCCTTTCAATTAAAGCAAATACAAGATGCTGTTTGAGATTGTCAAGAGTTGTTCCTGTAAAATGACAGAGAATTAAGATAAACAGCTAACTAAAAAGTCTTGCAGCTTTCTTTCATGTAATTTAACAAAGCAGAAAGGGGCAAAGCGAAATTCTCTGAAACACTTTACAGGCCTGTGTTAATGAAAGTAAAGTAAATTGCCAGGAACAATAAGTTCTATTGCTACAGAGGTGGTAATTGGATAAGGCAATACAGTGTTCTTCTGAAGTAATGTTTTGGGGGAAAAAAGTTAAATCATTTGATTATTTGCATATTAAAGCTGGAATTGCTTTACCTGCCCACAAAGCCATTGATATCATCATAGCTATCATAGATTTCCAAGAAATCAGCCATACAAGCAGTGTCATCTTCGACATCAAACTCTAGAAACTGTAGATGAATACGTTGTCCATACTTTACTCTAATATGCCAGTAGCAAATTTGCTCATTTTCATACTCATTTGGGTAGCCCGGTGACTTAAAAACATGTTTTGAATCTGTGAAGACTCCACCACATTCTTTTCCTAAGAGAAAAATAAAAACATCAGAGCTTAAGTATTCATTCTGGATATGGCTATGGTTTAAATCTTCATGCACTTTGACCCAGCAGATCCGTAGAAAATCACATCGGAACACCCAGCGTGATAGCACTTTTCATATATTTAAGCACTCAGCATTCACAAGAAATGTCAGTCATTGCTAGCTTTTGGGAGTGAACACTTTGGAAACAAGAGGCGTGATGCAAAACTCACTGAATTCAGAGGAAAAGCTTTCATTGACTTCAGTGGACTTTGGGCCAGAGCTAAGTGTTTTATGTAAAAGGCATTTGAGGTTTCTGGCTATGTCAAACTGTAAGCTTTACAGCTGTACTTGCAAGTCACCCTGGCATTCAGTTTCTTTTATCCTTTCTTCTTAAATAACCTCTTCAAAGTGTGTGTTCCACAAGAAAACTCACAAAGGCTAGTGATCACACACATTGCATTGTATTCCTGTTATTGCTGCAGCTCTTCACTCCCTTTGGAATGTCTCCTTTGGGACAAAAAACACTGATTCCAGTTTGATTCAGTGACCATTTGAACTTTACCAGCTCCCTGATAGTGGGACAAACAAACTTGGGGACCTTACATGGCCTGACTTTAGGATTTGTCATAGTTGCCTGAGTTCAGACCTGGAGGAGAAGGAGGTACTTTCTAAGGGTGATTCAGGGTTCCTGAGTTAGGAGCCTTAAGCTGGATAGTGTGATAAACCCTCTTCAAATGCACATTGTCCACAAGTCCTGTACTTTTCAGCTCCAGCTCATTGCTAGGTTGGATGTAGATTTCAAACACGAAAACAGTTTCACAGGTCCCTCTTGACATCTTTAGCATCCTAGAGAAGAGCACAGGCTCAATTCAATCAGAGATTTGTCTTTGTTCCCCCTGGCTACTTGTCTCCCACCTGCAAGCGGACAACTCCGCCAGGCTTTGTAGCAGACTGTCCATCAAGCGTGAACACATATCCTTTATGGGGGTGACTCAGGCTGCTGAGTGTTGGCAGTTCTGGTTTCCTTTTGTCCTCTGACCAAACAGTACATTTGGAAAGTAACTACCTCTCAGCCCAGAGTTGAGGGCTGACAAAGGAGAAAGTCGGGCCGAAAGCTTACATGCAGTAATAACGAATGCAGTAGTCTCTCTTGCAGTTCTCTTTGTACGCTGAACATCTGTGAACGTCCCCCGCCCCACAGAGCTATTTGATTAACAACTGCACTGCTAACATAAACAAACTCAAACCCTCTGAGCACAAACAAAATGTGCACAGCTGTAATGACGTCACGAACAACTCCAAATTTTGGCTCTGCCAGGCAGGGTAGTACACTTGGAGTCGTAGGAGAGCCAAGCGGTGCACATAGAGGGAAGAGTGTGGCCAGTAGGTCGAGGGAGGTCATTCTCCCCCTCTACTCTGCACTGGTGAGGCCACAACTGCAATACTGTGTCCAGTTTGGGGCTCCCCAGTTCAAGAGGGACAGGGAACTGCTGGAGCGAGTCCAGCAAAGGGCAACTAAGATGATGAAGGGCTTGGAGCATCTGCCTTATGAGGAAAGGCTGAGAGAGCTGGGACTCTTTAGCCTGGAGAAGAGAAGGCTGAGGGGAGACCTTATTATGGCATACAAGTATCTAAAGGGTGGGCTGAAGGAGGATGGAGCCAGGCTCTTTTCAATGGTTCCCAGTGACAGGACGAGGGGCAATGGGCACAAGTTAGAACACAGGAAGTTCCGTTCAAATACACGGAAACACTTCTTTACGGTTCGGGTGACAGAGCACTGGCACAGGCTGCCCAGGGAGGTTGTGGAGTCCCCTTCCCTGGAGATTTTCAAGACCCGCCTGGATGCAGTCCTGAGTAATGTGCTCTGGGCAATCCTGCTTTAGCAGGGGAGTTGGACTAGATGATCTCTAGAGGTCCCTTCCAACTCTGATAATTCTGTGATTCTGTGATTCTGTGATAGTTAAGCTTCGCTTTTCTTGGTGCCTACTTTGTCTGTCTTCCCTGCTATATAAAGTGATAGCAAGCTAAACTGAAACAGCGGCCGTGTCAATATTGCAGTCATCTGCAGTGCAGTGAACGAGACATGTCCCGTATCTGGTGGAGTCTCATCAATCATGTCTGAACCATGTGGAGACCCACTTTTCTCCAGCAAGTCACACGTGCACACACGCACACACACACGGGACTGCTGGCAGCTGGATCTGTCAGATGTTTCAGTCCCAGACACGGCATGCATTTTCAAAAGTTGTTCTATCTCAGGCACAAGAAAGAAGGAATAAGGGTTAACACTAAATTTAGCCTGTTTACAGGCATATTATCTAGAAAATGGTTCCCATGTTAACCACCTCAGATTAGTTATTTAAATGAAATTGTAGGCTAAATGTGAACACTCTTACAGAAAACGAGACATTCACACATCACATTGGAAATATTACTTACCTTTTTAATCAACAACAGCATATGACTATATTTTTAGTTTCTGAAAGGACTTTGCTTAGGCCCAGTTATGTATGGTACAACGCAGTGCAGAGACACTGAGCGCTGAGCGAGCCAGATCAGCTATAGGTAATGGCAGAGGGGGCTTGGTGTAAGGCTCCAAATAAATTTGTATCAATATGCCCCCCTCCTCAGACAGTGTATTTATGGTACTGAAGCTAACTCAAGCAGAGCTGGCGTGCCTTTGCACAGCCAGATAGCATGGCGTGCGGTCATAATCTTAGACCCGAAGAGCAATGGGTTGTTTTTAAACACACCATTAGGGTTGTAGCAGTAGGCATCCCATCTCTCGCTTCTGTTGAGGCGAATCCCGTAATCAACAATACCAGTTTTTCCAAAGCCGCAGTTGGCTCCGGCTTTCACTATGGGATAACCAACTCGGCCCTTTGCCATCCAGCCAGCAGCACACACATGGAAACCTGCAACAGGCACAAAATGCGACATGGATGAGAGAAAGCAGTCCTAGGCAAGGCTCTCTGCTTTTTATTCAAGTAAGGAAAGTCTTACTCAAGCTGATCAATGACTTGGGTGTAATTGGCCTAACAGAAATTGAACTACAGGAAAGAACAGTGCTTTGAGAGGATAATTGTGAACACAGAATATTAAAATTGTATTGTGTTCTCCACAATATGATTATTAGTTCTTCATTTGAAAACAAAAATCAAATGCAGATGGACTATATATTTTCCCGGGTAGTGAGTTTTAAGTGCTGTACCAGCATTTGTAATCAAATTACGTATTGGATGAGTTATATGTGTTCTTTGTTTCCCTTTTGAAGTCATACAAGTTGGCTCAATCATATCTCAAGAGCTTGCAGCATTAAGTTCTGAGAGTGAATAAAATACTACATACAAAAGACAGCTAAGAAAACAAAGTTTTTACTTAAAATACTTTCAATTTAAATTTAAATACCTGAAATGCCTCAAGTATTTCTTGCTAAACAAAACAATCCTGTTAATGCATTTTGTGGCTGAGAACTTAAAAACAATAGCCAAAGAATGCAGTGTTATTTACTGTCTGATAGAGACCAATTCAATGTTTTCATCCAGACAAACTGGAACATATTTGTGGCGCCCTTGGACTATGAGCTACTCAGAAGAGACAAAAGTACCCTTTTTACATGTGTGCTGGTGCTGAGAGCCAGCTTCTGACTCAACGGCATAGCCTGCAAATTTCTAGAGTGGAGGATATTTTCCATTGTTTTTCCAATGCTCTGAATGGATTAATAATTTCTTATTAGGAATCAGATAGAAATACAGTAGAGCCCTCACTCAGCTCCGCTTTTCACTCCCAGCACGCCACTCTCTCTCTCTCAGAGCAGATATGGCTGGAATAAGCATTATGACAACATCTTGACTGGTGAGATGAAAAATAGCAGTGCACATTTACTATGGAAGCTCCCTGGGGACAAACGCCTTCCCCTGAAGCCCCCAGGTGCTGTATCTGGGGAGGTACCATTGCTTCCCAGCTCAGCCAGACGGCTCTCTGCTGGGTGCTGCTGGTTCCGGGACTGCGCTGCACCCAAAGCTCAGGGGGATGCGTAGCACTGTGTGCAGATGTTATCCCTGACAGCGCTGTAGGTCGTGCAGTCATGCTCTGCTACTGAGGGGGGAAATTGCATGCGACTTGGGCAAAAATCCAGGGAGTTTACAAGTCTCCCAGTCCCAGAGTTCATAGCGTTCGTGAAAATACAAGACTGGCAACGTTATGAATAAGCGATGTGAAAAGCAAACAGCCATGATTTTTTTCAAACCTATTTTTCTTGCCGCCTCCAGCTGCTGATACGTGGCTAGATGTCCTCCCTCGTATTCACAGACTGCTTTTGCTTCTGCATAGGTGAGCTGGTACTTCCCAGAGCGTGACTCCCTGTGATACACTCCAGCTGCTCGTTCTGTGGGACCAAAGCAATAAGTGATTTCAGTATTGTATCCCAGCTGGCCCACCCCCTGCGGTGCTCTCACCACCCCCACCAGTTTCCCCAAGACCTGCAAGTTGGGCTACTGGCCAGGTGAGACGAGAAACAAAATGTTCAGCTAGTGGCTGTGCCACTTGGAAAGCGTCAGGAAAATATGTCCCTCCCAACACAAAGACATGTTTTTGCAACCCAAAGGTATGTTTTTTCTTTGGGAGAAGTTTTGAACAACAGAGCCAGTCAGAGCTTATTGAGTTTTTGAACAACAGAAAATCAACAAACGCAGGGAAGGACTCCCCTAGGACTACTCAGAAGGCAGTAGTTATGGGAACGATCGGCTGGTGTCAGCATCACTAGTTCCGTGCATCCTATCTGACTCAGGGGAAGCTCCTTCTGGATTGCTATCACAGCACACTCTTGGATGTAACTTTAAGTGCTTTTGTAAGATGAATCAGAGCTTTGTTTTGAATCTCCAGAGAAGTTAAATCAGAGCTACTTGGACAGAAGAGAGGCAGAAACTGCAGGGAGTAAAAATGTGAAGTAAAAATATCTGAGCTTGTGTCACAAAGGGCAGGACCAGAACGATTGCTGGCTGACATTTTGGCTGCACAGAAAATTAATACACTTTCTTCATTATTTTTTTCTTTACTGTTGCAAGTAAAATATAAAGCAGCTTTCCAGGGAAACCTAGAAACTGTCAGTACTACTAAAAGTCGTATAATCTTTTCATGTTTCACTTGTCTGATGCCATATGTATGGAAATCTGTCTCAGAACCGATCTGCATCCCTAATATGAATGGCATTTTTGTTTAGATGTTTATTATATTTAGTATAATCTGAGAGAAATGGCTGTCTGTAGCTATCACTAGTCAACATGACTGAAAAAAGATGTGAAACAGGAAGCATTTTTTACAGTAGTTATTTGTACCATGGGAAAAAAAGAATGTCTTTTCTAGGGACATACTTAGAGTCAGTAGTTTTGGCTAGGTTAGGATATTTTTAAAAAAAAAACATGGTCACCACTGAATTGTGGTTAGCAATGGTGAGAACCCTTATTAGGCAGAGAATGACGTTTGCCAATGTAGTTTTTGGACCCACAGTCACTGGCCTGGCGCCCAGTGAAGTAAATGATACTGCTGACAATAGTCTCAGAAGACTGAGAGCTGCTTTCTGTAACATCACTGGGAATGTCACTGGCATGGGCACGGGATAACATATATTCCCTGGAAAAATCTTTCCAAATAAGCCAGTTCTGTTGTGAAGAAGAGTCACAACTAACAGCTGTGGAATAATCGTATGCTATATTAAAAAAAAAAATCTATTTTAATTAAAAATTTATTCATAGGAAGTATCATTTTTCATTCACTCAATAGTCTATCATGTCTAACCTAAGTCCACTCACTGCTTCTTTACGGTATCATTGTACTGGATTCATATGCCTGAATTGAAAATCCGAGTGCTACAGAAAAGAGCGCACCATTTCGCCTCACTGCGCACCCAGGGGACAACCTGGAACTGATGTTACTGATCACTGCAGCTCACAGGGAAATTAACTGAAAGGCAAATTGAAAAACACAGACTGTAGTCCTCGGGGTTAGCTGAGCTGCCCCACCTACACCGAGTCAAAGAGGAAGGGGCAGCTGAATTCTAAGGTTTGGTACCTTTGCAAAGGTGACCAGTCAGAGCCAAAGCAAGAGCAGTATTAAAGTTTATGGTCAGTGATGTCTGCTGGTAAAAGCCCCCCATCGCTCCGGCAGCCACCTTTGCAAGACCCACCCTGTTCCTTCCCTGTTCCTCCCCTGGAACTGCTGCTGGATGTACCACCAGGGATTTGTGGAGAATCGCCACTGCTTGCACTCATCACTCTTGGAGCTGACAGTAAAATCGTCTCATTTTTAGTTGTTCTTCTGGCTTTTTCATGTGGCAATATTGTTTTCAAATCTTATCCCTCGAAAGGTATCTACCCCCACTTCTTGATGCCAAAATGTCCCTGTGGACAGGCATCACATTTTTCAGAATATTGCTGGAAAAATCTGCTCTCCACAGTTCTTGCAAGGGCTGCTCTACCAACAGCAGCATCACCGAGTCTTCGGGCAACGTCTTGGTGGGTGGCGTCACCCTGCTGAGAGCAATCACCCATCTGCATCTCTGTTATTCCTTTGTAACATGACAAAAGTAGCCTTTGGAAAGATAGACCACACACACGTCCTCCACCAAGCTTTGAGATTTGCTGCTGGCTTGGCGTATCACAGTTTAATGATACAGTATTCCCTAATATAGCCTAATTAACTGATCAGATCTTTCACAGGCATTTTTTCCCCTCCCTTTTAATTCCATTAGGGGCTGTGCAGAAAGATAAATCGCATCAGCAAAACCAGACCTAGGTCGAAGCATCGTACTTATTAACTATTAATATGCATTTACATATTTATGTGTCTGTATATGTATATACAAACATACACATATTCACAGTCATACCTGAACACACACACTATTAGTCTTTATGGAGGCGATATCATGGCCATGTAGATAAACCTGCATGAAATTTTGTTTTTACTTGCAAGCACAAGCGCATGCCTACCACTGTAAATGCACACCGATCAAGTACCATGGGCCCAGCACTACAGGGTACGACGCGTCCCAGCCTCAGCTCAGCACCTTCTCTGATGGGGGATTCTGCTTGTTGGCTGCTCTCTTTATCTGACCTGCTTGAAATCTCTTCCTGGACAACAGTGAGAACTTTCAGCAAAGTTCTTCCTTTCTTTGACTGGAAACCTGCATAATGGGACTGTTCTCTCAGGGATTTCTCCTCTCACTTTTCTTCTTTGGTTCTTACTCAAAAGATCATGGGCTACATAGCTGACAGGACACGTTTCTGCCAACTCACATTTCTTAAAATCTCTCCTCGAAGTCCAGAGACAGCAGGATCCTGCAAGGACAATGACCCTCTACTCACCCACAGCAGTAGGAGATGGTAATATGTAGCCAACCTCTTCTGCACGAACACAATAAGAATGAGATTTGGCCTAATACAGTTCCCTCAACATGCATGGCACAAATGCTAAATGCTAAATACTAAATACTAAATAAAAATAAATATTTAACTTTTAAGCAGAGGATGGCCACGTAGTTACTGGCATGGGCCTCTGCTAACGCACGGTCATACTCAGAGTACTGCACCAAATGGGGTAGGTATGGTCCCTAAACCACACTGACACACAGTGTGGGAACAGGGACGAAATTCGGAACACGAGAAGCGGAGCAGCTGTTCTGGGAAACCTGCTTCATGGTGCTAAGAACTGGCACTCAAATAAATGCATGAGTATACTTAGGCAAGACCACTCCGATCCTCTCATCAGTTTACAATAAACCTTTGGTTATAATATGCTTGTGTCAAAAATGAGCAGCAATAAAATTCCATTCACACAAGAAAGACACTAACAGGAAGGCGATACCGTCAGTGGCAGCAGGACTGCGTGCTTCCTGAGAAAACAAAAGATGCTTTGTAACAAGAAAAAAAGTAAAAGACATGAGCATTTCTAGACTGGCATTAATTGAAGTTTTCATATTTGTGGTAATGATTTCTTGAGGAAGAAAGGTAAAATGCAAAACTCTCCTCATTTTCAATTTAGTCTTTATAGTGCTTTATCAGAAGAAGAGGAGATAAGCAAAGCTCAGATGTCACTGGGCATTCCTAGCCTTTATTCAGGGGACAGGGTCTTGCTTTAATGCTCCTGCATAGTGAGTATGAGATTGGGGTTACTTGTTTTACTGTTCAATTACACTATTTTTTTAAAATACAAAGATGCATAAATCACATGGCTGTGATTTTGCCGAGTTTTTCTTAATTTATATATAATGTCACTGAATTCCATTGGTAATTCAATTAACTGCATTTTGAGGTTTGTTTCAACAATTGTACTGCTGTAGTTACACTAGATGGTGCATTTCTAAAGGAGCTTCAACAGAGTCCTGGAGATAAGAAAGCAGAGTGGTTATTTCAAAGTGTCACACTTCCAGATTTTGCATGTGTTTGTTTATTTAGAGCAAGTCATAAGTTTTTACCTCACAGTTTATTTTTATTTGCTCTCATGGTAAATGCTAAAGGTGCAGCAAAACATAATTTTATTATGCATTCCAGTTAACTCTCTGTTTCTTCATTTTAAAGAAATGGATTTTTTTTCTTCAAATTGACTTCAATTCATAAAACTGCTCAACTGATCACTGTTATCACAAATTTACATTTATGCTACAGAAGCCCCTAAAGGCAACATCCAAGGTGGCAGCAGTTGTGGATATGCCAATATTGGCAAATAAACCACCCAGGACCCATTCTTGGGCCATGAGTGCAAGTGGCATGGTGTGGGCCTGAGCTCTCTTCCCTGGCATCGGGGTGGTCTCACCCAGGGACAGCCCGTGGCCCGGCTCTCCAGGGCGCTGCACTGGAGTACTCTCTAGAAAACCACTGGCTGGCTGAGAGCAAAACTGTGTCAGGGAGCACAGTTCAATGGTTCAACACAATGAATGGTTCAACCACAGACAGGACCTGTGCATGGCCACGTACTCGTCACTTGTGCGGGGACAGCCTGTACCGGCTACAGAAAAAGAGGGGCCTGACTCAGCAAGCCCCTTTGCTCATTGCTGCCACCACGTCCCTTCTATACGAGAATACCCATCACAGCCTGTACCAAATTCAGCTCCTCTGCCCCTGCTATCAGGGCTTAACACAGCCTAAATCCTACTTATCTTCTGTGTCTCCTTCCTGTTATTCCAGCCAAGAATGGAGCCAGGCTCTTCTCAGTAGCAACCAATGATAGGACAAGGGGTAATGGATTCAAGCTGGAACACAAGAGGTTCCACTTAAATTTGAGAAGAAACTTCTTCTCAGTGAGGGTGACAGAGCACTGGAACAGGCTGCCCAGGGAGGTTGTGGAGTCTCCTTCTCTGGAGACATTCAAAACTCGCCTGGACGCCTTCCTGTGCAACCTCATCTAGGTGTTCCTGCTCCGACAGGGGGGTTGGACTAGATGATCTTTTGAGGTCCCTTCCAATCCCTAGCATACTGTGATACTGTGAATACAAACTTCACTAATTTCTCACACAAACCTCTTCTCTGTCATCATTTTTTTGGATCGCAGCCCCTTGAGGTGGTGCTTGAAGCTGCCAAGCTGTCCTCCCTCAGCTCTCCCCCACCTGAGCGCCTTCAGCAACTATGGGACACAGCAGGCGTGCTCCAAGTTTAGAAGGAAAGAGAAGTCATTAAAAACGTTCAGTCAAATGGAAAACAATATAGATCACTTCTCCTTCTCATTTATGTTCCTGTTAGTTTACATGATCCTCTGAGAAGGGACCGGAGTCACGTGGTTGCTGCACCGGCTAATAGAGCGTGGCCACAATCCCTCATGAAACATCTACACACAACAGAAACGTGTACCGGCTCCAGGAGTGCCTTAGAATCCTTAAAGAAATACATAACATTCTAGAGAGGATAAAGGAGTTTGTAAATATGTGTCTATAAATGGGAGCACTCAGTGCATGTTTTTGTTTTGGCATCCTTTATGTGACTATATTCTGAATATCTTTTTCTGTTGTATTGGACAATTATAAAGATCTATAAAAGAACTTTAAGAGCTATTTAAACCCAGTTGAAGTGTAAGAAACTATTCCCGCAGCATCTTCTATAGCCCTTTTGTAATCTTCTCTCCACTGTTTAATGATGTGAACAAACCAACAGCCAAAACATATACATTTCTGTACTTTCCTAGAAACCTAGGAAATATTATCACTATTATTTCCAGATCATTTAGTTTCATATGTAGGACCCCAGGCATTTGAAGTATGTTCATGCAGAAAGTAATTCATTCCTTTGCCAAATGTTTCTTTTCATACGCGTTTTCCTTCATGAGAAGCAACTACTCTTTAACGCTGTTTTCACTTTACCTCATGCTGTAGGAAAATACATTCAGATGAAATATTCCATAACTACTTTTCCCTGCACTTCAGAGAAATAGTAAAAATAGTAAGCTCCCAAGGGCAAAACTTAAAGTCACTACTCAGTTAAAATGATAAAATAACCAAAGGGTTTTGCTAACATTAATGCATGGCTCAATTTTGTACCGTTAGGTGTTCATTTTTATACGGTTAGGCAAACACAGTGACTTTTGCAGCAAAACATTCATGATTAAATTATTTCTTACCTAACCAAATGGAGTTATGCAGCACTCCGTCCTTGAATCCCCATGCTTGAGCCTTGTCCCACAGCAGGGCAGAAAAGAAAATTAGTGCAATCATCTCTCCCGAACTATTAGGCTGTAAATATTCCCTGTTAAAACACTCAGGGTAACCTCTGCTAGCTGCTGGCTAGATCCTATTGGAACATCTGGAAGCCAGATCTTAAATAGTGCTTTCAGCTGTGAGGTCAGCAAGCCTGCTCCAATTGTGCTTGCTGTAGTATTATTACACAATTAAATGTGATGTCTGCAGTCGTCCATGTGACTCACTTTTGGCTCTCTTGATTCCCAGCGTGTCCAAGAAACCATTCTATCCCTCACTACTGCAGCACACATGAACACTTTTCAAGCCAAAGTCTGTTCATTCTTCAGCACTCACTGTCTTCAAATTCCATAAAACAATAAAACTAATAACCAGTCTATCTGCTTATAGTGTTTCTAGTCACACCATTTACAGGACCAAAGAGAACCACACATACTACCTCTCACTCCCATTTAAGCATTCTGTTCTTTCGTATATAATTTGGATTTAATTTCACAGTGACCCAATCAATGAAAAAATGTAAGGAGAAGATTTTGCATTGGCTATTTGAATTCAGTTTTGCTACATGGAATCTGTAACTGCAAGTCGAACTCCCAGATCAGCATAAAACTGCAAGTGTCAAAAACAGATGCTCTTTGTTCTGCAAGTGGGAAATAAAGCTAAAATCTTCCCCTCCAAACCACAGTTTAAAATCTGATTCATAGCGTGACAGCTGTCTGCCTGCCTTCCCTTCTGGCTGAAAGTGAATACTGCAGCTGCTCCTTGTGTATGAGTGGGAGAGTAGAAAGGGGGAAAGATGAGAGTATGGAAAATGGTCTGGTGCTCCACGCTCCTGAGCAGCCATTGGAAGACTCCGCTCTCCAGTTCTGATAGCATTCATAAATTCTGAGTCAGGAGCTACAGAAAAAGTTGTGTTTATGACCACAAACACAATCAAATTAAAATAAATGAAAAGGAAAGGGTGGAGGACTCTGTGCCTACTCAAAAAATATTTTACATAGATGACTGTTGAACCAATGAGGAAGATAGTCTTCATCAAGCCATTCTTAACATAAAGTGATGAAAGCCTAGCTACTCTGTGTGCGCAGACACACACGCGTATTCCTCCCACTGACAACCAGACAGATGCTGAAGGGGAGAGCTGTGGGGAAACGGATTTGAGAGCGAGCCTTTCCCCCGCATCAAAGTATCAAGGCACCTTCCACCAAAATACCGATGTCTTAACCTGTCACTCTTCAGCACTCACTGAGGAGAGCAAACCCCTTCTTCCAATAAAGTTCACCTACAGTACCTTCCTGCTGCGCACACCTAAGCCTTACCCATTCAAGTTTGAACCCGCGGTGTGCAGCAGCAGGTGTACAATGTATACCTGTCTTCTCACTCCTCACAAAGCTCATGTGCACTCTGATGTCAAGGCCTGGCACTGGGACTTTCCACTCAGGTATCCCAGAAAGCTGATGACAGCCCGCTGGCTCCCTCTGACCAGCCTGGGACATTCAGGGCTCAGTGGCTTGTTGTCCTCTTTCCTGCCGTGCTAGTGAGCTACCGCACAGCGGGATGCTGGGACCAGGGAAGTTGCCTGCCAGTTTGTTCACCAGTCTCTACCACACTGCTCATCCACCACGCGTTACAGCTCCTCTGTCAGCAAAACAAGAAAGCACTCCAGAGACTTGTCTCATTGCATAGAGGTAGGAGCTCTACTCTGTTTCTTCTTTCTAGATACAAGGATTGGTGCTTTAGTTGTACGTGCTTTCTACTTTAATGCCCAATAGATAAGAGTCCAAGCTTTTTGAATGAGACCTAATTCAACATTATTCTGCGAAAGCGCATGGGTAGAAGTCTGTTGCTTTCTAAACATCAGTTTCCAATACATGTATCTGAGGTTACCTGGGATATGAGTTGCGAAGTCAGCAGAATAAACTTTTGGGGTGGTGGTGAATGGAGGAGACGGTGCTGAGTGTGTTGCTCTGGAGCATTCATTTCTCATTAGCTGAAGGAGACTGGCACTTAGCTTTTGCTTCTTTGGAGTTGTGACATATTCATGGTATCTTCCAGGAAGCTAGAAACAATGAAGAGGCATGAGGGAAGGAATGGAAACCAAAGGAAAGTGAAAATTCAACAGCAACATGATTCACTGGTAATCTAAAAAGACAAATTACTGATTAAGACAAAGAGAATCCTCTTAGATCCTGATGCAAAGATTTCTCTTTCTGAAAGAAGTACGATGTGGACGTCTCTCTCTGCACAGGCCACCTTTTCTCCCTGCCATTCCATGCTAATTCCTTTGGATGATATTGCGACGTGAGTTGATAGCTTAATGATCTTATATGAGAGCCAGATGTCTACACCACAGGGGATTGTTCTCTTCTGTGGTAGGTGGGTGCCAATCCCACAAGATCACAAAAATGTGTTAGTAGTGACTAACTCATAAAAGCAAGGAGCAGATACCAACTTGGAGGTGATTTGTAATAGACTACCATACTGAAACTCTTGAGAAAGATACTCATGCAATAATGAATAAAAAAATATTTTTTTACTGAAGTTAACTGGCCTCAGTTAGAAAAAGCAACTTAACAAATAAAGGACATAAAGTAGCAAACAGTTCTGTTAATGACAGTATCTGACAGCATCTCTTGATTTATACAAGGTCTAATGTTTGAATGAATATATACCTCCCTGGAGGAACAAAGCTATCTGTTAATAAGTCCAAAGAAATACAATGGCTTATGAATCATAGAATCACAGAATAACTGAGGCTGTAAGGGATCATGAGAGGTCATCCAGTTTTGAAGTCAGGATTCAGACGTCTGTTATAATATCCTCTGAATAATCCCTGAAATTAACAAACTTCATCTTTGTTGGACGGTAAGAAAAGCTCTACAGGGTTCAGTACACGTTTTATAGTGAGGAGTAATTGGGTATGTTGAATATTTTGATACCTGAGGAAACAACTTAATGTTTGCTATTGTGTTGCATTAACATTAGACATATGCTCCTGATTCAGCTCAGGCATAAGTCTGTGCAACTCGCAGTGTCAATGAAGTAACGCGTTCAGCCCTACACATCTGCCTCCCAAGTGAGCAGGAAAGGAAAGTTTTCATCTGCGACTCCGAGCAGAACATCTCACCAAAAAGAAGATATTCCACAGCTGTACGCGGGCACTTCGAGACATTCATCTGACAGTATTTTCTTAAATTTTCTTCCAAGTTTTCCACATTTAAATATATCCCAGACAAACCTTATATAAACTGGGGGGGGGGAATGGCTTTCCTTAACTCTTTCCATACATGCATATGTTAAGAAATACTGTTTGAAAGTTATTCTGTGTTTCTGAGTAGTGCTCAAAGTGAACACCTAACCTGGTAGTTCTCAAAATGTGGTGTGAAGCCCACAGTGATATAAACCCAATTGCAATGACAGGGAGAAAAAACAATCCAGTAGCTTAATGGATGAACCACTGAGGATGAAGAAATTTTTAAAAAGTAACAGTAGTGTATGTGGGTCACGAATCTCTTTTGCATTAATTTAAATATTAAGCACCTAAACTTTTCATTTTTCTTCTACTTATAAATTAATGAAAATGGTGAAAATATTTCTAGCTTTTCTATTCTAAGATTCATATATTACTATCGGTGACATAGAATATATTACAATTATATTGTTTATAGCTTTGAGAATGATACCAAGAATGATGTATTTAAATGGAAAGGCATGCAGTGAAGAGCCTTTCATTGGGAGGTCTTGTGCAAGAAACTCTAATCTCATTCAGAAAAAGTTACTCGGTGGAAAGTGTAGGAAAAAGGGGTGCAGGCAAAAAGACAGAGAAACAATTAAAGCTAAGTTTTTCTTATGAGAAAAAACTAAAATAGCTGATGAAATGAGGAATATGACTACACTGACTGAATTTACTTTGTGGGAAAACTGAGAATGGAAGAAGAGCTATTTAACCTAAAGAAAACAAAAAGTTAGTCCAACAACAATATAATCCCATCCCATCTCATATAGAGTTAAATTTAGGCTGAGAAGCAGAAGTCGATTTCAAACCGTAAGACCAGAGAAGTTTCAGAACAGCCAAAGAAACACAACATCTAACTTATTTTGAGATGATGTTTGAGCAGGAACTTGGATTTGACGTTATTTGAAAGAAGGCCATTTCCAGTGCTATCTTATTTTTATCTCATTTTAAATACATTTAATTTTATTTTAAACTTCTTTTTCTTTTTTTTCATGAACTGCAGCTGTCAAGGTAGAAGCTGAAGGATTGTCCCACACTTCAGAACCTCCATGGAGACCTTAAGAACCATTAGATCCCAACCATCTGCCACATGGCAGAAATAATGACACCTGAATTACTCCCGGCAGATATTCATGCAGCATGTTCTTATGAACACGCGGTGGTGGCAATTCCACAGCCTCCTGGTGCTTAACTCTTCCTAACATTTTAAATACCTTCCTTAACCAAAACATCTTGTATTAACTAAAATCCTTCCTGCTGCAACTTTAGCCGATTTCTTCTTTTTGCTTCAGCAGACTCAAGTCTTGGATTCTTCACTGCCTCTTTGTAGCAGGAACGTTATGTTACAGCTGTTACTCCATCTTGCTTCAGGTCTCTCCTTAAAAATAAACAGGCTGTTCTTCTCATCTTTCCTGTAGGTCATATTTTGTAGACTCTTGATCATTCTTGCTCCTCTGCCTTGTACTCTTTCCAGGTGGCCTGCATCCTTCTTGAAGTGCCATGCCAAAACTAAACATAGTTCTCCAACAAAAGACTCTGCCATGTCAGATAGCACAGAATTACGTCATATATTTTCCAGATGACATTTCAGTTTATACAAAATCCTAGTTTGACATTTGCCATTAGTGAAATTTCGTCAGGTTTTTAAAATACCTATTGCACGTAAAATGCCTTTGATAAGATGCTTTAAGTATGAAAATGCATCTGAAATGAAAGAAGCCCATGAGATTTGGAAGGCCTACCTGAATATATTAACCTGCTTTTCCAACCTCTCTTTTCTTGCATGCTTTCTGTTGCAGTGAAAGCTGAAAAGTGTTACAGAAATGGTGTGTTATGGAAAAGAGCTGATGGAACTCATACATTTATCTTTTGGACTAGTGAGAAACTTACTTCCTGATCAATTCACAAAACAGGTTTTCTAAATTGTTGCACAATTGTTGTACTTAAAGACGGAAGGAATTTCTAAGGAAATTTCCTAACTTTTTCTGTCCCCTATATGCTTCAGATTTTAGAAGACTTTTATAACGTGAGAACTTATTTGGCCAATGATTTTACTATTTATTGTCACAGGGTTAAGCTAATCGTTCAGAGAGTATTTTGTCTTATAACTAAATACTTTAATGCTTATTCTCCTTTGTCTTATAGTCTAAATCTCATTGAAATCCATGCCCATTTTTATCAGCACATCAATGAGATAAGAATCAACTGTGCTGTGTAATGGTGCTTTAGTTAAAAAAAAGCAAACAAAAAACTTCATGTGAAAGTAGAACAAACCAAAAACATTTGGGATTATTAAAAGCAGATGTTAGGAGAGTATAATAGATTCACTTATAAAAAATCTGAACATTTGCCAAGTTAAAATATTTGTCAGTTGAAATCCTATAGTGACAGTAGTTCTAAATAAAACAGTTGAACCTATCAAAATTAAAAATATATGCAGATATAAAATTTACAAGTCTCATGGATGTTCTTCTGTGTTTACATTTTAAAACTACATAAATATATTAAAAAAATCACAAAATGTTGTAAACACAGTTTTTAGAATATGATACTGAAGAATGGGTAATATGGTAGGGGGATGCCAAGAGAAACAGGCTCCAAAGATTGCCAAGAAACACCTAAAAGAGAAAATAACTTGCAACTTTAGCCATTGCAAAGGGAACTGCAACAATTTTTGGGGTGTATCTGTGTGTGTATGTAAAAATATTAATATCCAATTGCAAAATTAATATATGCCAACAGTCAGATATACAGAATTTAGTCCCTTAGGACCACAGTCAAGACACTTGAGTTTTGTCCGCTGAATACTAGATATCAAACAGCCAACGTAGTAAAAAACATAAGCCAGGCCTCGTTCTTCCAGTGTTCTTAGAGGAATGCTTTTCTCCTCCTCTTGGATAGACGGAGTATTTAGTTTTCTAGCCAAAGTGGAGCAGCTTTAAAGGGAAAAGCTAAGAGAGAGGTACTCTAAAGTATCTACAGACTGCTGACTGGCACATGCCCTTTGTGGCTAAGCTGTGCAGCTTCAAATAAGCTCAAGCAGATGAAAATGTTGAACCTATGTTTCGGAAGCTGCTATCCAGCAGTGCCATTACAGAAAATTCTTCCTGTCTGCTGGGAAACTGAACTTGCCGCCGTGCTCAGAAGAAGATCCTGGGGAGGGTTCACGTTACGAACCATAGGTACTGACAGAGAGCTGCTGCTCCGTGTTCCTGCAGCTGGTAACACTGAAGTCACATCTGACCTCAAACTCAAACCGTTTGGTTCCCAGAAGAAATCCTGCCTACCAAAATGCTGTTTTATCCAATCAATAAAACATTTATGCTACGCTGAGCACCAGGATGTGCTTAGATATTAAGATTTTAAGGACACATAGATGTCTGTAATATGCACATAAAAGACCTAATAATCTGAGGTTTAAAAGATGACATGCTTCTTTTTTTTGGTTATTTTTGTAGTATTTACATTACAAAGCTTTTTAAAAACATTGTATATTAACTATTCTTACATTGGTGAAAGCAAGATGAGAGCCAAATCACTGCTGCTTATTCAACCACATGGAGACAATTTTTGCAAGAAAGACTTTGTGTTCAAGCAGTTTGGGGAAATAAACATTCCTGTAAGCTTATGTGCTTTAAAAAATGGGTAATTCCAAGAAATCCTCCCATGTGTGAAATAGTAGAGATAATTATTTATGCCTACAAAGGGCAGTTAATAAGCTGCAGTGAATTACTTCTGAAGAAAAAAAAATGTTTTCCCTCTTTGACGATTTACGTATCTACACTAATTACGTGACTACTCCGTTTTGTGGCACTGTGAGAATAATCCCTGTCCTGGCAACAGTTAAAATACACCAAGTGGACAGAATGAACTAATAACTAAATTAAAGAGCAGAGTAAAAATCCACATTACTCACATTACATTTTCGGTGAGATATTGCATAAGTTGTTGCAAAATTGAGAGGATTGCCTACAAAGAAAACGCTGATCTTTACTATTTTAATTATTGTTTCCTTATAATTAAAGTAAATAATCATTCATAAGGGCTTGTTTTAATCTCCTATGTTTATAATTACTTCATTGACTTACAATATAGAACAGATATTCATACTATCTAACTCCAAGCATCTAATTTAAGTGTACGAATTAAGAGCTTTTCCATTAAGCGAGCATCCATGGTAATTTCGAGCATATACATACTGAATATCTGACCACTGTTTTTCACCTGGTTTACTTTAAACCCCATTCATTTGTCCATCTCATAACATCTGAAATTTTAAAAATTATTTTCATACCCTAAGATGTACAGAGGCAGGTAGTGAATTTTCAGAAACAAAATACACCCATGAGTTTGTGCACAAATACTTGCGAAAATCTTGCCAGGTACCTAAATACTTTGGAAAAATTGGCCTTATCATCAAAATGTCTCCTGCTCTGTGTTCTTAATGCATTGTTCCTGTTTGATATTCTTGGTAGATAGATTTAAAAGGGAATTTATTAGACCCAGAGTGGAACTGAAGTGGATAGCCCAGCATTGCATCACTCCTCCCTAAACTCAGCACTTTGGAAAACCTGGAGGCTGCCGAACTCGTCATGTGTTTTATCCAGTGGCTACAGAAATACAGCTATGTAAAACGCATAAAGAGGCTGGGGCAGGTCCTAGAATCCAGGGAAAATCCCTAAATCACTAGCTGCTACCTGTTCAGGCTCTTTCTTGCGCTATTTCCTTCAGACTCCTTGAGTCTAACGCCTTCTTGCTGCCCTGGGTTGCAGCATTACCGCACTGCCAGCAGCTCATTTTACAAACACCAAGCTAAGGTCTGCTTTCCTCTTCTGAAGCACGCGTTCCTATGCCCACTCTGTGGCAAGGTGTCCACCCACACTGTGCATCCCAACTGGACAGAGGTCACCTGCTTAGAACCGAAGACCAATATCCTAGAGGTGGAAAAGGATGCCTACGGGTTAGGACAAACCCCTCCCCGCGCTGTGCCCCAGGCTGGTTTCCCAGGAAGCCCATCACTAGGCTCACCAGGCATTGGTACTCCCATCAGATATGCTCTGGAGTCAAAACCTGTCGCTCATCTGGACAGCTTCAGCATTCTGCCCTTTCCTGTTTTCAACAGCCATCAGCCGTTACTTACTCCTCTCTACTTCTCCTTCTGTTACTTTTCATTTGCTTTCTTATTACCTCACTCCTTTTGTGTGGTGTGTCAGATTTTGTAATTGAATACAGGGATTGTCCACAGGCATGTCCTTTGGTAAACCAAATGTTAGATCACCGTCCTAGAGACTGGGGGGCAGTGGCAGAATCTGCCCTTGGTCTCACAGTCGTCTTGTTTGCGCAAGGGTGGTACCTCCAGTGCCGTAACAGCTAACCATACACATTAATCTGCTTTGCAGTATTATGCTAAATTCCTTTCTGAAACCCAAATAGATGAATATGGTGATAACATACTCAGCGGATTACTCTCAGCAGTCATTGCTTAAGATGTCCCTTTATGTCTGCAACACTCATTTCCTACCCCACTGCACATTCATTTCTTTTCCTCCCTCCTGCTGTCTGCTTCAGCTTCTGATGAAATCAATTCTTTGGCTTTTCCTAATGCCATGGTGACTCAGTATTTTACCAGCTTTTTTTGTGCTTTATTTTATTTTGTTTAGTATGATGTATTACATCTCTGTCACCCATTTTCTAATCTTCTGTGAAGAGTTCGGCTATGAGTTTGCTTATACGTGTTGGCATAGTTCACATCCTGTGAGCTCAAGAGAAACAAGCTGGTGTCTCTGATCACTGCCTGATGTGTGCAATACCATGATTACAGCATTCAGTATGGCGCTAACTAATATTTTTGATGTTGCATCATAATCCTGGAAATGCCCAGTTACACATGTTGGCTGGAAATGGTTTTATAATGGTACAGACTATTCCTACTGCTTCTGAAATGACAGTGCTTGGAGTCATAGAATCATCGAATCATAGAATGGTTTGGGTTGGAAGGGACCTTGAAGATCATCTAGACCCAAACCCCTGCCCTGGGCAGGGACACCTCCCACCAGCCCAGGTTGCTCCCAGCCCTGTCCAACCTGGCCTTGAACACCTCCAGGGATGGGGCAGCCACAGCTTCTCGGGGCAACCTGCGCCAGGGGCTCACCACCCGCACATGAAAGAACTTCTTCCCAATATCTCATCTCAATCTCCCCTCTTTCAGTTTAAAACTATTCCCCCTCGTCTCATGGCTCCCCTCCCCGATCCAGAGTCCCTCCCCAGCTCTCCTGGAGCCCCTTTAGGCACTGGAAGGGGCTCTAAGGTCTCCCCGCAGCCTTCTCTTCTCCAGGCTGAACCCCCCCACCTCTCCCAGCCTGTCCTCCCAGCAGAGGGGCTCCAGCCCTCCCAGCATCTCCGGGGCCTCCTCTGGCCCCGCTCCAACAGCTCTGTGGCCTTCTGCTGTTGGGACCCCCTGAGCTGGAGGCAGCACTGCAGGGGGGTCTCCCCAGAGTGCAGCAGAGGGGCACAATCCCTCCCTCGCCCTGCTGGCCACGCTGCTGGGGATGCAGCCCGAGATGCCAGTGGCTTTCTGGGCTGCCAGTGCACATTGCTGGCTTGTGTTGAGCTTCTTGTGCACCACCACCCCCAAGTCCTTCTCCTCAGGGCTGCTCTCCAGCCATTCTCTGCCTGGCCTGTATTTGTGCTTGGGATTGCCCTGACCCATGTGAAGGACCGTGTGCTATGCCCTGCTGAACTTCATGAGGTTACATGGGCCGACCTCTCAAGCCTGTCCAGGTCCCTCTGGATGAAGGCATGTTGATCGCACCACACAGCTTGGTGTCATTGGCAAAGTTGCTGAGCGTGCACTCAATCCCACTGTCCATGTCTCGACAAAGATGTTAAACAGAGTCTTTCCTCTAAGTAGTCACTGACAATCACCATCAGCATCTTCATCAATAAATGACCCGCTGGCAGCCTAGACCTAGAAAAGAGGCAATCCCCAGCTTCTGCAGTCTGACATACGAGTAAGTTATTTGCTGTGGATAACATCACACTTTCCTCTTCTAATCCTTCTGTGTTTTATATATTTACTTTCCATGGCTGTGAGCCCCTATCTCCTTCCCAGATTATTTCGATCTATGTGTGGTTTTATTGAGTTGCTATTCTTTTTGCTTTCCTTCTTTTTTTGAAGGTATATTTCCTTTGTCATCTTTTTCATTATGAAAGAAAATGGACTATCCTATCCCATAGTAACATCTCTCCATTAAGTCATTTTTACATTATTGTGGTCTCAACCTCTTCCTCTTTACGTGTTTACGAAAGTGCCCTTTTGCTTTGTTCACATACTTGGCAGATTGTGACTTATCAAATTTATTGTTATAGTATTTATTTGTCCTTGTTTTTCATGCTCTGACTGTGCTTCTCTTACTCTGCCAGCTCCCGTTTTTGGACCATCCAGCGTGCCATTAGAATACTTCACTCCTAAATAACTACTCAAATAGGCAAAGCAATCCCTTTCAGAGGAGGTTAATTGAATTGTACAAATACATCTATAAACTATAGTTCTTTTAAACAAAAATCATACACAATGTGTCAAAAATGGGTAAAAATAACCCAGCTAATTGCTGTTAAACATTCTTAGTCATTCTGAGGCTTCAACAGCATTATAACCGATGCTGCATTTCCCTGTTATTTACAATATAATTGATTGATATTCATTTGATATTTATCTTGCTAAGAAAGAACCAACAATAAATATTACTAGATACCACTCCATACACTGCAGAAAAAATATCAAAACAGGAATATAAATAAAAAATTAGAATTTGTTGCCACTTGACGATGAAAAGGTAAAAAGAGTTTTCTCGCAGATCTAATGAACAAATAAGTCAGAAAGATTTCTTTTCTCAGTGTAAGCAGTCTTTAAATAGTACTACAGAAAGTGCCTTACTGGCATATGAATTTCTGCACTTAAAGATGTATATACACGAGTACACAATTTTAGAAAAACTTTGCACTATCACAAACCCAGTGCAGCTAATTCAAATGATACAACTGTGATCTGCGTCTGGGCCAAAAGCAAGATGAATCTTCAGTTTATAGATCAGTATCTTTAAGTACACAAATTCAGCCTGCGGAAAGAAAAAAAATAATCAAAGGCTGTCCTTGATAGCACTGCCACAATGGATTACCCTGATGAAAATCAGGCTGATTTTTGTTTGTTTCTTTGTCACTCAATGTTTCCTCATTTTTTAAATATATGTGCTTTCATAGAGGTGGAATATGTGTGGGTTTTGATATTCAGTTGTTTGCAGAACAGCTCCAGGTATCTTATAGGAACCCCAGCCCAACTTTAGCACAGTATTCTAAAAGCTATCAAGCTGGCAGTGTAAGCAGAAGGATGGCTGGCTGTTATTCCAGAAACTGTATGCTCTGTCCTCTCTGAATATTAACAGCTGCATCAAATAAAAAAATCAATATCCCAAATTTAGAGCACTGTAATGAAGCTGTAGAGCTGAATGAATCATCTTTCCCCAAAAGCTAGGATGATACAAATCTTACCGAAACTTTACTGCATGTTGAATATCCTACGCTTTGATGCAAGACCGTTATTGCCTGCACACTCATCCTGGGAAAGGTAATCACTGTGAAACATTTGTGCAGAGAGCCAAGTAAAGAAATAAAACTCATGAATTTTCTATTTGCTGGCCAAACACAAAGCAGAAAAGATAGAAAGGAGTAAATGTGTCTGTTATTTCAAAATAGAAAGTGCTTTTTTAGTGAAAAAGACTGGGTTTGGGTCAAGTTTTTTATTTTGTTTTATTTAAAGTACTTAATTTTCATTTCAGGTTTTTTTAAAAAAATAATTAGGAAATATGGCTATTTTCCAAAATGTCGGCAATGAAAAATCAAATGGTTTCATTTTGAAAGAGTTGAAACAAATATTTGAGCAACTTCAATATATTTTCTTTCTTGCCACGACTGTTTTTTATCCAAATTTATTAACAGTTTTCTCCTCCCTAAAACTGTTGTTCAGTTTTCTGTGGTGAAATAATAAAAATACAGATTATTTCACTCTATTCTAAGGCTGCCTTCAGCTCTGAATAACATCACACTAGACATTTTTAATGCTGGTTTAACACGTAACCGTGATGACTTGTCAGATCTAAAACAGAGTATCAGGGAATATGAGGCACTTATTTAAGACCTGGACACAGCAAAGTCTCTTCAGCCAGAATCAGTGGCATAAACTCCCCATGTTTAAAAAAAAAACTCTGCAAAAACTAAACAGACCTCTTAAGAGTTAGTAACACTTCATTTGGAAATAAGCTGGGCTAACAGCTGTTGTATCTTTATCTTCAAAAGAGTGCTTTATGTGCACAAACACAAGAAGAAATTGAAATACAAGTTCAGCCAAAACAATTAAACCCCAGGTTATTTTGGAAAATAAGGGAAAGGAAAAAGGAAAAAGACAAAAAATAAGAAGAAAAAGAAGAAGACAAAGAAGGAAAAGAAGAAAAAGAAGCAGAAAGAGAAAGAAGAAGAAAAAGAAAAAGAAGAAGAAAAAGAAAAAGAAAAAGAAAAAGAAAAAGAAAAAGAAAAAGAAAAAGAAAAAGAAAAAGAAAAAGAAAAAGAAAAAGAAAAAGAAAAAGAAAAAAGAAAAAAAAAAAGAAAAAGAAAAAAAGAAAAACCACAACCCATGAAATCTTATACATATACCCTGGCAGGTCTGTCTGTGGAGATATCTCTGTGGACAAGGAAGTAGGATTTCCACAAAGGAGTAAGAGACAGCCATTAGTCAACCCTTGGCTTCACATTGGGCCTTTCAATAAAAAAAAGGGTAAAAGAAAATGAAATACACGCAAGTATCTGCAGGCAGTCTGTTCAGCATTCTTCAACTTGGGCTCTGACAAAAGACTTAAGGATGTGAGCTTTTCATTTTTACTTACTGAACAATTTTCCCAGTTTGGCTTCCCAGTTTGGTTAGGTTTGTTAAAGCTTACAGAAGATAAGACTTGGAAAATCAGTATATAATTTATTAAATCCTAGGCTCTGTCTGAATTGGGGATTGAGATGAACTGACCTAAACAGTGGTGATCATAAATGAAACCTAATACATTCAGTTCTCATTAACAGTTTTTCAGGCTGTCATGGTTTAACCTCAGTCAGCAACTAAGCCCCCACAGCCACTCGCTCTCTCCCACTTTGGCAGGATGGGGGAGAGAATCGGAAGGGTAAAAGCGAGAAAAAACTTGTGGGTTGAGATAAAGACAGTTTAATAAATAAAGCAAAAGCTGTGCACACAAGCAAAGCAAAACAAGGAATTACTTTCCTGCTCCCCACGGGCAGGCGGGTGTTCAGCCATCTCCAGGGATGCAGGGCTCCGGCACGCGTAATGGTGACTTGGGAAGACAAATGCCATCACTCTGAATGTCCCCCCCTTCCTTCTTCTTCCCCCAGGTTTATACACTGAGCACAATGCCACATGGTATGGAACATCCCTCTGCTCAGTTGAGGTCGGCTGTCCTGGCTGTGTCCCCTCCCAACTTCTTGCACCCCCAGCCTGCTCGCTGGTGGGGTGAGGAGCAGAAAAGGCCTTGACTCTGTGTAAGCGCTGCTCAGCAGTAACTAAAACATCCTGGGATTATCAACATCGCTTTCAGCACAAATCCAAAACATAGCCTCATACTAGCTTCTATGAAGAAAATTAACTCTATGCCAGCCAAAACCCGCACATAGGCAAAGGGACCTTCCTTCACCATTGAGAGTTCTGAGTTTTTCCAGTAATATGTCAGGGCCAGAGCTATATAACACTGGGATTACTTTACTTCCCAGAGATATCTTCTATATAAGCAATTCTCATGTTTTAACTTACACGTATTTACTTTTTAATTTGTCTCAGCTGTACCATGGCTTCCAATTTAAGACAGGACCTTATATGCTTTACACTCACTAAGTGTTTCTTTCATGAAGAATGGTCTGTATTAAATATTTTTTGGAAATTAAAGAAAGGGGGAAATGTCACAATCTCTTTCAAAAAGCATTTCCAGAGACTAAGGCACTTACTTAAACATTCCCAAAAGATGATCTTGATAGAGTATTCATTCAGAAATCCTGCCGACTACAAAGTTTGTCAAGAAACAGAAAAGATCTTTTTTTTTCATATGGACAATTTCAGACTCTGTCATTCAGGCCAGAGACAGACCAAAGAAGCATTTTGCCCTCTGTTACAATCTGTGCTATGGCCAGTGGTTACTCTGGGAGGCACCTGGGATTTTCAGAGGCAATGTTTTTTATTCCTAAGGAATATAAACAATCAATTTCTATTCATTCATCAAATAAAATAAAAGCATGGACTAATACCGTTGACAGGCACATCTCCTCTGCCCCCTCTCCTCATCTCCCTCCCCTCTCATTTATGTCTTCTCAGTGTAAAATGGACTGTGCGCTAGAATTTATTCTGCCTATGAAAACCAATAGTCTTCACTGAAACACTAACAATGTTATTTGAAAGAAGTATTTCATTAACATGCAGTGATTTATAGCCAAAGAACTGGAATGTGATTCAAGCCTAACAACGTGCATCTTAGATGATTTCTGCTTCATTGTTTGCTTTCTAGCGGTCGTGCTGGGACTATTTACTAAACCACTGCATTGCCTCATAGTACTGTGTTCTGGGACACACATCTTAGGGAAGCTGAAACATTCCCAAGTCTTGCTGGACACATTTCAGAATCCTTCCTGTAAAGAATGCAAATTGGTATAGAGTATTTATTTCATAATTCTGCTTGTGTTGGAAATGGACTTGTACATTTACAAGAGGCAGCTATTTGACATCTAAAGGTGTTGGATGTTCATTGTCAGGTATATTTTTCTCTCTTTCCTTGCTAGAAAACAGGACTGAAAAAAGGACTGTGTTTTGTGATGCCTAAAATGTAGGCCCCCTGAAATAAAATCTGGAATCTCCTCTATGGAACTGAGGTCCCCTGTACCACACCAGACAATGAAGCTGTATTTTGACCAGTGCTTTAAGCCACGTCACACTGGCAGCACCACTGAAGTTGTTACTCTCCCCTGCTGAGCCTACTGACCCTGCTGCACGCCACCCCCTCCTGGGATGGCACACTGTTTTTTGACCACAGGATGAACTGGGTTGGACAAATAAGCCAGCTAAAACCAACTTTGTTCAAGGTTAGTTTTTAAGCTGGTTCATTTCCCAGTTAAGATTGCCATGTGCTGCGTAAGCACTCAGGATATGGGAGAAATAGAGGTAGACAGGTAGATAGGACAGATTCTTTAGAGACACCACCGTCCGTGTGTTCTTGGTTTCTCTTTGACGTCAAGATCTGATGAACTACAGACCGTACCACAGCACTGAGATCCAGAACTATCATCATGGTGATTTCCGATGCTGCTTAGAAGTCTGTGCACTGCATAAGAAATCACTTACAGTAACTAAGAATACAATAAATGTCAGATTCAGATGTGCTCCTCTCCAGGGCCTGGCGTTGCACCAAGGACAGAAAGAAGAAATTTCTTTCTGCCTGGGGTTTGTAGGTTGTTTTTTTTCCAATAACTGAGTAGAGATGACTAAAGATGGGAGGTGGTACAGCAATTGTCGTTCCCTTTGGGCAGGCTAGCTGCTGGACAAAGCACAAAGGATTGGGACACCTGGGTGCACTGAAGAGATCAAACCCACTTCTTCCAGTTGCTGAAACAGTGCTCCAACCACACAATACTGGCCGCTCTGGAACATGGGGTCTCTGTTCTCTCTCTTAGAATGTGTGAAAACTTCTCAAAGAACACAGGAAAAAAAGCATTGCTATTATTAAGGAACGTGTTTGTGTGATGATGTGTGGACAGAATACATGAGCAGGTCCTTAAAGAAGAACCTGAAATTTTATTTCCTTTTTTTCCAGGCACTAATAATCCACAAAAGCATGCATTGTTTTCCAGACTCTGCAAATCTTTCAGACAAGCAGGGAAGGCATTGCTAGCCTCTGTTGGCTGGGTTTTGAAAGAAAGCACATAATAAACCAGATGGAACATGATTCTGTCGGAGTATGAAAGTACCATACATGCCATCAGAACACCGGAGTGGTTGAATGTGGCTTCTAAGCATTATCAAGCTAAAGCATTCACAACTGCCAACATTCAGATGCTACTAGACCTGTCTGGAGAACAAGCCTCCTTTGCAGCCAGGGTCAGACAGGATCAGACAGGCACTGAGCAGGGTTTTCATTACGACAGTTATGATCTAAGCACCTAAATTCCATTTACTTCCTTCTTTGGATCTCTTCTAACTTTAAAAGGATACTCTCTCTCCAAAGGTAATGCCATGAGATTCTTAACAGTTACTGTCCAGAAGCTGAGTTATGGTCAAACTGTTTTGGTACAAATAAAGTAAGTTTATGGCTGTAAACCTTCTTCCAGCATAAATCAGAGTATTTCCTGCTGTAGATAGAGTCCTAATCCTACGCTGCCAGAAGGGTCATGATTTTCTTTTGAAGTTTCCAGTTCAGATTTCTAGGCTTGTCAAGAGTTTTTCAGACTCCTGAAGAACAAGTTTGGTATCAATGCAGACTTCTCAGAGAACTCCTGGGAGTTTTAAAGCTTCTTGTACTCTTATGCTACATTTCACTCCTTGATTTTCCCCTACAGTTACACTCTTCTAGAGTTATGAAATCAATGCTTTTCCCTTTACTCTGATTCGTATGTGGCTAACACTATTAATTCACAACAACACGTAGAAATCAATGAACGTATCAACCCAAAGTCAACTCCATTTCAGTTAAGGAACTTGGCCCAGTTCAGTATCGCCAATAAATCTTCTTCACCAAACAAACACAAACACACTGTTCTGCTCAAATCCCAAAGCTGGTCATGTAAACAGATTGGCGTTGCTGCATTCCCTGGAGTTTGGAGAAATAAGGCTCCTTCAGATCAGCAGTGACTTCCCAACATGACCATGGTTACTGGAGAGCAGCCTGCCACTCTGACATTTAAATCTGAAATCTGATGTACTTAGGTCATAACATAATCACCTCCTCCTCCCTGGCTACTCCAGCTAAACCTCTCCCTTTTACTCATCTCATTAGTAACCAACGTTGTGTTTATAAAGCAATAGTAAACATAGTTATCCATTGTCAAGGCAGAAAATAATGAAAAAAAAATATCTCAAATACAGGGTCATAGTTTCACCCACTTATCTTAAAAAACAGATTAGGACATTTGAAACTGCTACAATAATTACCCCATGGGTTAAACTCCCACCGAATTCAGTGGCACAAGGTGATTGCTGTCCAAGCAGGGTGCAATCCAAGATTCCCTTTGCACAGCCAATGAAAGCAAAAGTTCTGAAAACCTTCATCTGACTGCTCTTGCGCAGGCCTCCTCAAGTGCGCACGCAGAGCTCAACCACTTTCACTGCAACGCTTCGCTGCTATACAGTTCCTCCTGTTTTTCTCTGAAAGTGGAAGTCAACATCTGCTAAGTGACAAAGTCAGCTTCTACTCTTTCTCCAACTATTTGGCATATTTTGAATTTTTGAGAATTAATTTCTTTAACAGTCAGTGCTGATTGACTGCTAACCGTACAAAACACTTTGGCCAACGAGTACAAATCTGTTTGCAATTTTGAGGGTAACGTTTAAAAGATCAGTTAGTTTCAAAGGAAACCTGAAAGCAATTCTATGAATACGCTTTCTTTTCTTCTTGTCTTAGCACGTAGACATTGCCCAAATTTTGTTCATGATTGCAATGCATCTATTATGAGTAACTAAATAGATAGTAAGTCTTGAATTCAATCAGCTGTGTCCGGCTGCTTGGCTAAAATCTTAGATACATTGTCTGCTCCGGTATCCAAGAGCTATTAGTGAAAGATGTGTGTGGTATTTTTCTTTCATCCACCCATGCTTAAGCACACACACGCTTCATACCTGCCGCCTGACAGCTCCCATCATGAGAAGTCCAGTCTGTCCTAGCAACATATTTATTCTGCACAACAACATGAGTCATACCAGCGCTCTCAGGATCCATAACAGACTCTTTCCTTTAGTTACCTACATGAAGAAGGATCATTCAGTAACCAAAGCCTTTTACCCTTAAGCCTTAAGGAGGTGTCCCTGCCCAGGGCAGGGGGTTGGAACAAGATGGTCTTTAAAGTCCCTTCCAACCTAAACCATTCTATGACTCTATGATTCTATGATCCAACTCACCAAGTACACACTATGGCCAGCCAAAGGACTTGAAAAAAAAACTCCTCAGAGATGGCGGGCTCCCTCAGAGATGGCGGGCTCCCTCAGGGATGGCGGGCTCCCTCAGAGATGGCGGGCTCCCTCAGGGATGGCGGGCTCCCTCAGAGATGGCGGGCTCCCTCAGGGATGGCGGGCTCCCTCAGAGATGGCGGGCTCCCTCAGGGATGGCTGGCTCCCTCAGGGATGGCTGGCTCCCTCAGGGATGGCGGACTACTGCTGCTGTCCCAGGGAAAGGGTGGCGTGGCCAACACCTGCCGCTTGGTTTTCCACAGTTTTTCCCAAAATTATTTTTTTGAAAGTGGCACCTGCATCAGCAAAGGGTCTTCCTGTCACTGAATGTTTTACGCCTTTTGCCACAGCCCAGCAAAGACGACCTATTCCTTATAACACCAATGCATAATCCCAGAGAATGTGGCTCAAAACAAATAAATATAACAAATTCACCAGAACTCTCTTGAGGACGCCAAGTCTTAGTCACTTTACTTCACAGAAAAACCCAGACGCCAAACCAGATGCTTCCAGCCAAGCGAAGAGATGGGCGAACAAGAGGTGAAGCAGAAGGGAGGCCATGGCGGACTGGAAGCCTTCGTGCTTCCCTGAAGGCGCAGTGCCCAGCGTCCTTTCCCAGCCCACCCGCTCCCCAACTTTTCTGGCATTTCCCCATTTTCTGTACAGGCAGGGGTGTTGCCCACGGGCCGTTCCCCGGGGGTGCCTCAGGGCTCGGCAGCCGAGGCCCTGTTAGCTGAGGGGGGCGGCGGGACACCCCTCACGCCGCTCGGAGGGGCGAAGGGCGGGCGGGAAACCGCCTTGCCGCCTCCATGGCCGTGGCGGGTGGGGGGGCCCGGTCATGCTGCCCTCCGCTGAGGCGGCGGCGGAGGACGGCGCCACCTTCCTCCACGTCACTTCGAGGAAGAGGAGCCGGAGCCGCCCGCGGGGGAGCCGGAGCCGGGCGCCCAGGGCCGGGGAGGAGGGCGGAACCGGGTGGGGGGGAGCGGCCAGGCGCTCCTCCGCCAGCGGGAAAGCGAAAGCGAAATCCCCGGTGGCGGCGGAAGGTGACCCGGCGGGGACCCGGAGGGGGTGTGGGGAGCCCGGCTCGCAGCTGAGGGCCGCCGCGGCGCTGCAGGACCGGTGGCCGTGTAGGGGCGGGGGAAAGCGCCTGTCGCAGCGCCACCGGCCGCCTCCGCGGCGACACTGCTGTAAGTTGCGTGAGCCCCGGGTTGTCTCCTCAGCCCGGGGACGCTGAGCCTGGCGCGGCCTGACCCGCGGCCTCCCCCGCACCGGGCAGCGGGGCTGGGACGGGCTGGCTGCCCTGGCCTCGCCCGGGGAGGCGAGGGGCTGGAGGGGACGGTTGGGCTGCCGGAGAGCCGTGTTTTCGCGTTGACCCCCCCCCCCCCCGGACCACAAGAGAAGGGGTGGCGGTGCGGAGGTGGGCCTGGGCTGCCGGCTGAGCTGTCCTGTGGAGAAGCCAAGTGAAGGTGTTTCTCATTTATGCACTTTCCTAAGTCAGGAATCGGTACATAAGTGAGTAAATTTTGGTTACTTAACGCAAACCAGAAAGGGATTCCTGGACTGTTAGCCAAAGATGGCCTCAGTGAGGAACCTCACTGCCGAACACAGAGGGTACGGTGGTGTCGGGTCAAAACCAAGCTCGGAATTTCCAGGTGAGAGTGTCAGAGATGTCCAGCCGGGTCAGGACACCACTACCCGGGTCTTGGCAGTTGTTAGACGGTGCTGATGTACCCTGGGACAACAGCCCTGCTTAGAGCATGGCTCGCCCGTGGTGCGAAGACGCTTGCGCTTGCCCTGGTGGCGTCCGCAGGCTGGATCCGCACGGGAACCTGTGTGCCTTAGCATCCATTTGCGGATGAGCGGCCCGTGAACTCGTCTAAATTCATTCTTACCTGTCTCCACTAAATGTTGTGGCAACGGATTCCAGTCTTTACGTTACCTGCTGTGCAAAGGCAGTGTTTTCCTGTCTGTTAAGCAGGTTTAAGGGTTGTCCCTGTTAAGCACAGAGGATGTTAAGCATTTGTACAACAGCACAAAAGCAGTGTAAAGGTAAGTATGTAAGTTTCAAGACTGTAAAATTAAGTTGTGCAATGCAGAATTCCTCACATAATGTCTCTGGCTTTCATGCTTAGTAAGGAAGGAGGCTTCAGATACCCAATATATATCACTTTTGCCTATAAAATGATACAACATTTACATTTAAAACTTCTTTTATCTCAACACAGCTTCTGCTATTCTATTCTGTTGAAAAAAAAAAAAAAGCCAATACACACAGTATTGTAATTTCTTTTCCTGTTCCCTCAGGTTTCAATGGATTTAACGAGTCCCTCACTATCTTTAAAAGATGATGGTTTTGTAAGTATTTCCTGATGTGCTGCCTGAAAAAAAAATCTATTTGATGATGGTGTCTCTGAGTGAAGGTTTGTGCTAGGACTACTAGGACAGTGCTTCTGAAACTCCTCGTCTCACCTTGTTCCATACTTTTATACTTTGGACATTCCTCATTCCCACCTCCTGTTTCCATAGGGAGAGTCCCATTCCAAAGTTTCTGCATTACGGATTCTGTTAGAATTTTCCTGTCCTACCTTGCTTGCTTATCTGTCTCTGTTTCATAGGGGAATTTCCTTTTTCCTGGTGCCTCCCTTGATTTAGGCCCTGCAGTGTGGCAAGTAGTTTGGATGGGACTTCCCCTGGGATTTCTTGTGTTTTCCTTGCTATTTTTTTTCTTCAGGTTGAAAACTGTTGCCTTAGACCATTTTTTTCAGTAAAAAAACAGGCATTCTTTCTTACCAGCTTCCAGCTGTGGCACGTGCATCCTTCTGCTCTCCTGCACTCAATCCCTTGAGTGAAGGATTTTTTTTCTGGTTTTAAGTTATACACAGATGGGGATTTCCCTGTTGCTTAACAGGCATTTGAAACTGGACAAAGTAGTGGAAAAAATTATCTTCTATTTTATTGTTTTGAGGAAATACCCAGCATTACCAAGAGAATTAACAAGATTATCTAATTTAGACCTTTTCCATGCCTAAATTTCATGGTTCACATTCAAGTTTTATGTAATCTTAAGTAAAAGGGAGGGATTGTTTCAGCAGGTCTCTTTGGATTTTTTTTTTATTTTCTGCAGAATATTGCAGCCATAGAAACAAAACAGAACAGAGAAAATTTTCTCTGTTCTTGGGCTTTATCCAAGGGTAGTTTTCCCATGATTGTGTACTTCTGCTCTGAAGTACTTAAATTCTGAAATGCTTCTTTTATTGCCTTCCTCCTGCTTGTTGTTACCTTTAATCTCCCTGAACTTGGAAGCATCCCATTTTGATTTTTTTTTTCTCATTAGGCCGGTATATTCTTTATACATTCACTTAGAGGAACTGCTGAGAAAGCATATAGATAAATATTTGTGGGTTTGAGGAGCTTAGTTCCCTGTGGCAGAACACAGAGACAATTTGCTTTTATTATTTATCAAAATATTAGCCTGTGAATATTTTCAGTTGGATAGCAAATAATGATTACTCACCAGGACCTATTTTCTTAGATTTTTGTCCTATCTAGCCATTAAAATAGTTCAATGATGTGGCCTAAGTGTCTCAATGCGCTTTTAAAAAATTATGTGGTATACGCTATCCTCTAGCATGCAGATTCTAGGAAAATTCAATTATGAAATACAATCAGTCTCTCCAAATGTTTGATTTACCGCATATCTTGCCTGCATAATTAGAGAAAAACAGCAAGTGGGCACACAGGCAAAATACATTGGACTTTAATTAATGGACATACATTGAAACCTTCCATGGCGAAATGCTCCATCCAATTGTAGAGGGTTTATTTTTTTTTTATTCTGAAGACTCATTTGAATTGTTTGATGTGTCTCAGTTTTTGCTTAATGGAGAGGAAAACTCCATTAGTGCCTCTTCTTTTCTCTCCAGAGTATGACAACCCCTGACCCTTTTGGCACATCAAAAGATGAGATGGAAAGACTTAATGAAGAACTGAAGAAATGGAAGGCAAGTTCTATAAAGCACATAGAATGGTGGAAATTAGCTGAATGATACTTGGAAGATGTTTAGTCCATCCTTCTAAAACCAAATCAACTCTCCCCCAATTATAACGTTTGCCTAACTTGTTCCCTGTTCTTCAATGGTACATGCTTGTGTTGATCTCAGGAGTAACTACACTTGTAAGTCTAAGAAAAATATTTATCCAAAGTGTTGAAAATAAATAAATATAAAGGGCTTACTTAAGCTTTTGTTTGTTCCCATGGAAGAAAAAAAAATATCTTTTTCTTTTTACTATCCAGGAAAGAGTTGAAAAAGCTGAAAAAGCAAAAGCTGACCTTCTTCTCTGTAAATTAAGTGCTGACAAAGAGTGCGTTAAAGCAGAGGAGGAGCTGATAAAGCTCAAGGACTTTCAAGAGAAACAGCATAAGGACATTATTATGTCTAGGGACACCCACGAGGTATGGAGAAGGCTTTCTTACAGCTGTTAGTATTTGGGGAGTTGTGAAGGAAGTCTTGATTTGAGAAAATAAGAGCAATGTTTCCTTTTCAGTTTAAATGGCTTTACTGGTTTGCAGACCGTATGAATAGAATGTTCCACACACAGTTTTTCAGTGGCAGATTAAGAACCAGTGCAATAAAATAAATCTTATGGGAATGTTGGAAGAGTGAAGGCAAAACTGAGACCTATTTTGTATAGAAGATGAAGACTGATAAAACCAGTCTTCCTCTTCCAAGATTCTCCACTAACAGACGAGTTTCAGTTTTGTGTGATGCAGGTAAAATTGAATGAGTTAATTCCACTGCTTTGTCAACTCACAGCCCATCTTAAAAGACCTTACAGCACCCAAGGGATTAGCATTTCTTAAGTGACAATGAGCTGGGCAAGAGCCAGAACCTGTGTGAAAAGGGCTCTTCTGTCTAGAACTACTTGGTTCTAGAACTAATTGGCTCATTACCTCAGTGTGCCGTGTGTGGTCATTGGTACAGTAATAGTGGTTTCCATAGGCTGTCAAGGAGGCAGTTTCAGTGAAGTTTGGTTTGGCCTGTAAATGACTGATGAGAAATTATGGCTTCAATATTACAAACTATTAAAATGTAATTAATAGGTTAATGACATTCAGATTGGTGTGAGGTTTTCTGAAACTTGGTTTTGGTTCTCCAATCATAAATGTTTGGATTGTATAGCTGGAAGAGGTCATTATCATCATCTGGCTTTTGTTTTACGTTATCTTCAGCTGATAGGAACTGGTCTAGATGTCTTGAGTGGTTAATGACTTGAAAGGAACCATCTTTTAATTGTGGGTGGCTGGAGCTGACTACATCTGCTGTGTTTCCTTCTCATTCTGTTGTGTTCCCTGTCCAGGAAATACTGGATTTGTTATGTGGGCTTTATGCCCATTTAGGATTCATTGGTGTGGAGGAAGTATGTAGCAGATGGGAGGTAGAAGAGGTATTCCCTCTTCCTTGCTGAAGAAGTATAAGGAGGGAAGAGTAGCAGTGTGCCAGAAACTGTCCTCGCCTGGTAAACTTTTTGGAAAAGGGAATAACAGTTACTAAGATCACACCTGCTACAAAAAATGAAACATTTGTGTGTTGACATAGGCTCTGACCTTGCATGTATAAGGAACTGACATAACTATGGAGAGCCCTGTGCAATTTATGGTACACTGTATGTGCTTGGAAACTGCCTCATTTCAAAAATCCTCTTACTGTAATTTACTTTCACTGAAACTGCCCCTCAGTGGGTGAATTTACCTTGTGGTAACGCTATGCAAAAAATGTATCATGCATGGCTGTCATGTAGAATAATTAAAAGTTGAAACAATTTCTAATGTCTACAGATTTTGCTGAAATATATTTTTGTCTTCTATGTGTTTTATTTGACATTTAATACTTTTGGGGCTGTAGAGAGAACTCTATGTACTAAACCAAGAAAATGCTGAGCTGAAGAGAGAAATTGAAAAGCTCAAAGAAGACCTTGCAGAATGTAGTTCAGTGCTTTTCCGGAGCAGTCAGGTAAAGTTTGAAATATTTTGCAATTTGTCTTTTGGAAGTGCACATTTTTATTTTGTCGTTTCTAGATTATTGGGGCCAGTTTTTTGGCATGTGAACCTCTACTGATTTCAATATAAAATATAGCTTGAAGTTTTATTTTCTTATTTTACCCGGCAAGATAATGTGAAGCAGGCTAAGGACATGGAAACAAGTATGTGAGATACTGAAAACGTGAAAGGAATGAAGCAAAGCAGAAAATTCTTAAATGGAAGACACTGGAATAAAAAATACACGTAGCATTTTCAAGTATTCTCATATTTCTTGGGCAAGAGGATGGAAGAAAGGGAATATGTCCATTATATGGCAAATGTAGCATCTATTTTAGCCTATATTGAGCTTGACTTGATTATAGTTTTTCTCATGTTACTCCAAATCAGATGTAACTCAATTTGCAGTCAGATAAATATTAGTGATACTAAATAGATTTAAACTCAGGAATCAAAGTTTCTTTTGGTGAAACTGTTGCAGATTCAGAGGTGTTCAGAAATTGGAACTTTCCCCGTGGAAATTTCAGCTTTTAAAAACATGTTTTCATTCCAAATTGAAACAAACCCAAATATTTTGGGGAATATTCAGTCAAACTGGGATCATTTTTTGTTTATACAGAGATTGAAACTCTATCCAAGTGCTACCTTGTTTAATGTTAACAATAATGCAATATTAGCTTTAGCTTTCTAAATTACATTTCTGAGATGTCAGTTAAGTCCAGCCTCCTATGCGGTCATTGGACAGGGCAAGGCTCCTCTAGAAGGAGATTCAGTGTGAATTCAGATACTCAGTCTCTGAATTATCTTTAGGAAGGGTTTCTCTCTTTCCATTGGCAGTAGAGGGAATGGAAAGAAAGTGGGCTCATAGTTAAGACGTTAGTTTTGAAGATAGGTAGCAGGAATGCTTTCATTACTCTGGTTATTTTATCTTGACACAAACACTATTTTTCTTCTACAAAAGGTTTTATTTTGAAGCAGTTACATAAAGGGGAAAAAAAAGTTATCTGAAACTCCCTCAAGTCTATCAAAGCAGCCTTTCCTAACCAACATTTTCGTGAACAGTTTTAATCTATCCTAGTTATAAAATACTTGGGTATTCTTATCTGTTTTACTAAGATGGCAACGTATAAGGGTGTTCATTAGCAGGCTTCCCGTTGCTGTAGAGCAGTGATGCAATTACGCAAAAATAAATGGCAACACGAATGACTCCGATACTTGCATTTTGCAAATGTTAGATACCGAAAGTATTCTACTTCTGCAGGTGGAAATCCCTGTGGACTTCAATTGGATTTTTACTGTATAAGGTCAACTTTAAGTTCAAAGTTAATTAAAGAGGAAAAAAAAAGTCCTCACTGACAAAAATCCCGGGAATAGACAAGTACAACTAATCAGTTTAGTTAGAAGAGTTATACCTGTTTTTCCAGCCATGACTTCAATCTGTTTGACTGTTAAACTTTAAAAAAAAAAAAAAAACAACAAAATATATGTAGCACTTCAAGGAAAGACTACTGTTCATTTTTCTGTTCTGCAATAAATTACAGAAATGCTTCTTCCCCCTATCTTGATTCTAAAATACCAGATTAAAAAAAAGATAGCAGAAGTGAAAATGAAGTTCGCTCACATGGAAGACATGAAGGATGGTTATGATGATTATTCAGATATGAATACTCACTGTGTTTTTGGTGCAACTACAAGAATCCCATTTAGACTGAATGAAAACCAGGCACTGCTTACTTTTGAAGATGAAGAAGGTATGATGCATATTTTAGGTATAAAATTAATGTCTCTGATGTATTTTGTTGCCAAAGGGAAAATATTTACATAAACATTTTGGAAAAAAAAGATGAACAACAGCCAAAGAAAGAATACACAGAGAACCTTTCACTATTATGATACCAATCAGTAGGAGAAAATCCTTGCAACCACGCTGCATGTCTGTCTTGGATTACCAGATTTCTGCTCTTGGCTAATACGAGCAACACTTGGTGTTTGAAATTGGGAATTTCTACCTCACAGAGTATTGTTAAGACTGATTCAAAATGTTTTGATAGCAGAATTTGATTATTTTCTTTACTCTGGGCAGTACCTTATTGTGACAGCAGTTATATTGGTTAAGTGTACACATTAGATGATGGGCAGATCTGAGACAGAGGGATCGTGTGGCCTTTAACTTGCCTGCTTCCCGCTGGGATACTTGCTGTTTGGCCAGCCTGGTGCCTGCCTGCAAGGAGCCTGCAGGCATTCTGGCTGGGTCTGCGTGGTGGGTAACTCAGTTATGCGAGTATATCCCAGATACAAAGCTAGGGTCCGATTCATTTATTTCAGCTAAAATCTAACATTGCTAATAGGCGTTCTCTGCACCTGGTAGTGATTTGGGTTTCATCCAAGGATATTTTAAATGGAATATGAGAAGTTTAGTATTAATATTTGATGCATTAGTATTAATATTTTGAAGCATCTCACTTGGAACTCGATCTTCAAGGTCCTTTCCAACCTCAACCATTCTATGATTCTATGATCTTCTGACAGCATAAAGATTCTACTATTCTATACTACTCTAATGATAGTACAATATTTTACCTGTTGCCTATAACCAGTGAGACTTTATGGAAATAGGCCTGAAAACATGGATAGTGGGATCTGGTTGCCTAGCTGTTCTTTCTTTCTCCTTTATTGATACAAAAGGAGATTTTGCTTATGAGACTGGGGAATAGTTTTGGTTTTATAATGATTAAACAAAGCTTTTCATATCTGAAAACTTGTGATTTTCCTTAGTTGCCCAGAGACTGATAAAAATGGGTAAGCATGCTGTGAGCCTGGACAACAAAATAGCGGATGTGAGTGTGAAGCCTTTTACACTTGAAATGGGAATCAAATTTGAGGTAATCAACTGAAATACGAAACTACAAAGATGTGAACTTGCAGAACTTAAAAAGCTTTAGGTTCGGTTTTTTGGGTGTTTTCAGTCACTAAATGCACAAAATTATTTTTTTAGCTCCATGTCACTATTTCTGGAAAGAAGATCAATGTTTCAGAAGTACCTGAGCTATCCATTCCTGAAGACTGGATGAGAGACAAATTAGAGCTAAATTTCTACAAATCTGAACAGGGTGGAGGAGGAGAAGTAGAAAATGTGAACTATGACAAGCAGTCTAGAACAGCTGTTATTACGTTCCTCAGACCTGGAGGTATAGTATATAATATTTTGTTAGCTAGATGTACAGGCCATATTGTCCATTCTGTGTTAACCACTGAACTTCTTCCCATGGAGAGTTAAGTAGATCAGGAAAAGATGTGGGTTCACCCACACATCTGTAAATAAAGCAGTATTTCATCATACTCTTTTTTTTTTGATCAAACATGACCTGGTATGCAGCTTGTGAGCTTTCTTTCTTTCTTAACTTTGTCAAAAAACTATTTTTGCTTTGCATTGCTAGACACTTATATTGCAAAAAGAAAACTAGGAAAATGTGTTTGATTTTAGCCCTTGTTTCATGACAATGAAGTTAAACAGGCATTCAGATTGCCCAACTGTATGAAATTCTGTGAAGATCAGTGGAGCCACATCCATTTAGAGCAGCTGCTTTAGATTTATTTCAGAAGCTTTTGTGGGTATTTAATGATTTTGCTGTTTTGGAAATGCCAGATAAACTTTTTTCAATATGCATATGAAGAATCTACAAGTGTGCTATCATATATTAGTTTCTAAATCCATATAAGAAAGATTAGTCTGTTCTTTGATATGCTTACAAAATGCATTTTACACTATATTACTCTTACTCCTCTTTTTCCCATTCTCTATTACAGCAGCTAATGGCTTTGTGGGATGTACTAAATATCCTTTCTTTGTAAATGGAAGGTGCTATAGGCTTTCTGTGTCCCCAAACACCAACGTACACTTGGAAAAGTTTCAGGTAAAAGAATCTAGTCCAGGCTAACTCCTAAATAGAACAGATAAGTGGGAAATAGGAGATACAGGCAGAATTTTCAGTTCTGAGGACTACAGAAGCTTTTGTGTTATGCACTTTGTGAAATTTAATAGCAAGCGTGAGCCTGCAATATGCTGCTCTGATGATAATCTTATGTTTTGCAGTGTGAAAGCTATAATTTATTTTAAAAGGTGTCGTGGTTTAGGCATGTCTTCCCTTGATCAAATTTTATCAGTACGTACCATAATGTCTGTGCTAGACAGGAGGCAGCTACTGAATTGTTTGTGCAGTAGGTTAATAGTAGACACAACAACGTTTTTCTGAATTACAAAGCACTGTCACATTAATCCCTAATGAGAGGCCTCGTTGATAGTCCCAGCAGAGACCCTTGTTGTTCTATGAAATATTTGCTCATTCATTTTTTTCATTCATTCATTCAACCCAAATAATGACTTCTTTTCCTGTAACACTAGTCTGCTTGCTCATCATATTCTCACTGAAATTGTCTTTTACTTTGTATGAATAGATTGTAATCAAGTCAGTATTGTGTATATAATCAGGCCTGTATAATTAAAGCATTGACTCGAGTGTGTGTGTTTATGAGATACAACAGCATTCTTTGCAGGTGTGTATCATGTATTGGCATGGATTTTTATGGAGTGATGCTGCCTAGAGTCATCAGAGATCCCCAAATCCAGTGTGTGCGTGCATTCAGGAGCGTAGGACACACCAGCTGAGGAGGCTAGGTGCTTTGCCTGTTGAACTTGGTAGTGCATGATAGAGTTTGGAACTCCTGCTGTTTTCAGTGACAGAAATATACCATGCTGTCCAAAGTCTTAAAATGTAATCAAAGATCCTAGCCATGTCTGATCATGGGTATGTTTACTTCCAGTATCTGTTAGTTCCTTTAGATGTAGGTGCAACAGCTGATGTGTAATGCAAGTTTGTTTTTCTTTCCTCAATAGCTCTATTGCGGGATTTCTAAGAAGACCATTCTGTTGAAAGGAATTAAAGAGACGGAAGACGATGAGGAAAGTGTACAGGACATGATTGAAATTCATTTTCAAAAACCTAGTAATAGCGGTGGGGAAATAGAGACTATAAAATATGTATCAAAAGGAGTAACGTGGGTTTGTTTCGAGGAGGATACTTAAGATGCCATAGGTTGAATGCTGTAGGTTGAACTCATCAAGTTCCAATTTTTTGCTTCATCAAAGCATGGAAAGTTATGTACATTGTATTTTAATGTTCTGAAATTTATACTTGAAAAAGAGGAACTACCTGTCTTCTGATTTGTGTAACAGCAAAGACTGCAAAGAAATTCAGTAAAACTCACTGCTTGGTGTTCCAGAGGTTCCTGATTGAAGTCACAGAAAAAGCTTTTACCAGCACTTGAAACTTAATCTAAGAGTGCTTTCTCCAAATTTGCAGATTTTGTATCACAAATTTTAGATAGGTCACATACTCCCAAGCGGGATAAATCTATTCCTTCTTCCATTTTGGTTACAAAAGCCATATGTAATCCGAATCAAAAAGCGTCTAAGTTAATAGCCTGGTTTATTGTTTGGTTTTAATATTTGTTTCTACAATGATATTTGTCATTATTTTTGTTCATGATTTTGCTTACTTGAAAATATTAAAGTTAAGAATTGAGATGATTCTTTGTCTAAAAGAGATTGTTTTGTAACAATGCTTGATGGGTTTTGTTGCGTGTGACTGGCCAGGCTGCTGGCTCTGGGGGGGTTAGAGGGGTCAGTTGAAAAAAGGCATATAGAGTTTAGGGCAAATTAATTTTTCAGTGTGTAAAGTCCCCCTTTTGTTTCCAGTTCATCCTTTTAGCTGTCATTCTAAAAGATCTTTGAAATAAAATAGAAGTGCAAAGTCAGAGGCAGATTATTTTCCAAGGAGGAATTTTTCCTTTTCTGCGGTCGGCCTTTTTTGTTTGGTGCCCTTGGGGGCTGAAATGGTTTGGCAACGATAATCTTACCACGGGTCTAAGATTGAAAATTAACTTATTTTCATAGTATTTGACATCTTGGTATGCAGGAAAAGGACAACGCAGCAAGCTAGTGCGAGAAGAGCACTACAGATATACCTCAGGTATTATTATTATTATTATTATTATGAAGTTGTTAGTAGGCAATAGATGATGTTGAATATGGAAAACTAAAGGCTGCTAGCACCGCAGCTGATGGCGCATTCACTGTTGGGTGAGATACATGTGGCTGCAGCACCTCTTACTGTTGACTGCATGCAAAGGCACGGATTGATTACCTGAGAGTTATGAAATAATTAAAAAAAAAGAGGTAGTACTACTACTGGAGTATTTATGGAGATTGTGTACTTTTGCATGTAACGGTCTTAAAATGTTGCTAAGATCAGATGACTTAAAGAGGGGGGACAGCTGATGACGGTAAAAAACGTGATGAATTTTTAACTGTACCAGTTTTAATGATGAAAAACAAGAATCCAGAAATTAGGTGATGTTTCTGTAAATGGCACTATCCTCTTTTTCTACCTGCTGGAGTGAAGTTACCTTTGACTGGAAGTGTGAAGAGCTGTGACTGTTTTCACCCCCGTACCGCGCGTACTTCACGTTTTCATCCATGCCGCTTCCACCGTGAGCCGGACCTCCCCGCCCGGCCACTCCGACAGCCCTGGCCCGGCACCAACTGGGATTTTCGCTAATTGTGAAAATCGGGTTATTCCTTCTTCTCCAGCTTCCTCACCGGCGGGAGGCGTCCCGGAGAAACCTCCCGCCCGCCGCTGGGCTCCCCGCCCGCCATTTCACCTTCCCCGCCGGGCCGGGGCCGGGGCCGGGCCCAGCCCTCCCGCTCCTCCCCCCGGCGGAGGCGGCCGCTCTCCGCCCCGGACGCCGGCGGAATCACCACCTCGGCGGAGCGGCGGCCATGGCAAGTGCTTGCGGCGGGCGGGCAGGGCCGTGAGGGGAGCGCCGGGCGGCAGCGGCCCTCTGAGGGAAAGGGCCGGTTGCCGCCGGCAGGTTTCGGGGGCGCGGGGGGAGGCCGGGGCTTCCCGCCGGCCCTCTTCCGCCTCCGGTGCTCCCTTACAGCGGGGTGGAAGGAGCGGCCTTCTCCAGCACCGCTGGTGAAAAGCCTCGGGGGGCTGAAAGTAACGGCGCCATGAGGGAAAGGAGCGAATCCTGCCTGCTCCTCACTTGGTGCCTGCAGTGAAGAAGCAGCCACGGCGTGCAGTCCTGGCCCTGTAGCAACAGCTCTGATTTCACTTTCACTACCACTAATATTTCTTTTTAATAACACTGAGAACCAATGAGGTCTATGGGTAAGTCTCCATACCCGATCTCTTGTCAGCCTTCATCCGTGAAGCAGATTTGCCAAGAAATGGCAAATTGATCTAGACAGGCTGGAGAGTTGGGCGGAGAGAAACCTTATGAAGTTCAACAGGGGCAAGTGTAGGGTGCTGCACCTGGGGAGGAATCACCCCCTGCACCAGTACAGGTTGGGGGCTGACCTGCTGGAGAGCAGCTCTGTGGAAAGGGACCTGGGAGTCCTGGTGGACAACAGGATGCCCATGAGCCAGCAATGTGCCCTGGTGGCCAAGAAGGCCAATGGCATCCTGGGGGGCATCAAGCAGAGTGTGGCCAGCAGGGCGAGGGAGGTCATCCTCCCCCTCTGCTCTGCCCTGGGGAGGCACATCTGGAGCGCTGTGTCCAGTTGTGGGCTCCCCGGGCCAAGAAGGACAGGGAACTGCTGGAGAGGGTCCAGCAAAGGGCTACAAAGATGATGAGGGGACTGGAGCGTCTTTCTGATGAGGAAAGGCTGAGGGACGTGGGGCTTTTCAGTCTGGAGAAGAGAAGACTGAGGGGGGATCTTATCAATGCTTATAAATCCTTCAAGGGAGGGTGCCAGGGGGATGGGAACAGTCTTTTTGCAGTGGTGCCCAGTGACAGGACAAGAGGGAACGCGCACAAACGTGACCATAGGCAGTTCCATCTCAACCTGAGGAGGGACTTCTCTCCTGTGCGGGCGGCAGAGCACTGGCACAGCTGCCCAGAGAGGGGGGGGAGTCTCCCCCTCTGGAGCCATTCCAAACCCGCCTGGACGTGTCCTGTGCCACTGCTGGAGGTGCCCCTGCTCTGGCTGGGGTGGGACTGGGGGAGCTCCAGAGGACCCTTCCAGCCCTGACCGGTCTGGGCTTCTGTGATTCTGTATCCCGCGGTGGCCAGGGCCCGGCGTTGCAGTGCTGCACCCTCCTCTGCGCCCGCCCGTGTCTGTGTCCCTGTGGCACCTCCAGCAGTGCCACAGTCCTGTCTGCCAACAGCCACAAATGCAGGCTTGTCTCGGCAGCAATTCAGTACAAATGAACTGTATCTTCATGCTTGGTTTTTGCCTTTTTTTTTTTTTCTTCTAACCCCAATAGTAGGCATGAGTGTTGTTCCAAAATACCAGCTGGCAAGGTGCGAGATGCTGTCTGGCAGCGGAGTGCTCCCGCTCGTGCACGGGCTGTGCGAAGCCTGAGAAAAAGTCCTGCGTGAAGCTCCGTCAGTCTTGGGAGCACCCTCTTTATATTCTCTTCATGTTGCCTCATTAGCGCAGAAACTTGCTTTCGCACGAACGTTGCCACCAACGTGATTGCCTAATATAATTAAAGCGCCTGGCTCTTTAAATTTGATGGGTGATAATAAAAGGCCTCATCTCTTTATGAATTAAAAGCTTGCATGGTGGCACAATCGAATTGGATCTGCCTCCTTGCTCCCTTCAGAAACACTGTGCTGGTGGTCCACAAGGCTTTTGACACTCGTTGATGAAGCATTAGCCCCCGGCGGCACATTCTGCAGGTTTTGTAACTGCTGTGCTGGCCCTAATGTTTTATGCAGCCCAGGTCCAGAAGAAACTTTGTAAGAGAAGTCTAAAGAATGTAGATGGAGTGACTGACCTCCAGTACAGTCACTCTGTTACTGACAGTTCGTTCCCGTGAACGCTGCCATGCAGACATACTAAATTATTTTCTCTCCTCCAAAAAGTCAATGAACTGTTACAAAATTTACTCTGTGTTCCACTATTCACAGTAATTTTGCTGTGATATTCCCAGTGAAATATTACTGTTTATGTCTGTGTAATAAGAATGGAAAGAAAATATGCTTTTCTTAACAAGACATGGATGCAAATCCTATTAAGGATAGATTTCATGTTTGCAGCATTGGGAGGTTTGGCTCTGATGAAAATCATGTGTGTAGTTAGTTGTTACACGCACTGCGAGTCTCAGATGACTGGGATTATGTTCTTCCAATTTAACAAGGTTATCCATTCACTAAGCGGAGAGAGATGAGTCAGAGCACAACCCTAGATCCCAGCTCTCATCAATTTAACAAGTAAGGACAGTCTGAATCTGACCCTTCCGCTCTGAAAAGACAATCCTTACTGAACAGTACATGCAATTACAGTTTTTCCTTCTTTTCAGATTTTGAATATTAGAATCGGAAGAAACAATCTCATCAGTGTCACACTGGACCTTTCATTTGAGAAGCTGTTAAATTTAGATGTAATTTTTACTGCTTTAGGGAAAGAAGATACTGAGAGGGTGTAAATTACACTTAAGAGCCAGGCTATTTTTTACTGCAGGGTAATGGAGTGGTGCCTGAGGGAGCCTGGCATTCATGGAAATCTGATTCAGCAGCCTTCTTAATTACCTACTAAATGCACGTGTTGTCTGTGCAAAGGGGAGTCACTTCAGCAATCAGGGTGAATTGGGGTAACCTCTACCGGAGCTCACTGGTGCTCCTTGCATTTACAATGTGCCATGTCTCTGTACACAGGCAACAGGACAAGCTGCTAAATCAGCAAGGACAGTTGTCATCGCTGGTGTTCCAGATGGCCTTCTGCACGATGATGTCATAGCGGATATACTGATGATTCACTTCCAAATGTCGAAGAATAACGGGGGAGATGTGGAAGAAGTAGTGTATCCAACAATGACAAAAGGAGTTGCATATGTAACTTTTGAAGATCAAGAAGGTATTTAGATTAACACACGAAATGTAGCCATCCGCCAAAGAATTAGCTCTAGAATGTTAACTGTAAAGTAAACGATTTAAAATTGTTTACTGGCATGAGGATTTTATAGAACTGGGAGACTAATACCTCTCTTTTAGTCAGTCAAAGTTTTAGATTTTTATTTCTGTTCAGTGAAGACATGACTCTGAACAGGCTTTGTGCAAAGCATTTATGATAGAATCATAGAATGGTTTGGGTTGGAAGGGACCTTAAAGATCATCTCGTCCCACCCCCCTGCCCTGGGCAGGGACACCTCCCACCAGCCCAGGTTGCTCCCAGCCCCGTCCAACCCGGCCTTGAACACCTCCGGGGATGGGGCAGCCACAGCTTCTCTGGGCAGCCTGCGCCAGGGGCTCACCACCCTGCAAGTGATTTTTTTTTTCCTAATATCTATTCTAAATCTCCCTTCTTCCAGTTTGAAGCCATTACCACTCGTCCTATCACTACATGCCCTTGTAAGAAGTCCCTCTCCAGTTGTTTTGTTTGGTTTTAGGAATAAATTTATATAGAATCATAGAATGGTTTAGGTTGGAAGGGACCTTAAAGATCATCTAGTTCCAACTCCCCTGCCTTGTATAACATAATGTAACATACCATGCATAACAGATACAATTTTTGTAGTCAGGCCTTTGAGAATAAATCTCTGCCAATTAATGTTCTAAGAAGACAGGCTTCTGTCTCTCTCTCAGCAATTTTGACTGATCCATAAAATATTAGGCAAGAGTATTGAATCATCTGTGTGTATGTATGGGAAATTGTTTGGGGAAGCACCAAGAGAAAACCACCCGTGAAGTGTTCCACCATCAGACTGGCAATGGCGCATTATCTTACTGTGCAACAAGTGAATCTGGCTTTCTCCTTAGTTGTAGAGAGTGTTCTAAAGAAGGATGAACATCGACTAGAAGACAAGAGGTTGTCCAGATACTATCTGCTGAAAGTAACCCGTTATTGTGAAAACGTAAGCACATTCGTAGTTTATCTAGTTGTACTTCCATTGCTATGTCAACCATTACTCAACTTCTCTAATGCATAATTCTAGGTCTTCAGCTCTGTCACATCTGTCCTCAATATGTCTATTTTCAAAGATCAGTTTGTTTTAGAGGACCTGATACAAGAACTTAAAAAGAAGAGCACAGCTTTGAGCTTCGGTCCTTTGCAATCCAATGGGCATATTTCTGTTCAAGGGTCATTTCCAGCAATCAAATTGCTAAGAGACTTTCTCTTACTAAAAGCAAAATCCCTTTCGGAGAAGGACAAAAGAGAAGAAAGTAAGTCCCATCAAAGACCAAGGAGGGAGCCACAGCAATACAGGCTTACCGCGGAGACGAGTAATTACGTTCATGATGCAGATGGGGAAAAACAAGTGGTTGTTCTTGACACGGATATCTATCACTACATGAAATACTTTTTTCCCAGGACGTTCCTAGTAAATGATGATGTTATAATTTCGGACATCACTGATGGTGATATAACAACAGTGTATATTGAGAGTGCTGGAAGTAGATCTGGTGCTGAACAGGTGTTCAGAGTCAAAGAGAAAATTGAAAATTGGTCTCTAAAGCTCCATAATGTCTTGTGTAAAGAAAGGATCTACTTTGAGGAGCAAACTGGAGATGAAAAGCAGAGATATAAATGGGCATGTGAAAGTCTAAAACCCCGTTACTCTCATGTTTTGATCATTCCTTATGATACTCACATTGATGTTATAGGAAATTCTTCTGAGATTTTTGAATTTACAAAGGAAGTGAGCAGTAAGATTCGGGGCCTGCTTTAAACCAGGTAGGAAGTTAGTGTTCATGCTTTTTACACATTGTGCTTCTCATACAGACAGTACTGGTGCAACGTGTGCACCTCCGTGTCACTGCGGATCTGTCACATTCTCCTACTCACAGGCTGGGAAGTCTGCACATGAGGGTGAACAAGCCCATACCCCCCCAAATACCAAATTAAGTTCAGAAAAGGAAACAAATGATTTCTCTATTTCTTGTGAGCTTGGAGACCAAAGAAGTTAGGCCTCTTCTGTCCAGATATAGCCACCTTTTTCCTTTCGTTAGCAGCATTCTGGGCACATGTACACTCATTCCATCTTGCATGAAGACAGAAGATAGAGCTGTGACACTTGAGGGGACAGAATGCTTTATTAAATTTACAGGCTTGTCACGTCCTGAGAAACACCTTAGAACATGGCATTGAAAATTCTTGACAGGAGAAAATAAGAGAGTGTGTTTTCATAGGAGCAATAACTATTTTTTTCCCAGCTATAACGGCATTTGCAGCATCCCTAGACAGCATGTTATTTAGACGTGAAAGCATATCCGAAGTTTTGATGGGAAAATCTTGGGGCATTTAGACTTTTGAATCAGATTCTGTTTATGTAAATCCATTTCTATATCTATATCTATATTTTTATAAAACCAATTTAGAAAATAACTTATTTTGTGATATCAGTGTGTTCAGAATACTTTGTCAAAACATATAGAGCACTGGCTGTTTTGTCTTATGTGCAGGAAAAGTTTTAACTTTTTATGCTATTAAAGAAATTAGTTATACAAAATACTGTGTCCATGTTCTTTTGGTTGGAAGCCCAAACCTAAAGCCTCAGAAATGATTTAGGCATTTTCTTGTCATGACTGATTATCCATTGCAGTTATGCCAATGAAAAAATTGTTAAACTGGCGCCAATGCTGTGTATTAAAATACACTGTCAAAGTGGGAAGACGATGAGCTTAAGCACTTTGCTGAACTGGAAGTGGGGGGAGCAGTAATTAAAGGCTCAACATCTTCCAAGTTCCCCTGCAGCCAGTGGGTTCACGGTGGGGGGGGTCGGAGATGAGGCTGAACACGGGTGCCCAGAGTCAGGGCCCTGGAAGAGCCCCTCTCTGGCTCCCCGCAGAACGCAGACAGCTCTCCAGCGCTGGGCTCTTTTGGGTGCTCCCCGTAGAGCTTAAGCAAAGATGGGGAAGTTTTTCAACCTTGTAAAAGAGAAAATCCTCTCTGAAGGATAATCCTTTAATGAAATTAGTGCTCTTTACTAGTGTCCGGATTGATCTTCCCTTCTCTTTCCTGAAGAGCCTCAGTTGTTTCTGATTCATAGCATTAGTATTTCCTATTCACTACAATAAATGTTTAGGGCTAGGCTGGTAGACCAGTGGCACTGGCGTCAGTTTGAATCCTGACTGGTTACTACTGGCTGAGCGCCGCTTTTTGAGTCAAGTTTGACAACAGAACAGTTTGCAGCACTGGTACAGGTGTCACTCAGGTCTTGTTGCCTGGCAAGTGAGTCCTTTTCACTGAATGATTTTCAGTCAAAACTTGAAAATCTCGAAAGCATCACAGTTGGATAAAATTTTATTGTTGAATCCTGGTTCAGTTGTAACAGCTCTTCTGATTCACTTGACGAATGCCCCTTTGCCACCACGTCCTTGGCAGCTCTCAGCTGCCGAGTGCTGGGGCTGTTTCTCACCCCTCGTCTCATTGTTTCCTGGTGATCTCCCATCTGCTGTCTCTGGTCTCTTACAAAGAATGTCATTTCTTTGGACAAAAAGAGCTTTGCCTGTGGTGTTTTGTGTTTATGAAGTGCCTAGTAAATAGGGATCTGGATCCGGGGAAGATTAGTAGCTATTGTTATGCTCCAGGCTTTCTGGGGCTGTTTTTTTATCAGATTTGCAGCAGCCTTGGCCGGGAACACCCCACCTTTGTCACCTCTGATGGTTCCTTGTGGCTGTGCAAGGGCAGGGCAGCACAGGGTCTTTACTAGTGATCGTAGAGAGGCTGTGGCCTGTGACTGACTGAGCTACTTGAAGGTTTAACCCCCCCAGAGGAACCTGCTTTCTGCAGCAGGAAAAAAAAAAAAGCTGTGATCCCCCAGGATAGACTAGTGTTTGCTGGAAAATATAAACAGCATTTCAGGAGAGTAACATCATAAGTGAAACACGCATTTGTTCCTTCCTTCATGATGCAGATACCTTGGAAAACAATAGATGTTTAGCAAAAAAAGAAAGTCCGATTTTGTCATTACCATGAATACCTAAACAAATACAACAAAATAAATCAGTCTTAGGGCTGGTAAGAGACTTACCAGCTCTCATTCTCACAGTTATTTTTATGGCAAGCAAAGCACAGCTGTAGCTATTAAACTCCACTTGACAAAGGCATTTAATATTTGTGTATGTTGGAAAATATCCGGGAAACCATATCAGATGTTATTCCTAGATCTAAACTGGTGGTGCTGACTCAGTATTCTCAGCGTCAGGTTTGTGCTTTTAATTTGAATAGAGAATTTGCTCACGGGACCTCGACAAAATATTTGTCCTTATTTCTGTACTGATGCTTGCTGCCCTTCACCAGAAGGGAATACACCCCAGTTCAGGTTGTAAAAATACAAAGCCTGATTTTGACTTAAGGCACGGCTCCTACTGACAAAGCCTAAAAAATAACAAAAAAGGTCGTGAATAGTAGCAGAATCTGAGCCCAGTTCCTGGCAGCACCCCACTATGGTCAGTGGGGTAAGCACCGTTTTCTGTCCCCTGAAAACCTGAGGATTTGAGAGACAATTTGACGTCCTTTAGCAGGAAAACATTGTACATTTTGGAGGCAAAACCAGTCTCCTTGTTGAGTGGAGGGGATGGAGGAAGAATGGCTTACTGAAGTCCTTTCGCCGTTGCTGGCAAAGCGCTGCTCTGGCGTGGCAAAACGAGGACGGAGACTCCTTTACTCCCCATTCTACCTGCACATCTAATTACGCTGTGTAAAAGATGTATTCGATTCCTGCAGGAAGGAGGTTGTCCCGTTAGGAAAAAAAACCCTTCCAGCAGGTTTAATTGTTGTCATCCAAACTGCCTCTGCCACCTTCGAGTTGCATTGAAACTTTGTGCATTTGTAGGACGTACTACAAAAGAGCTGCCAGGTCTCCTGAAAAACTGCAATGCCAGAGTGACATTTTCTTCCTGCTTTTGGGAGACGTGTCTTATTTTAAAAAAACCCAACAAAACGATGTGTAGGAAAAATAAACAGCATTACTAGCAAATAACTCATTCTTTAAGACTTTTAGGCTTACGTCTTCATCCGGCCACGCTGGAGACTCAGAACCATAAAACCCCGATGAAAACGGACAACAGCCATCAGCCGAGGGCGAGCTGAGGGTGGTCGGTGAGTCAGTACCTGCGGCCCGCTGGGGTCGGATGGGGACGTACTCCCACCAGCAGAGAGGAGATGAATTTAGCAGTCTGTGTATCTGGAGGAGCTGAGGCTCTCGCTTGGCTCTGCTTCGGCTCTCGGGAGGCTTCCATAAACAAACACACACGTTCCTGTTTTGTTGCACATCTTGTGCAAGAGAAAAGCAGCTGTAGAGCAGGGCCAGGCTAACGCTGGGGAAATTCCTTCTCCGTTGCATAACATTTCTGCGGTGACTTCTTCCCTCACATTTAGCGTGGCTGGTGGGTGTTTATAGGGTACATGGCTTCTATCCAATTTAATTCAAAATAACTCGTTTCGTGTCCTTGGGGCTTCTACCCTTCAATCTGCTGTGTTACTGATGAAAGGAACTTTTCCATCCCTCTCTTTTAAACTAAGAGCATAGTGGAATCGCACGTAGACACTTTACCATTTTCACCTAGCATTAGAAGGTGGGACTCTTCCCTCATTTCTGCAGCAGGCTGCCTGAAGATAACCGGGCAACTTGGCTAAGAAGAAAAAAAAATAATTAATGATTAATTTTAATTATGATTTTTAAAAAAAAAACAAACAAAACAGAAAATTTGAGTCAAAATGGCACAACAATTCAGAACTGACAGAGCCTGCTCTGGTTGTACTTACTTTTTCCTTAGCTATAGAGTTGCAGAACATCTGCTGGAAAACAAGTCTCTTTTTCTCCTTCACATTACACAGCTTTCCTTTGTCTCCTGACACCCATTAATGACCTTTAAAGAAATCTCCTAAAAGTAACTCGGTTAAGAAGAAATACTACCTCTAATGGCAGCAGCCACTGCTGCTGGAGCATTGCATGAAAGCCATTTTTCAGGTGCATTTCCCGCTCGTTACTGCTACCACCTGTGTAAGAGGAGCAGTACACAGAGTAATTTACAAAAAAAAAAAAAAAAAAGCTGTATAAAATACTGGAAAAACAAAGTTCTATTATCTTTGTATGGGTGAAATAATTTTGTACTCCTTAAATTCCTGACACCACGGAGGGGGAAACAGGTCGCATGCTGAGCGCGGTACGTACAGATGGCAGTGCTGTCGCTTGGACTGAATTGCGCAGAAGAAGGGTGGATTTTCTCCAAGGTGGAGGCTGTGGCTGACAGTCACAACTCATCCCCGATCAAGCTATAAACAGCAGGTTGTGCGTGGTGCATATGGAGCTGCACACCCTATTCTGTAGCTGTGCTCCACGAACAGCTTGATATTTCCTGGCAAGCTCAAGGGTACCAGAATACGGAGATGGTCCGTATTGGGTCAGTCTTGACCAATAGCTACTGATGTGATCTACTTCTCGGGCTGGACACGAGGAGGTGAGCTGGGGCCACCTTCCCCAGCAGGTTCCACCAGCCAGACTTTGTTCCGTTCGACTTCTCCTGCCATAAACACGGGGAGCACAAGAGGGAGCCAGATGCTTTGGAGCTGAAATCCCAAAGTCTCCGCTGGGGTCCTGCCCGACGGCACCCGGTGGGAAGTTGAGATGTCAGAAGTGGGTCCTGCTCTGTCCCTTAGCTGGTGGAAGTGGCGCTCAGATCACATTTGCCTGGAGCAGATGTTGGGAGTGGTCTCTTCCAGTCTTTCATCGCTCAGGAGGTGCTCATACATCACCTTCTTTCAAAATTATATAAAACGGGTAAGGAAATCGAGCACTTAACTGATTTCACACTGAAATTACGGATGGCTTAGATGACCAGAAGCCCGAGCACTGCTGTAGTTAATCCCTTGTTAAACGTCATTACTTCAGCCCTCAGAGCCCTGAACCACGGGAGCACAACGTGGCACCATGCCGGGGAGCACGTGAGCTGTGGAGGGTGACCACCCCGTTACCACTACACTGAGACCAAAGGGAGTTACCAGAAGGAAGAGCAGGTGAAAGCCAGCAGTTCTGCTCTCTGGGGGTGATGGAACACCCATCCATCAGAGGTGAGGACCTGCCATGGAAAGCTGTGCTTGGATCCCAGTTTACCTGTGCTGCACTCAGGCTCCTGCTCTCCTAACCCATCGCCTCTTGGTGTGGCTGGCACTGAAGCCAGTGGGTAGTGCTGGTACATATCCATGGGTTTGACTTTCAGTCCAGACACACTTAAAAAAAAGAAAAGAAACAAACCAAAAAAATAAACCCCAAAACCTTTCCACTTTGGCATGGCTTCTGACAAGTTTTCCTAGTATACAATAAAAGCAACATCTCTCCTTGGCGTTGCAAATAGACGTGTCCTGCCTGGCCTGCACATGGGGACCTACTTCGCAGAAACTTGCCATTTTTACCATCATCTGAGTGCTTCTGTTTATTAGCAGATAGCTCTTGTGCAGATACAGCCAGTTCTTAACAACTGGAAAACGTTAATGCACACAGTAAACACCACTGAGAGTGCTCTCCCCCCCCTCTAAGTTATATGAACGCTTCCCCCGTGAGTTAAGGGATTTGGCACTTCTCTTGGGCATACTTTACATTTTCCAAACTTTCTGAGTAACACGTTGAGAGGCTTAAGCATCTGCACTGCCAAACCAAATGAGAGAAGAAACGATTTTGCAGGCTCATTAATGCCTCGCACTGACAGGCCTGGAGGGGCTGCGATTTTATTTACATAGGGTAGAGACAGGCCTTGGGGGAAGCGCGGTGTGATTTACATAGAGAAGAGATGTTCCTTCAGGGGTGGCGTCTCGTTTAGATGCGAAAGGGACAGGAACTGGGAGCACAGTCTGACATAGGTATGGTTTCACCTGTTCTTTCAAAAGACACGCTTAAAAACGCTGTTCTCGGTAGCAGCTGGAGTGTTTTTTCCCACACGAGGAGCTGCTAAGAGTTCAACTACATCAGCTGTCCCACTGCTAGCAGAGCCCCCGAGAGCAAACGAGGGTGAATTAGCTAGAGAGGAAAGAAACAAAGAGAAGAACTTGAAGATGGAAAGACTGAGAAAACCCACAAAATAACAGCGTTAATAAAACTACAGTTGTCAACCCTCTCCCCAAACTCTCCTGAAGTCAAAACCAAAATAACTGTATTTATCTAGTTGTTGGCTCGATGCTGTTTGCAGAGCTGTCCCTCTGCTCCCCCCCATCGCTGCTCCCCAACCAACGTGCTCAGTGGTTGTCCCCAACACATCGCAGCCTGCCCACACCACCCACCTCCCCTCCGTCCCTTCTCCACAGCCAATGAGGTCTGGTCTTCACCACCCCAGAGTCATCCTCCCAGCCTCCAAGAGAGCTGATGATTAATTGAAGCCAGCTGCTTGGCTCCCTCTCCTTCTTCCCACACCACTTTGCATTCCTTTTCAAGCGCACGCACCGCCCCAGAGCTGTGCTTGGCTTTCTGGAGCGCGCAGCAGTGATGCTGCAGAAACACGGCCAGCTTTCACACCGCCCCTCCTCTCTGTGGGCTGGAGCTCTTTGGGTACCAGACGTTCGCAGCGGTGAACTCAGTGTGCAATGTCATCAGCCTCAGAAGGTATTTAAAGTCTTGCTGATTTGGGGCCTGCGTTACATTTTTAGCTTTTTGTGTTCTCTTCTCAGTTTTTTAATGTAGGTAACCTTGAAGAGCCTCCAGACTTGCAGTACTGCCGCAGGAGTCACATGTTGAATCATAAAATGGTTTGGGTTGGAAGGGACCTTGAAGATCATCCAGTTCCACCCCCCTGCCCTGGGCAGGGACACCTCCCACCAGCCCAGGTTGCTCCAAGCCCTGTCCAACCTGGCCTTGAACACCTCCAGGGATGGGGCAGCCACAGCTTCTCGGGACAACCTGCGCCAGGGGCTCACCGCCCTCACAGCCAAGAATTTCTTCGCAATATCTCATCTCAATCTCCCCTCTTTAAAACTGTCCTTCCTCATCCTGTGGCTGCCCTCCTTGATCAGGATTCCCTCCCCAGCTCTCCTGGAGCTCCTTTAGGCACTGGAAGAGGGTCTAAGGTCTCCCCAGAGCCTTCTCTTCTCCAGGCTGAGCCCCCCCACCTCTCCCAGCCTGTCCTCCCAGCAGAGGGGCTCCAGCCCTCCCAGCATCTCCGGGGCCTCCTCTGGCCCTGCTCCAACAGCTCCGGGACCTTCTGCTGTGGGGACCCCCTGAGCTGGAGGCAGCACTGCAGGGGGTCTCCCCAGAGCAGAGCGCAGCAGAGGGGCAGAATCCCCCCTCGCCCTGCTGGCCACGCTGCGGGGGATGCAGCCCGGGGTGCCGGGGGCTCGCTGGGCTGCCAGCGCACACTGCTGGCTCGTGGTGAGCTTCTCATCTACCACCACCCCCAGGGCCTTCTCCTCAGGGTTGCTCTCCAGCCATTCTCTGCCCAGAATGATATTTATCTTACCAGAACTTAGGTGCCCAGTGGTAAGTCAGTTGCCTGAACTAATTACGTAGTTGCTGGGGACAGCCGGCCTCCTCTGAAGGATAATTTACCCCACTTTGGAACACGTGATGTGCAGTGCTCTCTACAGATGGCCTCCACAGCCCTCCTTACCGTACCAAGTGTCTAGATCAACAGAGAAATGATGAATCTTAGATAGTTCTGGATTCTTTCTGCTTATTTTTAGCTAAGGCTTTTGCCTCTGCTTACCTGCCTGCTTTGTTGTCCAGTGGGGAATGCAGAGGAAGGCACCAAAGGGCTGGTGGTGCCTCTCCTCGCTCGTCTTGCTTGTGACATGCACCCAGCGTCACCAAGGTCAGTATGCAAAACTGTCCTTGTGTCTCCAGTTTCTGTACAGTGTGTTTGCTGGGGTCATGGACTGGTTAACCCGTTGCTTAGCGTTCCCTCAGGTTTCCCAGTACTCAGACATGAAGCAAACCCCTCTCCTGTCCAGCGGATCTCTTTCAACTCTTGGACAAGTGTCCCAGATGCACAGCCGTAGGTGAGGAGGCACCATTTAGTTTCCTGAGCGTTTCAGGTGCCTGGAGCCTGCAGTTGCCCCGGTATCTGATAGAAACCTGCCCGAGCAGGTGTTGGTTCTCTGGACTCGTTTTGCTCAGGGAGGAATACGGTGTGCTGAGGGTGCCACCAAGCTGAAGCATCTGAGAGGGTGCCACCAAGCTGAAGCATCCGAAACAAGCACGCCGGAGGCCTTGGCAAGTGAACCACGCTTGGCTTGCTGGGCACCTCAGCCCCAGCCGATCAGCTCTTATCTTCATGTCAACTGACATTTATGCTGCTTCTGTGTCACCAGTCCCGAGGCACATCCGTCACCACTCCCAGGCTTTGCGCAAACACAAACAGAAGTAAATAAATACCCGGGTTGCAGCCCTAAAGAGTTAAGAAATCTCTGTGTTCTTCCCCAGGGGAGAGCCTATTGCAACTTGTAAACACTTGCTGTCTGTTTCCAGGTGGTAATTAAAACAGCTTCCCTCCACCAAGTCGCTATCACATCAAGAGGCTGACAATTTCCTGGAGAAAACAGCTGTGTTTCCACTAATGAGCCTCAAGATCAGCAAAACGCGGTGCCCGGGCGCAGTTGTAGCTGCAGCTCTGGCACGTGAGACCCAGAGACCCTTTGATAGTTCTTACCGCGACTTCTCAGAGGCTTTTGTTTCTCCTGCCGTTATTATGCCAACTTGCAAAAGTCTGCTCGTCGCGCTGTGAAGTTTTTCCCTTTTAAATATTTACGGTGGGCTGTTGCTAATTCAGTCAGGTAACGGTGACACATGGGATGGGCTCTGTCAGGAGAGGGCAAAATGGAGAAAATTAAGCAGAACGGGGAGGGGGAAAGCACAGGGCGGCGTGTTTCTGAGTTTCTGGAAGAAACGCGTTTTTATGTCATGAAACATTTTTTCTTCACAGGATGAATTAGTGTTTGCAGATCTGGAGCGGGCACGGGAGTTTGAGAAATGATCGCATTCCCTTCACGTGGCATATTCACATTTTCCCAAATTACTTTGCAAATAACTGGCGTTCTTTAATGGGGAAGCTGGGCAAAATAAAGCAGAATCGTCAAATATTGCTGCTAAGTGGCCTTTGCAGGTTCTTCACAACCGTACAAGGCTGGCAGCAGCTAAAAGTGAACAGATAAAATTGTGATGTTCATTCATCTTAATGGTTGCATTGATGAGTGGATGTTAGTAGTCCCGCGATTGGGCTACGTGAACCTCCTTTGCACGTCTGTATGCAACGTTGCTAACAGATAGTTGACGAATTGCGTTCTGCACTGAATTTGTGCTCAAATTTGTGCCGTTGTATGAACAGGCAATAAATATAGGCATGGCTGGAGCACGGCAACAGCAGCAGATTGGGAGCAGAAGTCTCTCCTTCCTGACTCTAGACTGCTGCTGAGGTCAGCCCGAGTTTCCCATCGCCTCGAAAGGAGTTGGGACTTCATCCCCTCTCTCGGGATGTGTGGGTTTCAGTGGGCACCACGAGGCCACGCAGGGGTGTATCGAACACAGGGAAAACTTGTCGACCGAGTTGAAAAAGATGTCCCCGTCTCATGGGCCAGCGGCTTGTGCCAGTCCAGGCTGCGCTATGATGGGGGGCATCTCCCAGGAGGGCGCAGATCGCCAGGAATGCAGCTGGTTTCCCAAAAACGAGGTGGTCTTACGTGAATCCTCAAGGCTCGGTCACGTTCGGGCAAGGAGGAAGACTCTCATGCTTTCATTTTCCTCTGGTGTGGATGGACTCGGCACCTCCACCGGTACCTCCCTCACTCCTTTGGGAAACTTTGCACAAAACTATCTTCGTCACCTCTGTTTCTTGGTCCATTTACCAGCAGTTTCCCGCTGCTCTGCTTTCCCACTGCCTTCACGCTGGAGGAGCCAAACCCCCTCGGCTCAAGCAAATCTGGGAGGACTCTCTCCTTCTGGATGAGATTCAACTGCAGCTGAATAGATCACTCCTGCTTTTGGCCCCTTTGGGAAAGCGTGGCAGGGAAAGCTTGCGCTCGTTGTGTTAAAAATGAGTATTTTCACTACCTAGACAGAAGCCTTCAATCTCCAGGGCCATCACTCTGTACCCCTGACAAAGACTGAATGAAAGGCAAAACATAATTACTTACATATTACTCCATCTGACATCTTAAATATTAAGACATCTATCTAGTCTAAAATCATTCCTCCAAATGTGTTTGTGGCACCTTAGGCTTAGGAAATTTTGAATAGCTGAAGCGATAACGTTCTTCGATTCATTTGGGCTGCTGGTATAATGTGATTTGGTTTTCCTCAGGTGCAGGGGCTTTGCTACAGCCTCATGCTGTGAAGTTTTGGTCCCACCTGCCAGGAACTTTATACTATTGCTCTTTCCCTCTGGAGATATTTTCCATGATAGTCCAATGCATTAACGTGAAATTTGAGGCAATGCCTCCATTTTTTTGAAAAGTAAGCGTTATGTAAAATGAGTATAAATGTCATGTGTTTTCATAACTGTCTAAGTATTGTAATTTCTCTGTTATTTTATAGATTGAGAAATTGAGGCAAAGAGGGCAAATGCTTGCCTGAGGCTACACATTCAAGAGCAAGAATAAAAATTGACAATAACGCACTAAAGTCAGACCGGAGAAATATTAACGCTTTCTCAGCCTCGAGCACTCAGGAAGCACAAGACACGAGGCCCCACGCCATGCTTTTATCCCTAAAGCCTTCCGTGTCGAGCTCTCTGCCTTTTGAAGGCGCATATTTCCAGCCCTTTAACTGAAAAGCAGAATAAAAAGCCTGAAAATGAAAATAATTGAAAATCATGAAAGTAACGACTGCCGAGAATGTCACGTATTTGCAGGAATAGAAGTTGGTGCCTTAAGAAAAAGAGTAGAGGATTATTGCGGCTCACGATAATGTTGTGAGAGCCAGAAAACTGTGTTTTGTTGGTGCTGAAGGTCGCTGAGTGTGGAACGCTGGTGGACAAATTCCCCCGGTGCTGAATTTTCATTTTCGCGTTCAAACTTTTCCTGCCCCTCTCTCCGTCGTCAGCTCTGTGCTTTGGCAGCTTGTGCATTGGGCAGTTCGCGGAGCTGGAAAATACTTCGCGAAAACTGTGTAACTGGAAAAGAAATGAAGAATTTTGAAAACTTCTCCCTAGCCAAAGGAGTAAAAGTGACTTAGCAAACAGGACTTCTTTTTGTTTAGGGAAAGGAACTGCTGCGTCTGACATGGTCCGTGGTGAAAATGTGGTTTTATGCCCTGTGCTGTATATGCTATTCCCAAAACCTGCATATCTTGTAACCAAATCACAGAGCATGGCAGTTTATTTGGTGTAACAAACTGTATGTGTGCTCTTCTCTGCCTGAAAAAGGAATTAACTCCTAAAAAGAAAACGGGAATTAAATATAAAAAAAAATGGAGGTGTGAAAACTTAGGTACACGGGAATAATTAAAAGTATTTTACGACCCGCTGCTACTTAATGTGAACTCCACTTCAAACATACACCATTTAAATTACCTCTGTGGCCGTCGGCAGTTTCGCGGTGCCTCGCGCCTATGGGAGCTGTGCAGAGCTCGTTACGTCGCCCTCTCCTACCGCTGAACCCGGGGGATTTGTTCATCTTCCAGACAGCGCAGAATGGGGCTGGTCCGTGCACTAACGAGCCCTCCTGGCATTTCGGGGTGAGCAGCTGGAGCCCCGGGATCCCTGAGCATCACGACTCTGCTACGGGACCCTTTTTTAAGTCTGAATTTCAGCCGTTTCTCACGTTGTGAATGGGACGTGGAGGTTACGAGGCTGTAAAGGGGACCTGCAGGGGTGGAGGGTCGTACACCTGCCTGGGTATTTACGTTTGAACTGCATCGTAGGGTCTGTAGCGATAGTGGAGAAATTGGGGATGGCCCATCTCAGCTCTATAATGTCATTTTTATAACTATTATTTTGATTAATTAGCTGGCAGCTAATGATGTAAGCCCTAGGTTCTCACTCTTGGCCCTCTCCTGGCTGGAGATGGTGATGCTATAGGGCTTTGCAGGTGGGAGGATGGATGGATAACCCTGGGACACCACGTCCTCTGCGTATCAATCCCGGTGCCCTTCCCGACATGATATCCCAGACTTCAGGACCCCCTATACACACCTTTACAGAGCCCGCAGATAGTGAGCTCATGCATAAAGCCGAGAAACATATCTTTTTTTTCCACCAAGAAGTGCTAGCAAACAACATTAATGGCGCTTCCCGGGTTTGTTAGCTGCCACTCTCCTTCCTTTCATCCTTGGCACTAAGCAGCTCATTAAACAAATCAAAGCAGGGTGTATGAGGCTGCCTTCATCCCGCCAGCTGCGCTTCACCTGGATGAGCACGGTGTGTCCCCGCCAAGGCGCTGCGGGTACCCAGCAGACAGCAGGGCTGGCATAGGGAACGCGGCCGCAGCCTCTGCGCCTGCAAACGTGCGTTTTAGGAGAATAACTTCAGGAGTGGGGTTTCCAGCGGGTCCCGCGGTGATGCTCAGGTACAACCGCCTCGCCCGTTTTCCCTCCATTTGTCAGGATGTGTTGGTTTTGATTGCCTGCTCTGCTAACGAGAGTGGTTAGTGGTTTGCAGGAGCCCTCCTTATGGGGGCGAGAGCCACGTGAAAGGCAGAAGGGGTCCCCGGTAGCAGCAGTAAGGCAAAGCACGTCTTGCTGTTCCCCGTCTCCGGTTACCCTGAGCCCGTAGAGGAGCCGCTGGTCCGCGGGTGATCTTATACACCACATGTTCTGCGGTATGTGCTAGGGCAGAGGGGCACGAAAGAGCGCATTTATATTGTAGCCGGTTTGTTTTTATTGTTCTTCGAGGTTTATTTTGAGAGGTTTTCTTTTTTTTTTTTTTTAATAACGCATTTATATTTTCCTCCGCAGTGCTTACCTTTACAGCTGAAGCTGTTAACTTCAGCCAGATACTTGGCAGCGATGCATCATTTTCTACTCGCTCAAAGACCGTTAATGTTCACTCAGAGATCGTTACCACGTTAATGAATCGCAGGACGCGTACGCTCGGGTAAGCACAGCCTCACCTTAGCCGTAAGGTGGGAACCAAGATTTTCCAAAGAGCTCTACAAGTCCCCGGCGCTGCTTGCTGATGCTTGAGCATGGTCAATCCTGGAGTACGCGGTGAGTGGAGGCATCTGAGGGGTTTTAGCTTGTGGCACCTACACCTCTCACACCATGCGGTGACCCATCAGGCTCCTGCAGAGGAGCGGATGCCGTGTGAGTTTGCGCGGGTGGTTTGATGCTGCCCACGCACGGACGTGTGCCCGGGTGTGCTGGGGGAGCGCTGGGCTGAGTCGTGGGGCGAGGAGCCGGCCCCGCCGTGTCACGGCCATCACCCGTCGTGGGGCCGGGATTCCCACGTCCCAGGGAAGAATCACAGACTAGAGATGGCATAGCATCCTGCGGGCGGACGAAACCATGGCAACACCCTTTCAAGCATTTCTAGGCTGTTTAATTTGGCCTAAATGCTTTACAGGCATTTGTCCTTCGGCTATTTTGGTATTTTTATTTTTATGTGGATTTTAATAGACTAGTCGCTGTGAGATTTTTGCCCCTCCCTGCAGTTGCCCCTTAAAGGCAGCCTTATGATGTACTGTTAGATGTTTCTCGCTTAAAAAGCCTTGGGGAGAAAATAGCTTGGCTTGCCAGAGCGTCAGACCGCTTGCGTGGCATTTTTTTTTTTAACCTTTGAAATTGGGCTAAAAAAGCTCAGACAAAGCCAGGGGCTCTGCCTGGAGCCAAGGGCGAGGAGGACTCAATGCTCCCTTTTTGTGGGAACCTGCAGGTTCCCCCCCTTAATCACGCCGAAGCCGGTGTGATACACAAGTCAACTAATTGTCGCTATTAGAGGAAGAACAAGAAAGCTCAGACAGTTAATATGGGAGATGTTTTTTTGACTTCTGCACAGGCACTTTTTTTTTTCAAGATTACCTTCAAGAACCAAGAAAGCCCATTTAATTTCAAATTTAATGACTTTCCACCATACCTAATTCTACCATTTCCAAGTACATTAGCTGCATGATCTCCAGATTGCTAGAAAGATGTCGTCAGGTACCAGACTGAATGTCAGACATAAAAGCTTAATAAGTGACACGCTTTACATTTTTGGTGCAATCGAATATAAAAGCTTCCACTCAGTTAAAATTACCAGAGGTAATTTCAACACAGCTGTCAAGTCTTTTTCCTAGAAATGGAAGTTTTTCCTAATGTGCTTTTACTGAGATTGAGGGAAGTCATTTCTGATGTAATTTCTTTGTATGCAGGTATTACTGGAGAGAGGGGAAACTCGACATTTGCTGAGAAGGTATTTCTGGGTCCGTCCTTAGCAGTGCGCTGCTGGAGATGGTCCCCCACAGTTCAAAGTGAGGTAGAATTAAGACCGATACCCAGGTCTGAACGTGTGGGGCTGAGAGCTGAGGCCACCTGGGGCATGGTGAAACCCATACCTCCTCTTAAATGCCAGAAGATCCTTTTATTCCCCTGCAGAGGTGTGAGAGCAAGGAGCTGAAATCCCTGCCTGGAATGCTCCCAGATGGGTGGTATGGAGTAGTCCCGAAGCTGCCTTTTGGGACCGGTGCTGCAATCCCTCAAACCCGCTCAGGTTTGTGATGTGGAGGGAGGGCTGAACCCCTTTGCATCTACAGAAGAAAAGAAAATAAAACCAACCCAGAAAATTAAAAAGAAAAATCAAAATTTCACTGCTATTCAGTCATTATGCTGAAAAAAGCCATTTTCGTTATTATGGCTTGTGGAGTATGGCATGGGAAAAAATTATCCCAGCTCAGTTTAGGATGAAAGAAAAATGTCATTTCCATGTTAACAGGCTGCAGTTGAGCCTGTGAGGCTCACTCAGCCCTGACAAAACTGGTGCTTAACCCCAAGTACTGTGCCGGATTGGGGCCTTACAGGTATTGACTTTTAAACCAGGTGATGAGCCAATCTGAGAGCCATTCGGTTGCCATTGTGGCCCTCAAAAAGACCTTTCTTTTGGACGGGTGTGGCTTTTTGAGAAGCTGACGGTCTTTTAGAGTCCACTGTGGAATGGTCACAGGCTGTGCAAGGGTCCTTCTGAGCCCCAAATTTCATTTAAAACGCAGTAGCAGATGCTTTATCATCTCGGAATGTTTGTCTCGCTGTTTTAAGGAAGGGATGGGGCAAAACTTTTTTTTTTTTTTTTTTTTTTGAGTAGTTTTGGACTTCTCTTTTCCAAAAGCTTGGAGGGGATGGGGGCTGGAGGCTGGAGGCAGTGCCAAGGAGAGCTGGGACGGTGGGACATGGGGTATCCGGAGGCTGTGGATCTAATGGGTAACTAATGCACACGTGGGGCATGAGGGAGCCTTGGGGAGAAGGGACGGCCACTCCTTTGATAGCTGAAACTTCAGTAGGCACATTTAGGACAGTGTGTAGCCCATGGGAGCCATCAAATAGGGCTACAAAGATGATGAGGGGACTGGAGCGTCTTTCTGATGAGGAAAGGCTGAGGGCCGTGGGGCTTTTCAGTCTGGAGAAGAGAAGACTGAGGGGGGATCTTATCAACGCTTATCAATCCTTAAGGGGAGGGTGCCGGGGGATGGGAACAGTCTTTTTCCAGTGGTGCCCCGTGACAGGACAAGAGGGAACGGGCACAAACGTGACCATGGGCAGTTCCATCTCACCCTGAGGAGGGACTTCTCTCCTGTGCGGGCGGCAGAGCACTGGCACAGCTGCCCAGAGAGGGGGGGAGTCTCCCCCTCTGGAGCCATTCCAAACCGGCCTGGAGGTGTCCTGTGCCACTGCTGGAGGTGCCCCTGCTCTGGCGGGGGGTGGCACTGGGGGAGCTCCAGAGGACCCTTCCAGCCCTCACCAGTCTGGGATTCTGTGAGATGAGAGGTCAGGACACAGCATCTTTGCAGAGCGCTTTGTGCTGTGTAGGTTTCCAGAGCCGGCTGATCCCTCTGCATGGGTGTCATCGGAGGTTTCTGCAGCGATGTGTCCCACGAACTTGTATTCCAGCTGAGCTGTGACATAGATGTATCACTCTAACGGGCAAAGTATCCATGTAAGATTAAATAATACACTCATCCATACATCTTCTAATTCCTTCCAAAGCATTGATGCTGACATTCATCTTTCTGTTTTTGTTTTTTTTTTTTCCAAACAGCAGTTGGGCCATGTGGTTTTCCCAATTTGCCAGGGAACTCAGCAATCTATGTAATCACATCTTTCATCTGATTATCTCTCATTTTCCCTTCCCTGTCCTTCCCTCCCTTGCAACAGGGCTGGCAGCGGTGGGAATTGTCCTTTCTCGGGGACTGTTCCTCTGCTCAGGCCCACATTTCACCCGCAGTTTCCAAGTCCTTGACCTGAGCCAGGGTCTGGAGGAGGAGCTCTCATCTCCCCCTTCTCCGAAAGCTTCTGCATCTATCCCTTATTGAAATGGTCCTTTTCTCTTCCAGGGCTGCCTTAACCATCGCCTCCACTCCCGCAGCAGACACGGTGTGGGTTTGCAGCTCAGCAGAACCCCCGTGCACCGCAGGGACCTTTTTACTGCCTGGCTGAGCCCATCACCAATGGCCAGGATGAAATCATTCTGCTTTTTATTTCATCATTACGAGCCCATAACCAGCTCTTAGGGCAAATGGAGTATTTTTCTCTAAACAGTTGTAAACATTAGCAGAATGCACTTTAAAAGCAAGAGAGAGGAGCGGAAAAGCACAAAGGCAGCCCTTTGTCCCCGTTGCAGGAAAGGTCCTGCCCCAATGCTGCACCTTGTTCCCTTTATGAGCCCCCTGAACAAAAGGGTTAAAGCAGAAAACTCTTCAAACTGCAATGTTTATGCGAGAAAATAAACCCCTGGGTTTCACACACTCTGGGCCTCGCATTTTGCCTTAGCCTCACCCCTTTCTGGGTGTCCCACTCTCTGGGCTTCCACTCCCTGAGCCTGTCACGTCCCACAGCAGGGCCAACGATGGGTCTCAGGGCATGCCCCTTGCCTTGCCCTCTCAGAAGGTTTCATTGTGGGTTCCAGAGGGGTTCCTCCAGCAGGTTCTCCAGCAGGTCACATCATGGATCCCATCATCAGCCCAACAGTGGGTCCCCCAGTGGGCCCTACTGCAGATCCCATGGCAGGTCCAGTGGTGGAGCCTTCCCTTCTCTGTGCCCATTCAGATACTGTTTACCTCTTCTGGAGTATCCTACTAAAAGAACCCCTCAAATAATGCTCATTGAAATAATGATAGAAACATCTTTTGTCATTGTCAAATATTTTTTTTTTTCTCCATTTAGCTGAACTAATTGCCGCACCTGATGCCAGTGAAACCCACTGTCCTCCAAGGCCAGAAACCAGTACTCAGGGACCAGTCAGCCAGTAATAGGCCAATACTTCACAGCTCTTTTTTTTTTTTTTTTATGACCTTGGTGCTTTATTTTGTTCAACTGTCTTACGCGCTTCACCCGAAGACCCCTCTGTAATTGTGTTTCAGCTCATAACGTATGCGACAGTCACAACCTGTCGTGTTTGCCATCAGTGTTTGGATATACAGAGACCCAAACCCCAACATGGAATGGCCTTTACTGTGTTTTCCTGAAATTTGATGTCGTAATTAAGGCTTTTTTCCACTTCCTAGTTAGTGAAAAGGAATTTGTATCGCAAGGTATCACTGCTGAACGGCTTGAATTTGACGGAAGAAGCGTTATGGGTGAAATCCTGTCCCTGCCAGCTCTGGGGGCGGTAACCATGTGCTCTTCCTAATGAGAGCAATGAGCCAGCCATTGTATATCCAGTATCTCTAAAACTTGTTTGATAACACGGATGTTAACAGCTTTTCTTCTCTCTTTAACAAGGATTGGGGAAGGGGAAAGAGGATGGAAGAAGGATGGAGAGCGGAGCTGTCTGCTGTCCCTGACGTGGATGCAGGTTGGGGCTGATGTAGGCGGCAGCCTCAGCATCTCCCCAGGGATTTTATCTGGTCGTGGTTGGTATTCTGCTTGCACAAAGGCAAAAGACAGGGGTTTTGGCACTCTTCAGGTTTCTGTTAACATACAAGTCCTGCCTCCTCCCTGCTGAGAAGGGATCAGGGTCCTCATCTCTGTGTCCCCATGGGTACTCCAGTCCCACAGCTCCTGCTCAGCTCGTGTCAAGACGAGGGCTTTAAGCAGCAAAACCCACTTCACATCTTCACAGCGCACTATTGAGCCAACCGCTGCCTGAGCCTGCCCGGACACATCTCACCATTGCATTGGATGGAAACAGCCCGGGTGAGAACGGGAACTACGGAAAGTGGACATGTGCTCTTTCCCTGGATCAATGTGTCTCAGGAGTGCGCAGTTGAGGCATCACTAATATTTTTTTTTCCCCCAAGAAAATCATTACATAAGGAGACTAGCAAGGTACAAATAACATTGCTTTAAGATTTTGAGGAAAACAAGTATTCCAGCAATAAAAAAAAAAGAGAGAAGGAAAAGGGTGGGAAGGAAAACGTCTCTAGGGTCATGCCTTATTACTCCCCGTATCTAATGGGGTCTCCACAGCGAGTGACGGAGATGGCAGAGGAAGAGCTGCTCAGAAAGGTCCGACCTCCAGGGGGGAGGCTCACACGCAGGGACCAAGGCTCCCACTCCTGCCTGTGTGAAAAGCAGGGGCCAAAGGCGTTGCAGGGATTTCAATTTTGATCTCACCAGCAGTCCTTTGAGCAGAATGCAATAACAAGAGAACCGGGTACCAGTGTCTTTGTGATAGAAGGATATTGCTAGTTGTTAATATTTTATACGCTGTTTCAGGGTAACTAAGACTCTTTTTCCCACCTCCCTCCTACAGAGTAACCCTAAAGCTGCCAGCAGGAAACCCAAATTTCTTTAATTTGAACGCATGTGGGATAGGCGTTCAAAGAAAGGAGTTAGGATCCGAGTTATGATTGTTTTTTCTTTTTTTAAAACAAATGAAGTAGGGAACAGAAGTTGATGGTGTAGAAGCAGAGCATTGTCCCATGCGTATGCCTGCCACGTGACCTATTGATGGCGAATGCAAGCTAGCTATTAAGCTTATCTCCTAGCTGCTAAATATAGAAACATATGCATGTATACTGTCAGATGGATAATGCCTGGGATTTTTACATTTGACACAAAAATGACATATCTGAGGATTCAAAACTTCCAGTTTTGTTCTACACACTGCTTTAAAAGTTTCTTTTTTTTGCCTTTTAAACATCTCTTTCTTCTGCAGTGGAGAAAATCCCTGTCAACAATTGATTGAACCAACACTATTGAAACTGAAAGACCGTGCACAGCACAGTTCTGGTGTCCGTCCCCCCCCCCCCCTTTTTTTTTTTTTTGAGAACAGTTTCTTATTTTTGTTAAGGAGAAGCTCATAAACTCCTATGCCAGTATAAAATCAGGAGAGGTAAAAAAAAAAGGAGCATGAATGGAGACTGTTGATATATCTAAGACTGAAAAAGTGGCTAAAACAAAAGAAAAACTTAATGGAGAGGGAAACGTAATGGAGAGGAAAGGTCTTGATAAGGTGAAAGAGTTTCTGTGTCTAGGTTCTGTTGAGTTAGAGCTTAAGCATGGGTTATTCAAAGGACACAGGAAAAAATAGCTCTTGAAAATTTAGCAGAGATTTAGGACACTTAGGAAGTCAACTTGAAAACAAATAGCATTTTCTATACAATTTTGTTGGACCTTCAGTAAGAGATATTCAGAAACTGGAAGCATTTGATATGTACTTTTGTTAAAAAAGAAAATAAAGCTGAGAATTCTAAATATAGCAAAAGGAAAAGATATGTAAGCGTGCTTGGAGAAGTCCTGGGAAATGAAAAGGAGGAAGAAAGATGGCAGGAATGGGAAAAGTGCAAGTAAGAGATGCCGGAGAACAGATGGAGCTGAGGATCACTCTAACAAGATTAACAGTGATTAGACAATTGAGCAGAAATCTCATTTATGGGGCACTGACCTTTGAACTGAGGCAGTTGGAGGTTAAAGTGGAAGATAATTGCCTTTGAAGACATTGCTTTGGATCGAGAGCTGGGTGATGTGTAAGGATGGGATTCCTCCACCTCCCCTGGCTTCCCGGCACCCCGGGAGGGGTGACGCGCAGCGATGAGCAGCGATGAGTTAAAGTTTCTTTTAAACAGAAGAAAACTCTTTCAGCCCTAACTCTTGGCACAACAGTTTATTATAGCGATGTTGGGATGAAGCAAGCAGCAGAAAATATACTTGGATGTTTGGACTCCAGAACGTCCTCATATTTGTTCACTTAGAAACTGGTGGTGTATGAAATTAAAGCACCGAGGTGGATGGGCAGCTCATCTCGGGGTGAAGATGCACCAGTGAGTTGTGGAATATTCCCTGGTATGATTTTTCCATCATGATAGGATGCAGAACCTTCTAATTTCCTTGGGTTGTCTTTTTTCCTTTTTTTTTTTTTTTTTTTCTTTCATCCTCAAGTTTCTTGCCAGAGCGCGTTAACGTGTCGCAGTACTTACTGCCGTGGAGGTGAGGGTGATGTGTGCCGGCCCCGTGCGGAGAGGAGAATAAACTCAGCTTAACGTTGAAGTTTTCACTGCTGGGGAAAACACAGATATTACGATACAGCAGGTTTGTTTACGCAAGAGAAATTAAACTGTAAACGTAAAAAATAGCATACAAAGAATGATAATCAGCCATTGTACTGGAAAATGAGTATTAAACATTCAGTGGAGGAAAATATACCCTGTACGGAGCTATGCTGCACAGAGAGCGGGAGGATATGGGTATACTAATAGATTTTTACCGTCTCTGTATTTTATTATTCCATGAAACATGATTACGCTGAGTTACGTTGACTCATGTTGAATTAATTATTAATACAATACCCCAAAGCTTTTGATGAACCAATTAAATTTTCAGCAGATACTTACCATTTCCTGCCGCAGACTTGGAACAGGTAAGGCTGGGAGGAGAAAAAGGCCCCGGCAGAACTGAGGTTTGAGCAGGGAATCGCACAAAACCTGCCAAAACCCCATCTATTTGCCCGAGGAGCAGAAGAAAGGTCTCTTCCTCAGCGCGGAGGCGACAGAGATGCGTTAATCACAAGTGTCCACACTGTACGTACAAGCAAAGTCTCATCGGGTCTTGCGATGTTACTCTGATTTTCTGCCCTTGCAGATAATAGATGTACAGTGATTCCCTTTTGAGAATACGCACGTAGTGCGGCCAAAAACATTATTATCCCGAAGGTGAAACCTTTTAGGAAAATATTCCCGTGTTTTCAGAAAATCTGCTGCAAGTGAGGAGCGGGGAGCTGGCGGTTTTGCAAATCGTCGAAAAGCTGAAAATTGGGCTATGGGCACAGAACGGAATCTCAGAGCACGTAATAAATAATTAGAAACTCTCTGCGCCCTTGTGGAAATCTGATTTTACAAGGAGTTACTGGGATTTTAAAAGTCAGAGCTACTGGGGAAGTTCAGCAGCCTACTTCAGTAAAACATAGGATAAAAATACGCGCGAGGCTGGAGGAGAGGGATTAGTGTGTGTATATGAGATACTGTAGGAGAACACCAATTACTGGAAAATTACATTTTCCAGGAGACTAAAGTAATCTTTTTACCCATATTGCAAACATATTATAAATGTGCTTTGAAATATTATGACTTCAAAAAGTGCATTTTGAGAGCAAAAATCCCACGGTATCGGGAGTGCCTCCTTCATGTTCCTGCACATCCATCACTACATGACGAATAGCAGCAGTCACTGCACGTAGTGTCTACTTAAAAGCGAGAAATGGGAACCGGAAAATGACCAGGGTTGGGTTGGAGAGCTAAGAACAGGTGGGAAGGAGAAGAATTTAGCTCTGATCTGATGGATGCACAGATCACGTTCCTGTGGGCGTTGGTCGGTGGGAGCTGCTCTGCGGATGGAGGTGGCAGCATCAGGCAGCCGCAGAAGGGGCTCAGAGCTCGGCAACAGCTTGAGAGGGAATCCGGAGTGATGGGTTGTAAAGATGGTATTTAATAATTAAGGGGAACATTCTGTAAACTGTAAAGCGATGCCAGAATCATCCTAATTGCCACTTCCAGAGCGGTAACCTGGAGGGCTTCACTTGGTGAGCGGGAGACGTGGATTACGGGGGCCACCAGCAGCAACGCTTGCCAGGGGGAAAGCAAAACAACAGCACATTCTGGGCCGCATCTTCCTGCACTCAAAGGCCTTTTAATTTATTTAACATGCAAAAGAAAGCTGAATTCCTGAATCTGCGAAGCGGGTTTTTATCTCTCGAACACGCCACTATCGCTTGTAGGATGAAGCGGAAGACGTGCTCGCGGTGTCAGCAGCCCTCCGGGGGGAAGCACGGACCGTGCCGCGTTTCACGCTTCCCCGGCTGGCACGGGCCAAGCCCTCGCGCGACAGCCACTTGTGCTGCCACAGCAGTCCGAGTATGTCCCGTGCTATTTATTGCCTTCCCTTTCACAAATAATTGCAGCCACGAAGAACCGGCAAACCGAAACGACACTTTTCCCCCCAAAGCTTTGCTGCTGGCAAACTTCAGCGTATTCCCCTCCTCCTGCAACACTTTACTGCTGATTTTTATTAACTAAAATAAACTGGAGTTTGCCTAATCTCGGTAAGCAGCGCTTGCTCTTCCATCTAAATAGCTTTCTCCAAATCTTGACCTGGTTCCCTTTCCGGCGGGCGTTTGCAGGCAGCTGCCCACCACCCCCAGCTCTCTTCAGTACAAACGCAGTTGCTGAGCAACCCGGCAACCTCCCCACCGCACAATTTTTGGCACAAAGTCTGCGATTTGTGTGAAACGGAGAGGGCTTTGCAAAGGCGGATAACCGCCCGCCCTGCTGCATAGCACCTGTGGCAGGAGGTTGTAGCAGGGGCGGACGTTGGGGAGTCCAACCCAGGGCTTGACCGTGGTCTTCCCAATGCCTTCTGGGGTGATTTTCCTCGAATGGGGATTAGGTCCTAGTTTCCTATTCTCAAGAGGAAGCAACGATGCTGTGCGTGCAGCCGGTGGCACCCGCTGTGTGTGCACATGTGTCACGGCTTGAAGAACCCACAACAATTTATTGTCGTTTAGACAACTATTCTCTCACCCGATGACCCCTCCCCACCCAGGAAGGGGAATCGGGAAAAACAAGGAAACCTGAGGGCTGAAATATAAACAGATTTAATAGAATAGAACTAAATCATTAACACGAATGACACTAAAGAACCAATATTGATCCCGATACCAATATAAAATACACGAGGATTACCCTCAGCCCATCCTATGGGTAGAAGCCGTGCGCTGCCCGCAGTGACAGCCGCTGTCGGGAGGAAGGGACGGGCTCGGGGCTGCGGCACCGGGGCGAGGAGTTCTCGGGACTCTGAGAGAACTCCTCACAAATTTTCTGGTTGATGCCGCCTGTGCCGTCCGTGGTGTGAACTAACCCTGTTGGGCAGTGTGGGTGCAATGCCCGGGTCCCGCTCCTCCTCATCCTCGCACCCGGCGAGCTCAGAAACACCGAGACCTTCAAACCTGCACACCATGGCTGGCTGTAAAGTCAATATTTTCACAAATTCAGACACTAGAGTGTTCTAAAAGTACAGTTTTCCCAAGCATTAGAAGAGAACTTACTGCAAAATTTAAATAAATAAAATTACTGAAAGAGAAATTAATCCTGTGTCGCTCAAACCAAGACAGCGTGCCGCACAGGTAAGGAGGTCGGTGCGTGCTCCCATCTGCTGCTCGGCATGGTGACAAGTTCAGCTCTGGCTCTTTGAAAGCCCTTGCTCCAGCCGAGCCGTAAATTCCTGAAAGGGTAACCTTTATGGGAAGGAATGTGCAAACTATTAAATAGCTTTGGGGGATATAAACCAGAGCGAAACCGTAGCTTTTGACTGCTGAGAGCGTGGCTTGCCGCAAGGGTGTTGCTCCCTGTGAACATGATACCATGAGAAGAATGGTTGCCCTCCGGTGACAAGTTACATGACATGACAAGAAGAAAGATCAAACAAACCGATGTACAAAAAAAAAAATTAATGCTTTTGTCCTATAGGAATATGAACCCTCTCTCTGAATATTTGGGAGTGCTGTTTGCCTGGGCACTGTTCTAGCTGTGTTTGGGGTTAAAGATTTGGGGATCTGCCGGTGAGGTGGTGCAGGGTCTTATTAGAGGTGAAAACCAGAGCCTGAGCTCCTCCTGGGACAGCAGGTGTCGGGTGGCTGTGCCGGGTGGCAATGGCTCGAGGGGTTCTGAGCACTGCTGGTTTAACTTCTGTCACAGAATCCCAGACTGGTGGGGGCTGGAAGGGCCCTCTGGAGCTCCCCCAGTGCCACCCCCCGCCAGAGCAGGGGCACCTCCAGCAGTGGCACAGGACACGTCCAGGTGGGTTTGGAATGGCTCCAGAGGGGGAGACTCCCCCCCTCTCTGGGCAGCTGTGCCAGTGCTCTGCCGCCCTCACAGGAGAGAAGTCCCTCCTCAGGGTGAGATGGAACTGCCTATGGTCACGTTTGTGCCCATTCCCTCTTGTCCCGTCACTGGGCACCACTGCAAAAAGACTGTTCCCATCCCCCGGCACCCTCCCTTGAAGGATTTATGAGTGTTGATAAGATCCCCCTCAGTCTTCTCTTCTCCAGACTGAAAAGCCCCACTTCCTTCAGCCTTTCCTCATAAGATGCTCCAATCCCCTAATTTATGGGAACGAGATGCGGTAGCAAGCAGTAAGTCAGAGCAGTGAGATCTCCTGGCCGGCAGTGTCCCAGGGAAACGCCACTTGGATGGGGTGATGCCTCCAAAGCCACGCAGCCCCGGGTGCAAGAATCGCTTGGGGAGCACAGAGAACATGGAGGGGAAAAAGCCCTGAGCGTGTAGCCCTTCTTAAAGGGTTTGAATGCAGAAGAGTTTGTTTGCCAGCAGAGCAGGCAGCTGTCATAGCGGTGGACATTTGGCATCTTCAGGTGGGGGATTTGGGCAAAAAAACCCCCATAATTCTCATCTGGTTTTCAGTGCAATATTCTCATCCGGTTTCCAGTGCAATTTGCACGTGGCAAAAGCCTGCCATTTCTATGAAGTTAATAGTTACAATTTTGGAATTGCTTCTGTGCCGCCATGGAGCTTGCCAATGCGCCCCATGCTCACCCTCCGCAAACCTCCCACGTGTGGCCTCCTGGGAACTACGTGTCCTTCCGAGCTGTTTCTCCTGCCGGCTTAAGTGGCTGCAAACATCTCGGGCTGGGACTACGCATTGATCCTTTCTCTTAATTTACCATAGTCTAATTAGTATGAGAATAATTTGAAGAGGAGGAAGGCGTTGCTGTGCCAGGGGAGGGGCGCAGAGCTGGGCACAAACCTCTGTGCGCGTCAAACCTGCTCGGGGAGCTTGGGAGGCTCCGAATTAAAACACCGCTGAGTTTTTTTCCAAAGCTCTCTGCTAAGAAGGTCCCAGCTCTGTATAAAACGTTTAAATATTAATTGGGATACAGCCGGCAGTGCAGGTGTGTTCCTCCTCTCTCTTCCCATGCCTCTCTCATGAGGTTGCTCGGCTGTTCCCATGCTTTCCTCCTCCGACTCCACTGAATATTTCATCCAGAGTGATTCAGCTGCGCGCAGTCAGCTGGGAGGTCCGCAGGAGATGTGCCTGAGCCCAAAGCAAAACTCCAGAGTCGGGGAAAGGGAAGACCTTGCTTGGAAGTCCTGTTTGGTTCTTGACCCCTCTGCAGAGGGGTGAGGGCTTCGAGCTGTGCCCTGAGGCTGCTCTTGGTGAGCTCCGTAGACACTTATTACGTTTTCACCAGTCAGAGAGAGAGACTGGAAGCCAATAATTGTATAATTCTGCTCTTTCTGAGCAACTAATCCCAGGAACGGATATTTTAGGAGCTGGTGTCAGTGCAACAGGAGCGACAGGGAGTGCGCCGCCCACCAGTGTGATCTGAGTGCTGGGCATGAAGGTTGATCCCAGCAGGTAAGGGTGTTGTTCACACCCTTTTCATCAAAGCAGAGGATCCTTGCCAATCCCCCAGGATGGGTCCCACCCCAATGTGTTGCACAATAAAATTGTATAATGATTTTTAGGGCTAATCTGTCCGGGTGATGCTTGGTGGGTGTGTGGTAGGGGAGAAAGTTCTACTCTCCATAATACTGAATAAAAATGTATTAATCTGACACTGGTGTGTGGATTACATGTTGGTAATTCCCTCAGAAAAGAGTCATCACCTACACTAAATATCAATATAACCACCATATATGAATATATCCATGAATGGTTGGTGCCGCCTGAGCGGGACAGCGCTGTAGACCAGAAGAACCTGTGCACCACCGCAGGGGTATTTCCCATCCCATCTGCACCAGCTCTCTGCACTTTGTCTCAGTGCCGCATATTATCACCGTCCAACACCACCATCAGTCCAAAACCCACGCTTCAGGAGGAACCAGTGTCCCTTGGAGGTCTGAGACCTGGGTAGCTATGAGGATGATGCACGGGTCCCGTGTCCCTCAGCCCAGGGACGTGCTGGTGTGTGTCCTGCCCTGAGGACCTCTCCTCCCGGCGCTGCTCGTGGAGAGACGTGGCCGTGCACCTCACTGGGACCCAGGTGTGCTCACATCGGCTCCCCGCTCCGGACACCGAAACACCAGATATCCTGCCGAGAGGGTTTCCTGCTCAGCTTCTGCGTGGCCCAGGGGAGCAGCTCGAAGTGTGGGTTAACTCATGGAGTGGTGGGGGAACAGCGCTTCGGTTCCGATGCACGGATGAGAAACACTTCACATCTGACTGAGGAAAAAGGAAGGAAAACCACTTTCCTTAGGATAAAAGAAATACCACTAAAGCATTTAAAAAGTCTTTCTGTTCCCTGTTTGTTTTGACAATGTTATTTTTTTTCCCCCTTTTCCCTGAAATTTTAATTATCTGCAAAACACTTTCTGCAGGAGTTTTTTTGGTTTTGAGAAAGCTGCATAAACTCTGCTCGAGGCTGATATTTGAGCATGCTCGAGTCCCACATGGAGCGAGAGTGTACCAGGGAGAGATGGATTCCAGATGTTTGCAGCTGTCACGTGGTAACAGTTGGTTTTATAAGTAATAGAGTTCCTTGAGTATCTGATTTTGGCAGCGATCTCCACTTTTGTCTAAAGAGAAACTGTGCAGGAAGTTAGAAAGTACAAGACAAAGGAGTATTTTTAGCTAACTCAGCTGTGAAACTGCAGAGAGAGGCAGGATCGGAGGGGCAGGACTGGGACACGCCAAGGGACACTCGCTCAGGTTCCTGCTGCTTGGGGCAGAAAATAAATGCTCCTTCCCTTTGCAATCTCTCCCAGCTTCCAGCAGCGAGCGTTTCGCCGTGAGTTGTACCCAGACCAGCCCTTGGACAAGTTATTCTCCTTGGATTTGCCTCACCCTTTCCTGGTCCTGCCTGTGGGTGCACCAAGGCCACCAGAAGGTCCTTGCCATCTTTCCCAGTTCTGTCCCAACCTCTTCCTAACAATCTGTTTGTTATTTTTTCCTATCGCTGAAGTGACATCTTCTGAGAACGGAGCTTGTTCAGTGCAGGTCCCTTTCCGGAGATGAAAACCATCTCTTTGACAGGGCTTGGCTGGGGATGCGCCACCTGCTCTGCGTTCCTCAGTGTGCAGCGCTTCCCCGAACCGACATGGACCTCATGTGTAGGTGACTTTCAGCTTTTAGTCTTGTGCTTGAGCCTGGATTTAGACCTTGGACTGGTAAGCTGCTGTCCACACATACATTTTTCTGGTTCTTTTTAAAGATTTATTTTTCCCTGTTTGACAAACTCTGTGCCTGTGTACGGCCATTGAGGAGGAAGTTATGGGGCTGATTGTGCTTTGCTATTTTTGAATAATAACAGATTTTCCTCTGGAGAAGGCAGTAATTAGCTGGAAACAGTGAGATACATGCACCCACACATAGAATCATAAAATCATAGAATCGTCTCGGTTGGGAGGGACCTTTAAGACCATCAAGTCCAACCATCAGCCCAACACTGCCAAACCCACCACTAACCCATGTCCCTCAGCACCACGTCTGCCCGTCTTTTAAATACCTCCAGGGATGGTGACTCCACCCCTTCCCTGGGCAGCCTGTGACAGTGCTTGACAGCCCTTTTGGTGAAGAAATCTTTCCTAATATCCATCCTAAACCTCCCCTGACACAACTTGAGGCCGCTTCCTCTTGTCCTATCACCTGTTCTTTGGGAGCAGAGACCGACCCCCCCTCGCTACCCCCTCCTTTCAGGGAGCTGTCGAGAGCGAGAAGGTCTCCCCTCAGCCTCCTCTTCTCCAGGCTGAACACCCCCAGGGCCCTCAGCCGCTCCTCACAGGACCTGTGCTCCAGACCCTTCACCAGCTCTGTTGCCCTTCTCTGGACATCCTCCAACCCCTCAATGTCTTCCTTGTAGTGAGAGGCCCAAAACTGAACACAGCACTCGAGGTGGGGCCTCACCAGTGCCAGGTATTATGATTTAGCAACATTTCTATACCTGCCTGTAGGCTTTGCCTGGGTTAAAAACAGCCGGTCCCCAACCTCCACTGGTGTTTCTAAGAAGGTTAATAGCTGCTCTGCACGTACCTCGTCATTAACCCGCATGGCCCTCTCTAAGCAATGCTGTGTGTTTTCCCGTGTTCCCAAGCGTCCCCATCAGGACACAGCAGCATTGATCCCTGGGCAGTACTTACCCTGTGTCCCATAAAGTGTCTGTAACGTGTCCTGCCTACGCGTTCGCTGGGCTGAGGCTACTTCATGTGCCAGGAGAGGCGTTGGAAGGGTTGTTCTCGTGCAGGGCACCAAGGACCACCAGAGTTTTGGCCTCATTGCAGATGCTGCTGCTCCATTAGGTAGAATGGAGTTACGTGGATGTATAGTAAATCCTCTGAGATAAGCATCGAAGGAATGTAGTGGCAGCAGAACTATGCTTTGTAGAAATGGGGGTTATAACAACGATGGGGCTTTTGTGAAAAATGCCTGTTAACTGCACAAATCTGCCCCCTGCGATTTCTGTAGTGTTATCTATAAAGTGGGAGAAGGGTTTTTTTTTTAAGAAATCAATTATTTGACAAAAAAAAGTATGAGGGAGAATAATATTTGCTCGATATATTATTTGCTTGAATGAAAACGCATTTTTTTTCAGGGCCAAAGCATTAAAAATACATTAAAATATTTCAATAGAGATAGAATGAATAGGTTTTAAAATTTTCCCAAATTGCAGATTCATAACTTCACTTGCATAGGAACTTCTTTTGAGTTCTTTGATTAATATTGTAATTAAATGTACATAAAAGGCGTAAGAAGTGTGTAGAAAATAAATGAATAAAGTAGAACTCTAGAAAGGAAAAATGCAAATTATGGATAACAAACTGTAGACAGCACAGCGATCTGTTTGTCAGAGTGGGTTGCTCTACACAGCACATTTTTGGTATTTTGACTGGACATGGTGGGTTGATCCTGGTTGGACACCTGGTGCCCACCAAAGCCACTCTGTCTCTCCCCTCCTCAGCTGGACAGGGGAGAGAGAATATACGGAGAGGCTCATGAACTGAGATAAGGACAGGAACATCACTCACCAATTACTGTCACAGGCAAACCAGGCTCGACTGGGGGAAAAATTAATTCAATTTATTACCAATCCAATCAGAGTAGGGTAATGAGAAATAAAAACTAAATCTTAAAACACCTTCCCCCCACCCCTCCCTGGTCTAGTGGGAGGTGTCCCTGCCTATGGCAGGGAGGTTGGAACTCGATGATCTTCAAGGTCCTTTCCAACCTAAACCATTCTATGATTCTTCCTGGGCTCAACTTCACTCCCCATTTCTCTCCCTCCCCCCCAGCGGCGCAGGCGGATGGGGAACGGGGGTTGTGGTCAGTCCATCACATGTTGTCTCTGCCGCTCCTTCCTCCTCAGGGGGAGGACTCCTCACGCTTGGCCCCTGCTCCAGCCTGGGGTTCCTCCCATGAGAGATGGTCCTCCACGAACTTCTCCAACCTGATTCCTCTCACGGGCTGCAGTTCTTCACCAACTGTTCCAGCACAGGTCCCTTCCATGGGGTGCAGTCCTTCAGGAACAGACTGCTCCAGTGTGGGTCCCCCATGGGGTCACAAGTCCTGCCAGCAAATCTGCTCCAGCATGGGCTCCTCTCCGCACGGGGCCACAGGTCCTGCCAGGATCCTGCTCCAGCACGGGATTCCCACGGGGTCACAGCCACCTTCGGGCATCCCCCTGCACCGGTGTGGGGTCCTCCATGGGCTGCAGGTGGATATCTGCTCCACTGTGGACCCTCACGTGCTGCAGGGGGACAGCCTGCCTCACCATGGTCTTCACCACGGGCTGCAGGGGAATCTCTGCTCTGGTGCCTGGAGCACCTCCTCCCCTCCTTCTTCACTGACCTTGGGGTCTGCAGAGATGTTCCTCTCACGTTTTCTCACTCCTCTCTCCGGCTCCACAGGTTTTTTATGCCTTTCTTAAATACGTTATCCCAGAGGCCCCACCACAGTCACTGATGGACTCAGCCTCGGCCAGTGATGGGTCCATCTTGGAGTTGGCTGGCAATGGCTCTGTTGGACATGGGGGAAGCTTCTAGTAGCTTCTCACAGAAGCCACCCCTGTAGCTCCCTCTCTACCAAAACCTTGCCAGGCCAACCCAGTACACTAGACCATCCTGATGTTTAACAAGCTTTTGAGCCTTCTTTGTGCTCCCAGACTAGCCCCAGGAAAGCAGAGCTTGGAGAAACTTCATTGGTGGAGTAGCTTTGGGTAAGGTTGGTCCTAGCCACAGGGCTATTGTTTACACTACTTTTGGTAATACAGGTAAATGCTACAGATGTAAATGCTGCGCAACCTAGATCCAAAATGTCTGATATACAGAAACATGAGTGATGATTTCGTGCATCAACAGAATAGAAAACTTTCCCATCACTTGTCTATGGGAAGAGGAGCCAGAGCTACTTTTTGCATTCGCATAGCTGTATTGCCTCTGATGGCTGCTGGGTAGGAAAAAGAGTAGCAGCGTTTTACTGGAGAGGGAAATGGGACACCTCACAGAGGTGTCATTTTTATGTAATTCCTTCAAAGGCAGAAGAGTTCCTTGACCACATCCTTCACTGGTGAAAACCACTGAACCCCTAGTAAATGGTGTGTACTGGTGGGGAATGTGGCCTCCGAGCATCCCTGCCACTCCATCCCACCTGCTGCGTTGTGTGAAAAATATAAGACACAACCACAGTTCTTGAAATTGCAGTTGATTTACGTTCTACGCATGTATTTTTAAAATAGCCATATGGGAACAGTGTTCTGCTGAGAAACAGCATGCTTCGGAGCCAGGACTGCAGGTGTGTGAGAGAGGAGCTGTTAGAACACAGCCAGACCTATTGCCTGCCCCATGCTGCAGTCCCTGCGCAGAAAGTGATGCAAGCATCCTGGTGGGGTGAAGGCCTGAAGGCAGCAAGAGCTCTTGCTGTGACCAGTGGTGATGTTGATCTGCTCCTCTAAGCCACATGCCAGTCTTCAGGCACTGCTTTCTCAGTGTTGTGCTGCCAGAGCTGCTCATCAAGCACCTTCCATCATGGTAGCACCCTCCATCATGGTAGCACCTTGTATGGTCATACCACGTTCTATTGTGGTAGCATCTTGTGTGGTAGTAGCACCTTCCATCATGGTAGCACCTCCCGTCATGGTAGCACCTCCCATCGTGGTAGCACCTTCCACGGTGGTAGCAACTTCTGTGGTGGTGGTACCTTCCATTGTGGTGACACCTTGCGTGGTGGTGACACAGCCTCACCAAGCACTGTGGGCAAAGGCAAGGCCATTAATGCAAACAGCAGCCTGAAGAAAGGTAGGGTTGGGAGGAAGACGCTTTCAGACACAGAAGTTGCTCTGAGTTTAGCTTCTCGCACATGGGTTTTACTCTTAAAAGAATTTATTCAACCTGAAAATTATTTCTCTGCTTATACTGCCTGTGACGGCCTTGAGGGAATAAGTGCAGCTTGGAGGTAAGGACAAGAGACAAAATAAAGTGTGCATGTAAAAAATATATAAACCAATGAATAACATAGAGGATGTCAACTTGATTTTCAGAGATTGTTGTAATGTCTCTGTCCCAAGACGTTTGGGGAAGGGGAAGACAAAGCGAGAAACACGCTTTGGGGTATTTTTGCTGTCACCTTGTTAAAGGAATTGATTTATGATATGCATTTGAACTAGATGGGGCGAGTTTTAGTTCACATGTTTGATAAAGCATGGTGGTTTAGATATCAGGAGGGGATAAAACAGATAAGGAAAATCTCCGCTTTCTTTTTTTCTTTTTTTCATGTACGAGAATGAGAGACAATTAGGTGAACTGGGACACAGAGTAATTAAAATGGGCAGAAAAGGGAGTTTTCTTTAGAGCAAAATCTAGTAACCTGAGGACTAACATGCCATCTGATGTTATGAAGATGAATTGTTCAGCTGCACTCATGTGAATAACTAGAGTATCGTGTACATCGGTAAGCAGCTGGAAACGGATAGCACGCTCCATGCCACATGTTCCATGTATACCCGTGTCCCTATATACCTGTGTGTGTATATATCAGTGTGTCGTGGTTTAACCCCAGACAGCAACTAGGACCACGCAGCCGCTTGCTCACCCTTCCCTCTACCCCCAGTAGGGCAGGAAGAAGAGGGAGAAAAGGAGGGGAAAGGAAAAAGCCTCATGGGTTGAGACAAAGACAGTTTAATACAACAGTAATGGAGGAGGAAATAGTAGTAGTAATAATAATAATAATAGTAGTAGTAGTAAAAGAACACACAAAATAAAGTCACTCTCACCACCCGATGCTCGGTTGCCCAGCCTGTCCTGAAGGATCCCTGCCCCCCGGCCAGCCCCCACTTATACCCTGCACGTGATGTCTATGGTGTGGAATATCCCTTTGGCCAGCTTGTATCGTCTATGCTGCCTCTCAGCTTCTATGGGAAGCTGAAAATGTCCTTGACTTAATATAAACATTACTTAGCAACAACTAAAACAATATGTGTTATCAACATTCTTCTCATACTAAATCCAAACCACAGCAGCTACTAGGCAGCAAGTTAACTCTCTGCCAGCTGAAACCAGGACACACTGGATGTCCCGGTGTCTTCCACAAACACGCTGTTGCTTTGTTATCCATCCTACGGGCTTAACATGAGCTGCTAAAGCACGTGAGTATTGGGTCTTCTGTCAGGAAGACCCATATAACTTCCAACAGAGGCAAAAGTGTTGAAAACCACCTGGAAGATGGGCTTGCTTATTGTTTGGATATTATGAGAAAGCTGCAGTTTAATACACTGGAATAGCCATGTGAAATCAATCTAGCAGTGGGGATTGCGTGCCTCCTTTAATTCCTTCTCACAAAAGAGGTGGGAGATGCCCGGCACCTCCGTTTGACCCACCTCGGGGTAAGGCTTTGGCCTCACTGGAGGTGACGGACCCATAGATCAGATGCTCCACTGGCATTTTCTGGGTGACTCTCAGTGGGATTTGCTCTGTATTACAGGTTTCAATCATCTGATGCTCAAGCATAATGGATCATGTTGGAGCAGGAAAAACAAGTGCCATCTTTCCAACGCACCATGCTCAAGGGGAGGAGGTGCGTTTCAACTGCTGAATTAAGCAGCACAAAGGGGCACATTTCAGAGGCGATGTGCTTTTTCCCAACTGGAGGTGGGAAACATAACATCCGTAACTGAAATTTATTTCACCTCTCTAGTCTTCTGTAGCATTATGGGATTTTTAAAATTTATTTATTATTTTTGCTTCTCTGAAGGGCGAACGTTGGTAATGCTTTCTGGTGCACGTCAATGGTGTCATATCTATCATAACAGCCTTGAGAACCTGCAGCAACAAATATACTGACATGTTACCCGTGTTTTACCACTTTTGAGCACTACAACAAAAGAACTATGAGGAAACAAGACGAAAACACGCATCAAGTTAAAATCCCTGACAGAGTTTGCCTCTGCAGCCAGGGTCACATTTTGGGCGCGTATTAGGAAAACCCAAACACAGAAACCCTGTTCATCATGTTCAGGTCTTTGTTGTGAGGACAGGAGCAGAAATGTCACTGGTTTCTGGCTGGGGGACCAGCAAACTCCCGGCTGGGAGGTGCACAGGGGCACGGTCAGAGTGGGCTGCGATCACCCTGTGCTGGGGCAGGACGAGGGGAATGCCCCTCTGCCTGGGTTGCTTCCAGCACCGTACAGGCAGGGGTGCGAAACGGTGATAAGAAAGCTCAGGGATTTTGAAGGTTGTAGCATGAAATTCTGGCATCAAACCGGAACGGGTCAGGAGTCAATCCCGAGCACCGAATCTACGCTTGCGCCACTGCAGCACGCAGCGCTTTTGTAAAAATAAATGCAGAGCATGGCAAATGACAGAGTTCCCCGTGGATTTACTGTTTTGGATGTGGGCAGCTCAGGCTTAATGCTGGAAAGGCTATAAATGTGATTTTCTCTAGCCTTCCCTCTCCTGCAGGCCTGATGAGCAGTCAGTCCCTCCGACAGGTCCTTTGGCTCTTGCTCACGGCTCCGGCTGAGGACCGCCGACCCCCTCTCTGTCCCCCCGAGCCAGCACGCTGACGATAGCATCTCCTTTCAATATCCAGGTGGAAAAATAACTCCGGTGTCAGTGGGGATTTGCTGACAGGCTGGGCGATACGCGGCGGCGGTGGGCTGTCACTCTTGGCCACAGATGGTTCCTACCACGTTCAGCCAGGGTGTTTTACAGGCACAGCCCTCAACTCGTTATCGCTAATAACCTCCTAGCTGACACCGCGTTCAAGAAATTCTGCGTGTTTACAGAAAAAAATTATTGGTTGATGAGTAGAGTATAAAAGGAGGGCAGAAGGGTGATGGCAGATTAATACTTTATAAGGTTAGAAAAAGCCGTAATGATTATCTAGTCTGAACACCCGTGTAAAACATGCCTGGGGACTTTTCTATTTGAACTAAAGCTTTAGGTTTAGAAAGAAAAAAATACCTCTTCAAATCAGAAGATTTCTCAACGGTTGTTTCAGTGGTTAATAACCTACACCACTAAAAATGTGCTTTTAATTCCAACCTGAATTTGAATCTTGCAGGCACCGGGCTACGCGTACTTTCATCTGCCTGACCGGGGAGCCCTCTATTATCACATTTAAATTCCAGAAGTAATTAGAGGCTGCAAGCGGATCCTCTCTTAACCTTCTTTTCGTTAAGGAAAACAAATTGAGTTCCTGGCATCTTTCATTATCAGGCAAGCTCCTCCATCATCCCCGTGGCTCTACTCTGAAACTACTCCAATTTAACGATTTCCACTGCGGCCAGTGGATGTTGCCTTCCACTTATGGTATCCGGGGGGTTCTGTCTGTGGCAAAATCAGTTCAGAGTAATTTTCATTGAAAACAAAGAAGAAGAAAGTTTCCTACTGCAATGTATTTTTTTTGTGTCATCCTGGCAAATTTTGTTATGTGACTAGATGGAAACAGTGGCCTTGGCAAACACGTGGTTTGCACATATGCCTGTGTGTATCCCGGTCAGAGACCCTTTACCGCACAGCAAGAGATGCCCACTGTGTGCAAGGGGGCGGCAGGCGAGCAGGGGATCCCCGGGTTGAACCCCTGAGCACTGGCATGGGACTGATGCTGTTGCTCAAGGGGTATTGCCCCATGGGAATAACCTGGAATGGTCGACAGAAGGTCCTGAGAAATTTCACAGAATCATAGAATTACAGAATGGTTTCAGTCAGAAGGGACCTTAAAGCTCCACCCCCCTGCCCTGGGCAGGGACACCTCCCACCAGCCCCGGTTGCCCCAAGCCCCATCCAACCTGGCCTTGAACACCTCCAGGGATGGGGCAGCCACAGCTTCTCGGGGCAACATGCACCAGGGGCTCACCACCCTCACAGGAAAGAATTTCTTCCTCAGATCTCATCTAAATCTCCCTTCTTACAGTTTGAAGCCATTACTCCTCATCCTATCACTCCATGCCCTTGCAAAAAGTTCCTCCCCAGCTCTCCTGGAGCCCCTTTAGGAACTGGAAGGGGCTCTGAGGTCTCCGCAGAGCCTTCTCTTGTCCAGGCTGAACCCCCCCACCTCTCCCAGCCTGTCCTCCCAGCAGAGGGGCTCCAGCCCTCCCAGCATCTCCGGGGCCTCCTCTGGCCCCACTCCAACAGCTCTGTGTCCTTCTGCTGTGGGGACCCCCCGAGCTGGAGGTGGCACTGCGGGGGGGTCTCCCCGGAGCAGAGCAGAGGGGCAGAATCCCCCCCCTTGCCCTGCTGGCCACGCTGCTGGGGATGCCGCCCAGGATGCCGGGGGCTCTCTGGGCTGCCAGCGCACACTGCCAGCTCATGGTGAGCTTCTCATCCACCAACAATCCCGAGTCCTTCTCCTCAGGGCTGCTCTCCAGCCATTCTCTGCCCAGCATGGATTTGTGCTTGGAATGCCCCAACCTGCATGCAGGACCTTGCACTTGGCCTTGGTGAACTCCATGAAGTTGGCACAGACCACCTCTCCAGCCTGTCCAGGTCCCTCTGGATGACATCTCTCCCCTCCAGTGTGTCTACCGCACTACACAGCTTGGTATCATCGGCAATTTCCCCTTTTCCTTGACTCCGAATCCTATATTGTCGCAAAAAGCTACACAGAGAAATATAAAAGGTGAAGCTGAAAGCCAGTGCACCATGTATGAACGAGGAATAATCTGATGTGTAACTGCATTGGGGCTGCAGTAGCCAGCAAGGAAGGTCATAGTGGGCATACATCAAGGAAAGGTAGGACTACATAGCAATATCTGTATAGTTTCAGTTGATGAATGCAGCTTTGTCATAAGCCCAGAGGGCTGCTGTTCTCGGTGCAGCACTGATCTGGTGGCCCTCAGCAACACGTCAGGTCTTCAAACCACTGCTTGTGCTGTATGCCGAGGAACGGCGGTGTCCCAGGGGTGTTGGCGGTCTGGGGAAATGAGCGCAGGGAAGAAAGGCTTGGAGCTCTCCTAAAGGCACTCAGTTGGGTTAAAAATAAGGCTGAGAGGAGAAAAACACCCATCGTCTGGGTAGGGCCATCAGAGGGTTGGTTATGCACTGAGGTGTGTGTCCAGCTGGAGGGCACCACCAGCACTCATTGGGGACAGCCATGCCACCTCCACCTCCCAAAGCCATCACCATCACCTGTGCGGCCGCAGAGGCAGGAGTGCATGGTGCACAGCCCCGTGCATCCACCAGCCGTGCCCTACTCACGGGCTTGTTATTCCTGGGAAAAGACGAGGCTTCGCTTCGAGCCACCCGCCACACTTGTGGAAATCACACGTTCCAGGTCACGCGCCTTTGATGTATAAATTAGTCGAGGGGAAATATTGCGCTCTGATGTAATATGCGGCAGGAAATACCATGTCAGCCAGCCCCAGGCTTGTGCATCGTTGTCATAGAGACGCCGTAATCGCAGGTCTCCAGGAGCTATCGGGATGCAGGTATGGGATGCACGCCGCGCATCGCAAGGGCGCAGCATGCCGCTTGGGTTCGCACAGGAGGGAAGCGGAAAGCGGGGAACTTGTTTCATATGTATATATGTCGTATAAAATGCAGATGGTGCTATTGAAACCAGAAGTGACGAAAACTACGGGAAGAGATGCATTAAAATGAAAACGAAATCTCTCAAATTTGCTTTGATATGGTGAGACAAGCTGAATTTTGATTGCGGCTCTTGTATCCCAGCGGTAATCGCCACTGGCACAGAGAAACATCGGGGATTTTGGAGCCTTTGGTACAGCTCCGTAGCACGCTGGGACTGTGTGGATTTAGGGCAAATAGAGATTGGGCCTTTATGTTTATGCAGGAAAATTAATGAGAATGTTTGAGAGGGTAAATATTCCACCCTGCATCCCTGCTCAGGGAGGTTTTCCCCCGGTATTTGGGGCGTCTCAGGGCTGCGGGAGGGATGCAGCCACCCTCACGCCTTGTGCAGAAGCACAGCGGGTTTCAGACCCATGTATTCAGGTGTGGCCACCTCGGATTTTAGGTGCTGGATATCAGAAACCCTGTTCTTATATCCTGGTGCGAACCGGCACTGAAGTTTTTGGGAATGGCAGCTGCCAGTGTGAGGTTTTGCAAGAAGAGCCTCTGCCTCAAATGAAGACATATGTTTTACAACATCTGCTGGCCAAGGGGAACATAAGTGGAAAATAATGAAATATGGGACAGTATATTTTCATCTGTCATCGATCCTAAAATCTCCATCCATGGAAAAGGGCTTTGGAGAGTTAAGCAATGTGAAGTAACAGATGGCAGAGGAAAAAAAAAAAGCAATCTCTGCCCTGGGGTGCTGAACTAGGGACGGTGGCAGACCCTGGCGGGGTTATCCCAAGTCCTCAGCAGGAAAGAGGATGTTCTCCGGGGACTCAAAGTCCTAAATGAGAAAAAAAGAAAGAAAAGGTGAAGTCTGGAGCTAATTCCCGGGCCAGCCTGGCCCCGGCGGCGCTGGGCACGAGAGCAAGGAGGAGAATGGGGGTGGCTGAAAGTCCGCTTTGCCAAGAAGTCCAACGTGTCCCGACCTCGTGTCTCTCCATGGCAGCTCAGGTATTTATTTATCCTCCTGCGTTACGGCTTGGGAGATTGTTCTGCTCCTCACAAGGAGACCCCCCGTTACTGCGGGGCCCAGGGGAGGACCCCCGAACCACAGCCGCAGCGAAGCCACCGTCACTCAGCGAGGAGCATTCCAGCAAAGGAGAGGGAATTCAGGCTCCCTGTGCAGGGTCAGAAAACAGAGAGAAAAATAAAAACATAAGATACACCCCAAATTGCAAAGAGACACGGAGAAAATTTGGCATTGAAAAAAGGGAAAGCGGAAAAAGTGTAAAGAAAAAAGGTTTTGTGTTTCCAGAAGTACAGAAAATACGTTTATCCACATCCCAGTGTAAATGATACAGATATTTATCAAGTGATTTATTGAAGTATCTGCCTCTCACCAAACAAAGTACCTGCAGTAAGGAGGTTTGATTGCTTGAGCTTGAAGTGAACGCAACGCTTCAAAATCTGTGATAGAGAACGTCTTACTGAGCTGCTTAAAAGTCTTCATAAACTGAAACACGTAACATTATTTATATAGTACATATTGGTACAGCGTGTTATAGCAGAGTTTATAATAATTTATTAGGGGAGAAAAAAGCTATCCCTATTAATAATTGATTCATTATAAATAATGTATTAAGAAATGCTCCTTTGATTTAAAGCCCATGCTGTTAATGTATGCTAAATTCCGGTGGATTTGACGACAGAAAACCCAGGGAAATCTTGCACATTTGCATCCCGTACCTCCCTTTTGCTCACGGACTGCAGAGGTCAGGTGGAAAACTCACTGGAAATGATGGTTTTTACGGGCTTGCCAAGGCAAACACCGGTTACGACGCAGAAACAGGTGGTGCCAATGAGAGCCGAAAAAAAAAAAAAGTTTTGTTTTTTACCCCATTAAGAAAAGATGCATTTTGTAGCAGAAAAGGTTCACCAGAATCGCCCCCTTACAAATTGCTCTACTTCTGTGTTTACAGACATAGAAAGATTTTTCATAGCTGAAACTCAAGCACTTCTTCCTTCTTCCTTTTACTAACGTATATGTTCTGCATTTATATTATCGGGATAAGGCAGAAATGAATGAGAGAATGTGAGAAAGCACGTTACACTTTTCCAGACACTTCCTGAAAGCAGCTTTCTCATAAAAACCAATACTTCAAGCATTACAGATCTCTGGATATGTCAGTAAATATTGACAGAAATTTGTCAGCAGAGATTATGAGCCAGCTCTGGCCTCGAATTTACAAAGCGACTTTTCATTCATTTATTAAAAAAAAAGAACCACATAATAATCCCCATCAGTATATAAAGCGCAGGCTGGGTGCAAGCTGCAAGAGCAGATGGAGTAATTTAAAGCCTTTAAACTGTTGGACGGGTGACAGGTAGGACGCGGCGTCGGAGCAGAGACCTCCATCTGCCGCGCGCATACCTTCGCGGCACGGCGGTGCGGGAGCAGGGGCGAGAGCGCAGGCGCGGGAATATGACTGCAGAACGCTTCTGGGGCCCGGGGGTACGAAAAGAGCGAAGGCTGCGGGTCGTGGTCCGCAAGAATCAAGAGAAAACTACGTCAAGTAGCAGGACTGGGTCATAGTTAATGAAAAAAAAAAAGGGCTTTTTCGGGGCTGAGCTCTCTTCTGCGTCCTGGTGTCACGGCGTAAAGTAAACTCGGGTGTTAAAAGGAAACAGAAGTGTCTTTTCTGTTTTTCCCTCGTTCTGCTGAAAGGCTGGTTGGGGTCTAACACATCTATGCTGCTGGATGCAATGCATTCAGCCTAAGAAAGCGCGATGCTGAATTTTTTTGAGACGTCATATTCACCCGGTGTTCGTAAGAGATTGTCAGTGCCTAAAACTGCATTTTTAAACCTTTTGACTAAACCCCGTTCTTTTCCCAGCATTCAGTCTCCTGTGATATTATAACTTTCCTTCCCAGTCTCCCAGGGCTGACAAGGCTTTAATTTCTAATTTAAAAACCACGAGATAACATTTATTCTTAGAAAATACGCTTGGCTGTAAGTCTGTGAGACTTCTTCGTACAAAAGGAGAAAGGGAAAGGGGAAAAAGTGACTGTTTTCGTTTCTAAGTAATTTTCCTATAAAACATGGGCACATTTCCTCCTGCATCGGCTCAGCAGATGAATTCACCATCATTTGCAAATGCTGGTTTGTAATGGAGGTTTACCAATAAATCCCTCTCCAGGGCTGCAGCACACAGCCCCCGCGCTGTGTGTGCCACCGGTGTCACCGTCCCTGCCCTGGGCTGGGCTCTGGAGAGGGGGACCACAGAGGGGTATTGCAATAACACGTCCTTCCTCTCCGGGGCTGCCGAACCCCCAGACTCTCCGCCTGGTCCTCAGACCCACGCTAACCCCATGCTAAAATCTGGCGTATTGCAAGAAAATGCAGTTTAGGGGGTGCTGGAAGGGGAATCCTTTGAAAATTTGTTACTGCATATATATACTCTGTGTGTGTGTGTGTATATATATATTCCTACTAACATTCCTTTCTTCTCAGGAAGAAAAGATACCTAGCAGGGATGATTATCATTTAACTTCTATCTCCTTTATTAATTTGTAATGGGCAATTTGGGATGCACAAGCACTTATTGCCAAACCCCAGAAACAGACACTTCCCTCGTAGGCACTAAATCACTGCTCCCGGCATAATTAAGGTAGTGGGAGCATTTATCAAGCTTTTACTGAATTTATGGGCCCTCCCTGAGGTGTCTCCTCCTGCTTGGCTTCATGTCTGTGGGTGATGGAGAACTTTGGCCTTGTGGTATGGGTTTCCCCAGGGCAGAGCATGGGGGTCTTGGGGCTCCAGTTCAGCCCCTCATCTCTGCCTCAGGGCGGCTGAGCCGTTGGGTACCACCTCGTCCACCCTCCTTGACTTCATTCAACCTCCTATGAACCTTCGTGAGATGCCCTGTACTGGTGAGGTCTGGGGATGGACACGAGGGCCAGGGGGATGGGGGCACAGGGGGGACAACCCAAACCAGGAGGCAGGAGGAGTTTTGCAGTGCCATTGTCCGGCAGGAGGAACACCAGCACCTCTTCCTGCTACGTGCTGAGCTGCGTTGGGTTGACGTTATTGTTTACGCAAACTTTTTTGGGCTCAGTATTCAGCGCCAATAGAAAATTCTCCCTCTCCAATGTTTTCCCCAAAGAAAAATGTGCTTTTATGCTCCGGCAGGATTCCTGCAGAAATTACCTCCCTTCTCTCCATCAAAGACTCGGAGGAGATTTCCTCCCTAACTCCCGTGCACAGCGCTTGTCCTCAGCACAGGGAAGCCCTGACCAGCCTCCCACGGCGCTCGGCCATCCCTCCACACCCGGAAATTTCGGAGCCAGCAGTTCCAGACCACAACCAGCTCCATTTGAGGTCTTCCCCATGGATTAAAATAGCTCCAAGCAGCCAATAAGGGAAACCTGATCTTAAAACCCAGGACCTGACGGTGTAATTTCCATTGGAAATCAGCTCTTGGGGGGCAGCCGGCTGGCAAAGCCACCTCCCTGGGGACGCGCCAGGCTGTTTGTTCCTGTAATGTTCTTGCTATTGATTTAAGGAGAAACAAGAGTTGGTTAATTATCTGTGGCTGTGCTTAGCTTTGTTTTGTCTCCACTAATGGCTGGGGCTGTTGTGACTGTACACTTTAATGGCTTTCAGATGCCAGAGGTCTTATTATAATCCCGTGCCCCATACAGAGACCACCAGCAGAAAACAAACTTGTTGCTGCTTTGAGGTTGCGAATAGCAAAGAAAACTCTGCTGCTCCCCCTACCCCAAGCCCCCAACACGCACATTTTTGTGAAGAACTGCAGAGTTGTTGTTATATCAGACGAGCTTTTTTCCTGACATAGTTATGGACGGACGAAGAACTGAACTCGTCCCCGGGCAGGTACCTCTATAAATAATTAGACATATAATATTTCCACAGCTGTGCGCTGCCAGATGGCTCTGCTTTTTTAAGCTTAAAGTAACTTCCTTCCTTTCCAGGGAGAAAAGCCAACTCTGTCAAGTCCTATAAACTCATCCTTTCAGGAGCAGACACGTCTCGGAGACCTGGCTTTGAACCTGGAGAAGGAGAAACTTCTCAGGGATGGAGCAGCCACCGAGTGAGCCCCGAGCGGGGTCAGGCAAGTGCGTGGGAAGGTCCTCGGCCCGTTTGCAGGTGGCGGCGGTGATGGCTGGCTGCAGAAACCACAACGACCCTTGCAGATCAGGACCCAGTCTTTCGTTAGGGTTTTAAGAGAAAAATAACGTTAATAACATAAGTGCGGTGACAGTGTCAATAATCCCCACAGAGCATAGGTTGAGTGGGTAAATGCTTCGAGGAGAGGTTTCCTATGTGCACTGGCCCGGCCCGTTTCTGCTTCCCATTGACGGCTGCCAAGTAAATAAATATTTTATGTCTCCAAACTGATCCGCTCTATGTTCTGGGCTGCTCTGAGCGTATTTAACTTTTCAGAGACAGAGTAGCTCCTGCAGTGCCGCTTCATAAATGACATCTCCCAGAGCCTGGCCAGGGCTTCACAGGCTCTCCGGATAAAAAGAGCCTGGATTTCCTATGAGGAGAGGCTGAAAGAGTTGGGGCTGTTCAGCCTGGAGAAGAGAAGGCTCCGGGGAGATCTTATTGCGGCCTTCCAGTCCCTAAAGGGGGCCTACAGGAGAGCTGGGGAAGGGCTTTTTACTCGGGCACGTAGTGATAGGATGAGGGGCAATGGCTTTAAACTGGAAGAGGGCAGGTTCGGATTAAACATTAGGAAGAAATTTTTCCCTGTGAGGGTGGTGCGGCACTGGCACAGGTTGCCCAGAGAGGTTGTTGAGGCCCCATCCCTTGTGGTGTTCAAGGCCAGGCTGGACGTGGCCTTGGGCAACCTGGTCTGGTGGGAGGTGTCCCTGCCTATAGCAGGGGGGTTGGAACTTGGTGATCTTCAAGGTCCTTTCCAACCTAAACCATTCTATGATTCTATGATTCTATGATTTGGGAAGCCATCCCGGACCCTGTGCATCACCCAGGCTGAGGTCAGGGTGCAAGTGGAGCGGCAGAGCTGTCCTCACGCCAAAGCCTTCCACTCCCTGGGGAAAACACTGGGCTCTCATCACTACATCGCGGCACATTACAGCTGTGTCTAAATAACCCTCCAAATCCCGCCGTGGTAGCGTATTACTGCAATATTCAACCAGCAGCTCTGCAGGTGCCTGGTGCCCGTCCCGACCATGGCCGGATCCTGCCTGCTGTGCCAGACACGATGCTCAGCCTCTCTCCTAACAAATTGCCCTCCAGCTCCTCCTGCTGCAAAAGCCTGGCAAGTCAATGTCAGGTTTTTTAATCACAATTACCTCTGCCGTGGACAGGAGTGTACAGGCAGAGCAGAATTACTGTCATCTTGGCTTTTTCAAGCCCAGCTTATGTTCTGCGATAACTTTTAGCTCCGCAGCACAAGTGCCCGGTCCCTTTTTACAGCTTTGAATGCACCTTTTCCCGTATTATATCCCCGGAGCTTTGCAGGAGAGTTCAAAATGCAGACTGGGTTTTACATGCCGTTTCGCATTCCCGAGCCGTGTCTGGGAAACTCAGTGGGAGGGGATGACCGGGCGCATGTTGTCAAGGATGACATCGAGCAGACGAAGGTGGAAAGCACAGCGCGGCACAGGTCTTTGCCACGTGCTATAATCGCTGGGCTCTTTCCGTGCAGGTTTTTACGTTACTGTTTCTCCTCCTGCTGCCAGAGCATCAGTGTCCCCCAGGGAAAAGCAGTGGGGACACCTCCGCGAGGGCTGGGGCACCTTGCTTTGTTAATTGCTGCCTCGGCTATAAAGCAGTGCTTCAGCCTTGGGCTGGGGTGGGAAGAATTTATTTCTCAATATTTTTGCTCATCACACCGTTTCCCAGGGGCCGCCTGGCTTAATTGCTACCGCTCACCGCTGGGCTTCGGGAGCGGCGCTCGCCCGCCCGTCGCTGCTCCCTAACGCGGAGCGAAGCAGACCGTTTCCCTCACCGTAGCTTAAAATTCAGACAGAAAAAGGTGGGTTTAGGCCAGAAGAGGATTCCAGCCCTGCCTGCCGGTGCCTGCCCCGCCGTCCCCATCCCCAAGACTTGCCCCTCGCCCCGTGCCACCCTGCTTTCCAGCACGTTGCTTTCAATTACCTGATCTCCGTTGCTTCGTTTTTAAGGCATTCCTTTCCAAACCCGATCATTCCCACCCCTGCTGCATAATTGGGTGTAATCCCTGGGAAACCTCCTTCCCGCTGCCGCAATGAAGCTGCCGCATGCAGCTGCAGCCCCAGGTGCCTTAGTTTTTATTTGTTGGTTTGCTTTGGTGCTCTTCGGCAGTGAGGGTCTCTCTGCTGAACGCGTGGACTATCTGCCAGAGCATTCCTCCTGAGTTTCAGCCTCAATTTATCATTCATCCCGTACTGAAGATGCTCGGCTCAGGGGGAGGAAAGGGCCGGGAGTCCTTGTTTTGTAGCCGTGCAAATTGGGTTTCTGCCTTGTGATGATGGTGCCATCTTGTTTGTGGGTCAAAACATGGGAGCTTTGATCTGCTGACCCAAACTCGACCCAGCCGGCATGGCAATGTGCAACGCGCACATATGTGATAAATAATTTCTTCTTTGCTCTTTAGAAAATCTCCCAAGATGCACCTTTGTGATTGCACAAGGACCCTGTGGAATAAAAAAAAAAAAAAGTACTTTTAGAATAAACCCAGGCAATAAAAAAAAAAAAAGTTCTTTTAGAATAAACCCAGGCAATTTATATCCCTTTTATCCTCAGTTCTGTATATCCCCCTTGTTTTGCACCAAATTCTCGCTGGAGAAACAATGGAAATCTACAGCAGACAATAAAATGTAGTGATCTTCTGAACCCCATACCTGTTGTGCCGGCTGGTCCCCGAGCCTGTGGGCTGGGGAGGCTTCGAATGGGACCTCCAAAAAATCCCTGCAAAAGGTGCGGGGCGTGCGTCTGCCTATAGTGCTGATGCTTTGCCCTGCCAGTGTCCACCAGCGCTGCGGGTTTTCCCTGCTTCAGTCCGGCAGGAGCCCAGGATTCAGCCTCATCCCTTTGGGCTGGAGACCATGCTCCTGGTCATCAGAGCAGCTGGTGGTGGGGAGGTGCTGGGGATGGAGACCCTCCAAACGCTGGGAAAAACCAGGGAAGTTGTTGAATCACCATCCCTGAAGGTATTTAAAAGATGGGTAGACGTGGTGCTGAGGGACAGGGGTTAGTGGTGGGTTTCATAGAATATAGAATCATAGAATGGTTTAGGTTGGAAAGAACCTTGAAGATCATCGAGTTCCAACCCCCCTGCCCTGGGCAGGGACACTTCCCACCAGCCCAGGTTGCTCCAAGCAGTGTTAGGTTAATGGTTGGATTGATGATCTTAAGGGTTCCTTCCAACCTAGATGATTCTATGATTCAAGGTCTCCTTTCCATAAATGAACTCATTCGAGCTCCCAGCATCTGTCTGACTACGATTAATGAGGTCTTCAGCCTCACTAAATTTTGCTTTGAGGTCCTTTGCGTCACCAGGAGGTTTAATTCTGCCCAGGCTCCGCGGTGCAGCAGCGGTGATGGTTTCAGTAGAGACACCCCTGACCACCTAGCCGTGCCGCAGATGGCACCGATGTCCCAGCCGCGAGGTGCTGCTGCCAGCACCTCCAATTTTAGCTCTGCTGCCAAATGGGATTTTCAGGCAGGAGTCTGCCCGACATCTCCTGAGGCCGTGGCCAGTCAGACGCCGGCTGGAGGTTGGCATATCTGTGCCGCAGACAGGCCAGTGAGCCGTGAAGTCCCACCACATCTCCCAGCACTCGCCCAAGCCCCACTGTCCTCCTGAGGAGAGGAGCAGAGCTTATGTTTCAAACACGGGAGCCAAAGCCCTTAATGACGCACCGTATTTTTTTTATCCAAGGACAAAATTGAGTGAAAGGGGCACTTTAATACAGGAGAGGCTTTTTAAATACAGAAGCCCCAATACAGAAGCACTGGAGAGATGGGATGCACAAACAAGGGGGCAGAGGGGGTCAGGGTCCCCCCATCTGCCAATTGTTTTCAGTGCTTCAAATGCTATTTGGGTATTTCAGGTGAAGCCAAAACCACGTGGATTTTACACGGTGGCCCATCCACCCCCAGGCCCGCAGCCATTCCCGGCAGCTAGCGACAGCTCAGGAAGGTGAAGAGGCCACATGAGCTAAAACGAGCATCCTCTGGCTCCCGTCTGCCGATGCTCTGGCCTGAGGATGCAGGTTTCCGCACTCTCCCGGTCCGGGCAGTGCTGGCAGCAGGCTGCGATCGATGGCGCGCCGGGGCAAGGAGCGGTGAGCCCTGGAAATGAGTGCTTTATTATTGCAGGGCCTTCAGAGGTCAGCGCGGGGAAGAGGCTGGAGCCGGTTCCCTGGCAATCCCTCATCTCCATCCCCTCGCTCATGAGATTTTCCCTGCATGGATCGTTAAGCAGGAGGGGAGAAAAGGGCAAAACGGGGCTCAGCTGGAGTCAGTGGTTGTGCTGCTGATGGCAGACATGGCTTTGGCTTGTCCCGCTTTAACGTCACCTCTGCCACACCGGCTCTGTCCCCAAAATATCACCCTAAGGAGGGTGGTCAGCACCCATCAGGGTACTGGCTCCCACGCATGCCGTGCACAGAAAACTAGAGATACCAGTAACGTCGATGCTATGGATGTGTGACAAGGTGTTTTTTTGCTTTAATTAGTAGAAATATAAAATAAGCACTTGGAAGTGCTGCCCTGGGTTTAGTCTCCTGCAAACCACGCGCGCGTGTACTGCAGCGGGCTGCTGAAAAATCAAAGCCGGGCACTGCTGGGGCCGGGCGAAATGAATCCCAAATCTTGACATTTGTTTTGACACATCATCTCCTCGTGAGTCTGAGCGGCGCAGTCATGTCCTTCTCTCTTTACACAGCGCACCTGGGTCTGCATGGCTGAGATTGCTCCTGAGGTCATTACACAAATATGTGAACTGCCTATTTTCAAATTAATAGCACATGGACTCAATCTCTGGGCTCTTGGGCATAAGTTCAAAAAAATAGAGATATAAAGCTTGGGTGATTTACTGGACCTTTCCTAGACTGAAATGATTAATTGTCTGATTTAGGGGTTCCATTTTTTTAATGCTGAAACCAATACAAAAAAATTAAAGGGAGTGCAGAAGAAACGGTTATCTCAAATGCCTTCATCATATTGCTGAGTAGAAAAAAATTATATTGTGATGGGTATATTTTAAATATTAACATTCTGCTTCATTTCTGTGCGGCAGTGAACAGAAGTGTGAGCGGTGCCTGTCTGATGTGGACGAGCTCGATGTTAAATGTTTGAGGGATGTGAGTCACGGATGTGAGCCAGTCAACTCATGTTAAAACCCTCTCTCCAACCAGCCAGAAATGGTTCGAGGCCATGGTGAAAAAATAGCTTTAAACCCACAGTGGAGTGACAGCATCTGGCACAGCATCGGTGACTGGTAAGTCAGGAAAGTCATCCTGGGCGTTTCAATGACGGACAAAAGACCGAGGGCAAAGGATGCACCTTTGGGGTATTTATTTGGGTGGCAAAACAGCGGTGATGGCAGAAACATGCCAGCACGTGGCCGTCGGTGCTTGCAAACAGCCTAAGATGAGGACAGGCTGGTGGGTGACGGGTGCTGCTGTGCTGGTGCTGCCCCGGGGCTCCCAAGGTGCAAATTCCTGGCCAGCTTTGGGGCCGGCACCTGCCCTGCGTTGGCTTCCTGGCTGGTGTGACACCCGCAATTGCACCGGGATAATCAAACCCAGAACTTCTGCGCATCGCCAGCTCTTCATCCGGATCCTTCTTAAAGCACTAGCACACGTTTCTGTCTCCGCTCAGCACCTCATGCTGTTATGGATGAGTTCTCGTGATACTCGTTTTACAACAAAAACCACAGCGGGAGAGGAGAGTGGAGAGAAACACCTCTCCTTCACAGTATCACAGTATGCTAGGGATTGGAAGGGACCTCAAAAGATCATCTAGTCCAATCCCCCTGTCGGAGCAGGAACACCTAGATGAGGTTGCACAAGAAGGCGTCCAGGCGAGTTTTGAATGTCTCCAGAGAAGGAGACTCCACAACCTCCCTGGGCAGCCTGTTCCAGTGCTTTGTCACCCTCACTGAGAAGAAGTTTCTTCTCAAATTTAAGTGGAACCTCTTGCAGCATTTCCTTTGCGGTAGCCCGTTATATTCCTTGCCCAGCGCTGCACATTTTCCCCCCACGGTTGGCTGCCGTGGGACGCGGCGTGGGGCAGCGCACAAAGCCCGGGAAGTGGCAGCCCAGGTCTGCACTGTCCCGGCTCTGCCAGGAGCCCTGACCCACCTCGGGGCTTCGCTGAGCTGGTTTCACCTTTAGAGCACGGTGATTACTGTCACGTATAATATATGTATTGCAATAGGCAGGATATTAAAAATAAACGCTTACACAGCCAGGCCAGGTTGATATTCTATTTAATCCAACAGCAAAAAGTATTGATTTCCAAGGCAAAGAGAGGGGAAAAATCTATGTTACTAAATATGAGCTGTAGGCTAATGAGGGGTTTTGTCCTTTGCCTTCCCCTGAAATTAGTCCCTTAAATTTAGGATAGTATGAGTTTCAGGGTCACTGTGTAGCAGCACCTCAGTATTCACCAGGAAACCATCACCAAAGGGTCACTTAATGTATTTTAAAAGTAAATCGACTTCACTGCCACTGGAGCATTAAGGCTTTTGATTTTGTTCATGCTACAGCTAATTACGAGCTTGGCTTTGCTAGGTGATACTTCCCTACCCCGGAGCTATGATAAACTTCCCTTTATACCCAGAAGGCGAGTAGCTCCTTACTGATTTCCAAAGTATTCGTGAAAACGCTGTCTTTAAAATTATTCCGTGTTTCCTCACTCATTTCCTTGGGTGAATTTGAATCAGCCTGCCAAAATGATGCCAAAGACCAATAAGCCCACTTTGGGAGCGGCTGGGTTTGCTGGGATGCCGTGATGGCCAGGGGCTGCTGCTCAGCCTCCGGTCCTGCTGGGATGCCCGTCTGAAGTTGCAGCTGGGCGTAGGAGATGCACAGGAGCCCACAGTAGAAAGGAGCACCGGGTCACCCCCTCTGTTTTGTTCTTCATACAGCTTTGGTGGGTTTTTTTTGCAATATCAGTGGCCTGATCCTGGCTCTGCAGCCAGGCAAGGATTGCTCCACTGGAAATGCAGGGAAGAGTTAATTTTCTAAATTTGGAACGTTATCTGTCATGTGCGACTGCTCTGTAATTATGACTTTTTCTGCTTCTTAGAAAAAGGTTATTACAAGAGCCTTTTAATCTAAAAGGCCAATTATATTAAAACAGTGACTTCCATACTTAGATCCCCCTTTATACGCACGCTATTGTGTTTGGGATAAATTTAGCAAATTATATGGAAGGTTTGCTTAGCGGAAGCTTAAAAAATATGGTTACCACTTGCATTGATGTGAGCATGAACAGTCCCAAGAAACACATCTACGTTATTTATTGCAGTTGGGAGCCCCAACCGCCCTCAGTCCTTCAGGAAATAATGGGGGTGTGGAGTCTCAGTACCTCTCCTTTGCATCTCTCCATGCTACTGGCTCCGGGTTTGGAAGATGCAGGGAAGCAGCAAGATGTGGAGCAGCCAAATTTGCGGCTGCTGAGTTCAAGCAGGGTCTGCGAGCAGCAGGTAGAGCACCCAGCCAGGCTCATCGTTGCACTATGTTTTGCAGATCATTTCAATTGAGACATGAAACCCAGAGCAATTACAAACCCCGTAATTGGTCTACACTGAAATCTCGCGTAGGCAGAGCGTGCTGAAAACTTACCGATGTTTTAAATGGCATTTATACTGTCTGCAAGGGGAAACACTTTCTTCCCAATAAAATAACATTGTTTTCCCTGACCCATGATCTACAATGAGAAATAATTACCTTGAAGGCCATGTAGTGGAGAAAAGGGTAGGGTTTCAAAGGATCTCCCGCGTGCACAGTGGTAATTGATTCTAAGCACTGCTCGATGATGAGCTCGTTAGGAAGTGAGCGGTGCGGACACGGGTCCCTGGGTAGCGGCTGCGGAGAGAAGAAGGGTAGTTTTACAGGGAATTTAAGAAAACGTACTCCTGCGGTCATATTAGCTCTATCAGTTTCTAATTACTCAATTTTTTAAACTGTGAGATGTCATTTTATCAAAACTGCTTGAAACAATTGTAAAAGGGCCAGAGATGGGAGGAAATGAGAAAAGTAGAGTCCCTTCGCCCGGCACGCTGCCCCAAGACTGCTGTGGGCTGGTTCACGGACACCGGCCATGGGGACAGGGATGATGTCCCCTCTGGCAGCATCCCGATTGGGTTGGGTCAATGTCAGCAGGTGTTAAAACTCAGGGATGAAGCCGAAAAAAAGCCGCATCGAGGCAGGTGAATTGTGGCTCCTGCAAACAAGCCGCTGCATCTTATCGATGGCTTTATCAATCTCCTCCCTCATGTGGCTTATGCTCCTGGGGTGCTGCCTGGCCAGATTAATTTCCAGTCTCTGGGTGCTGCAAAACCTATAAGTAATAAAAATGAGGCTATGAATTTCTTGGGAGGACTCCAATAAAAAGCCAGAGCTGCCTGGGTTTGAGCGTTGGCAAGCCTGGTATCACTGCAATGGCTTTGTGCTCAGCCAGGAGAACTGCAGGAAACCCAAAATCTGTTTTAGAATCATAGAATCACAGAATGGTTAGAGTTGGAAGGGACCTTAAAGACCATCTCGTTCCAACCCCCCTGCCCTGGGCAGGGACACCTCCCACCAAGCCCAGGTTGCTCCCAGCCCCATCCAACCTGGCCTTGAACACCTCCAGGGATGGGGCAGCCACAGCTTCTCGGGGCAACCTGTGCCAGGGGCTCACCACCCGCACAGCCAAGAATTTCTTCGCAATATCTCATCTCAATCTCCCCTCTTCCAGTGTAAAACTATTCCCCCTCATCCCATGACTCCCCTCCCTGATCCAGAGTCCCTCCCCAGCTCTCCTGGAGCCCCTTTAGGCACTGGAAGGGGCTCTGAGGTCTCCCCGGAGCCTTCTCTTCTCCAGGCTGACCCCCCCACCTCTCCCAGCCTGCCCTCCCAGCAGAGGGGCTCCAGCCCTCCCAGCATCTCTGGGGCCTCCTTTGGCCCCGCTCCAACAGCTCTGTGTCCTTCTGATGTTGGGACCCCCTGAGCTGGAGGCAGTGCTCCAGGTGAGGTCTCATTTCCTGAGCTACATGAACCCCGAATGCCGACAGTGAATTCCTTCCTACTGAGGAGAAATATCCAAACCTGCACAGGGGCTGGGGAATAGTGTGAGGCTGAGCCCTCTGCTCCCCGGCTCCCCCGTGCCCCTGGAGTTATACCCAGCAAATCGATTCTGCCAGCGTTAAGCACTGAACATAAAGATAGGAATGCCCCGTAGAGCGAGGAGCACGTATGGATATCTATAATCCACCGTGGCCACAGGTTGAGGCAAGAGCTTGAGGTTCTTTGATTGCTTCCATGATTTATCACTGGCTGGAGCTGCAGAGCGACATCAGGTGGGGTGATGCTGGGGGGGAGGTTGGCCCCGACTAAAAAACATGCTTGCAAGGTGCTTCATTGCCCATGGATGTTGCTGTCGGTATTTATATACCACCCCCAATTAATGCCCTTCTTCTGATGAGAGTGAATAACATACCACTGCAGAAATGATGTCTAGATATTGTTATGAAAGATGTATTTTTCTGGGGGGGTCAGCGTCCCTCGCAGCTGGTTCCCACCTTCATGTTTCAAGTGGGTTGGCCGCGATGCGTCACTGTGCCACCTTCTCCCACCGAGTCTCAGCCCCTCTCTGCTGGGTTTAGGCAGCGGGGCGGGAGGGAGCTTTGACTCCCCTTGCTGCGAGAGCCCAGGGCTTTTGGGGCCTTATCCTGGTCAGGGATAACTTAGAACAACCCAGAGGCTGCTCTAAGATGTGCTTTATTTCCAGGGACCGGGTGCAGGGTGCACACTGCCCATGGGGACACACCATCCTGCTCCCCGCGGGACACAGTCACACCGTGCAAAACGCTCCGGGCACACCAGGAGTTGAACCCCTTTGACTCGTTGGGAAGTTTAGGCAATGAGATGACAAAGCTTAGCCTATGTTATTACCATAATGCTCATTATTATGGTCAAAAGGGAAATTGCAATGTGTGTATTCAAAAGCTGCGGGTGAGCCGGCAGATGATTTTAATCCAGAATCACTGTTTTAGGGTCCGGAGCCCCGATGTGGCCTTCCTTCTTTCCCCTCTACAGAGTCAATGGTGCTGTGGAGTTAAAAGGTTCACCGCCTAGATCTTTTATTTATGCATTTATTTAATCTCGTCCCACCAAAGCAGGTGTTTTAAGGTTAAAATATTCTTTATTCTCAAAAGTTACCATAAATATTGATGCAGTGTTTCAAATAGTACGTGCACAGGCAGGTGTCTCTGAGGACTGGAGAGCAACCAGGACTGGCTTGAAAGACTTCAATAAAAAGCAAGGAGCGCGCTACAAAGGGTGAAGACGAACGCTGACGCTAACGAGCTCACTGGGGCTCCGAAAGCACAAGGTGATGAGGATCCGGTGAGCATCCCCCAGCAGGCAGCGGGGAAGGGCTCCCCACAAACTTCTGTTGGACTTTATACCCTTCCCCGTGAGTTGGTTTTACGAGATCAAGTGGAAAAAATGGGGAAGGAAAGATATCATCATTTCAATAGCAAGTGGCCCAAGGCTTTTGTTTCTAATAAACGGACAAGCTCCTTTAAGCCCGGTAATTAATCTGGTGGATCTTTTCAATTTTATCAGCCCCTTCTGCGACATTATTCTTTAATCTGCGTGGCTCCAGCTTTCATTAAAAACGAACCCAGTGACAACGAGGTAAAGCTGCTCCAAATGCTGCCGCTAATCTCTGCTGCTCGGGCATTTCCCTGGAATTGCTTTTCCACGGTGTTTCTGTAAGAGCTGTTTAGTGCATCATCTCTGGAGGTGTCATAGCTCCTGGATACCTTAATCAGGGGCTTTACAACTTAATACAAATATTGTATCAGGAGAGAAGGGGTTGCTGATGGTCAGGATTTGTGAGAAGCATCTGTCTGTCTGCCGGCTTTTGTTGCTAAATTAAATTATGGCCTCAAGGAGAAGGGGGTGACATTTTTTACTGCTTTCTAGAAGGCACATTCTGGTAGGATTTCTTTAATGCTGGAACCCTTATTTTCCCTGTCATGGGTTGGCACCTCTCTGGAGATGGCTGTCAGCTCAAGAAGGATCACGTCCATTCCCAAAGGGATGGCCAGATCCGAAGTACATGGTGCTGGCTGGCTCTGCCCGTGCAAAGTTCGGGTCACATTTAACCAAGGCCAGTAAAGCAACAATCCCAAAACTGAGCTTTTTGCTGCAGTCCCAGGGAAATAAAGTGTGCAGACCTGCTGCTGCTGGGAGATGTTTAGGTGCTGCCCAGAGAGGTGGTGGATCTTCCACTCTGGAGCCATTCCAAACCCACCTGGACGTGTCCTGTGCCACTACTGGAGGTGCCCCTGCTCTGGCAGGGGGTGGCACTGGGGGACCTCCAGAGGGCCCTTCTGACCCTGACTGTTCTGTGATTCTGTGATTCTGTGCTGCCCTGGCTTCAAAGTGTCATTTATCTGCTGGGCTGGACCTGGCCGCAGACAGGTCTCCTCCTGCCGCTGCTGCCAGGGACGAGTTGCCCAACACGCATGGGATAAATTAGATGATAGAACTTCATTTCTGTGTGTGTCCTCGGCTCTTTTCCTGGTAGATGTCTGGGATGAGCAAATCCTCCCAAGCGTAGAAACCAGGTTTATTGTAGGAGCCAAATTTATCTACAACCTTCATGTGACATCTCCTTCTGCCCACGATTTGGAGGGATTTCTCTCCTGTTTTCTGAAACACCTGAAAACCAAGATCACTGCTGGGGTCCCCAGTTTGTACGTTATTCACTGCAACCGTCGCATCGGTGCATGCAAGCAAGCACCAGTTAGAGAGAAGTGCTCAGACACTGCAGTCGGGGTTGGTACCTGTGCTGGAACCACAGGAGATGATGTTTAAGGCTCTATTGTACCAAACCAACCCTGCGGGAGACACCGTAACGTGAGTTCATAGATAGTTGTCAAAGCTCATAGGTAGTTGTCAAAGCAGAAGAGGCAACCCGTAACTTGAAATCGCTTCTTCAGCAGGATGTATTGGTATTTTTTGTGAAGGAAGCCGTTTGTTAATGAGTTATTTGTTTTCTTTTCTTCCGTCACTGGCAAGAAAATACTTTGCAAGTCCTGAGTTTGTAAAATGTGTGGTGAAGTTATTCATGCTGTGTGATAGCAGCCTGGTAGGAAATGGGATTTGCGGTTCTTCCTCTCATCACCCGGGCTTGGACGGGGGCTGCAGGCTGAAGGAAGGCAAAACCCTCCACAGAAGTCTTTCAAGCCTAGTGCTCAAACACTTTCTGTCATGCCTTGCCCCTTTTTTGGGATGGGATGGCCGCAGTGCCGTGCGGAGGAGTGAGGTGGTGGGGCTGGGGCTGCAGTGGCCGTCCCCAGGCATAGAATCATCGAATCATAGAATAGTTTGGGTTGGAAACGACCTTAAAAATCATCCAGTTCCACCTCCCCTGCCCTGAGCAGGGACACCTCCCACTAGACCAGATAGCTCCAAGCCCTATCCAGCCTGGCCTTGAAAGGTCTTCTGCCGATTCTTAAAAAAGTACCCCACTGATGCCTACAGTCGGTGCTGCCTTCCCCACCAACACTGTGTGTGGTTGGCCCTGCAAGGTGCACAAGGAGCTGATTGCAGCAAATTAAGCTCCCACGCAAATTAAATTAAGTCCACCTTAATTCTGAAATAGGCTGTCTACACAGGGATTTAATGAGGTTTAACTAATCCACTTTAGAAATTAATTCACATTAAGTTCTCCGAGCATCCCCAGGTAGGCAAGCTTGAAGGAAGAAAGGAGGTGGCCGTTCAGTAGTGGGATATTTAAGGTGAGAAGGTTTGGTGGCCAGTTAGCTGCAGAGCAGGAGCTGCCTGCAGGCACGGGGTTGGGGGGGCTCAACAAAGCCAAAATCTGCCCGCAGCAGAACGGCAGGTTCCTGGGGAGACTTTTCACTGACTGACTGCGTTTATGGGAGAAAAAGGAGAGAAATCTTTCACAAAGCGAGACCCCGGGTCACCCCAGGAGGTGACGTTTGCACTGGGGACAGCTCCACGCTTCGAGAGCGAAGGTACCTTTTCCCCCTTTTTTTTTTTTTTTTTTCCTTTTTAATGCCGGACAGGAAATGTCTTGATGCAATATTTAACGTGGAGGCCTGGGGGACTTGGCGTGATTGAAGACAGGATCTTCATTTTGACAGCTTAATGCATTTTACATTACGATGCCACTGCATCCTTCTATTTATGCAGAGCAATCCGGCACTACATCTCCTTTTCCAAGTCCTTGCATGACATACAAATACTGTCCCTTTGCCCTCCTGACCTAATCTCCTTTTTTTCTTTATGAGATTTTTGGTCGTCTCAAATCTTTTAGGGTTTCGCTAAATGTAATCTGATGATAAAGAGGAGACGAAAGCAAGCAAAGCCAAATTTCACTGATAACTACTGCTTTGACATATGGTTACTGGATTACTGTGAAAAGCGCCTTTGGTTGAAGTGGATTGTACCTAAGCTGGTGCCTTTGATACACGCAGTGAGGCACTCACTGGGTACCGGCTCGGTATTCTGGTCAAGTTATTTTGAGTAAATAATAATAAAAAAAAAAAAATATGGAAAGTTACATTACAAAAAGAAATGTTGGGTTGTAATGATCACAGGACTTGCAAAGTATTTGCTTGTCGGTTACAGAAGAAAAGAAAACAAATAACTTTGCAGGGCTATAATGAGAACTCACTGAATTTAGGCTAATTTGGCTCATTATTAGTGCCTGCTGTGCTGGGCTGGCAGGCGGAGAGAGGGGAGAGGACAGCCGGGGTTGCGGGAGAGGTGCCGGGGGCACCGGCCCTGACCCAGGGAGATGCTGGTGTGTATATATACATACACACATTATATATCTACATAGCCATAGCTATACGTGTGCGTCCCAGCCTTTGTGTGAGGGCTGCTCATGTCTGCACAGCGACTCTTTGTGCGACCGAACGAGCCCCAGATGGCCCACCTTCAGGTCGTAGCAAGCATCCTAAAATTATATTTTTAGCCACCTCTAGTCTAAGTCGTATTCTGAACAATTTAAACCCGCGTTTTTGCCTACTGTAGAAGTATTTTGGCACGGCTCCTGAGTGAAAGGGGCCCCTGGAAGCGGTGGCCGGGGCGGGAGAGGCTCCGTGCTGCATTCAGCTGAGCGTTTACTGCCAAGAACTGCTATTTTGCCATTTATTTTTCAATGTATTTGAAGACTATCTGGCTCGGGGATTTCGGAGCTATGTTGCCGGAGGCAGAAAAGCCACACACACGCATCTGTATGCCTGTGATGTGCCTGCAATCAATACGGCTGTGAGCATGATCCGAACGCCTGAGCCCCCATCTACTGCACAAACGCACCGAGCGATAAGCAGCCGCCGGTGGGGAAGGACCTGGTGCAGAAAAAAATGTCACCGCACGGAGAGATACGCAATCCTCAATGAATAAATCCAATATATTCTATATAAATCTCTTGTTATAGCCTGTTTTATTGAACCAACCAGCATGTTTCTCCACTTGAGAGACTGTGGAGAGCCTTATTTATTAGCACTGCAACACGAGTGTCTCCCTGCGCCTTTGTCTGCTTTATCTCGCTTGTCACCGTGCCGCTGCGCGCGCGGCTCTGGGCCCTGTGCCTTTATTTTGGGAGGTTTATCATTTAGGCATAAAACCTTTCTTCCTAGCCAAAAATTAGTAGGCATCAGTTGTGTGAAGGTTTGGCTGGGAGAGGAGTGTCTTTAGGGAATCGCTGTTGATAGAGGGAGATGGGGGTGATGCTGGCAGTGGGGATGTCCTTGCTGACCACTCTGGGACTGTGGTGTCATACGGGGGGTGAAGGCGTCTCTCCAGGCTGAGTGACGGTATCCAGCAGTGGTAGCACCAGGGCATGGGCAGGAGACCCCATCACCTACTGCCGTGCGTATGATGCTTATCAAAAAATCACACGTCACAGAGGCAACCGGGCTGTATGAAGCAGGTCAGCATACAGGAATGGAGCTCTTTTTTTCTCCCTAGATGTTTAAAGTGGTTTTTTCTGCACGACCTTCAAAAGGAAGGTGATGTGCAAGCCAGCCAAGCATGTGGGAACACCCAGCTAGCAGAAATGCTCTGCCTTATGGCAAGGTGAATCTTCTCAAGAAGATTTAAGATACATACGTTATCCAATAATTATCCCTCTAGCCACTAGACAGATCTGGCTTTCCAGTGTTCAGAGGATCTTGTCCCTCCAGGGTCCATCTGCTGCCATCACCACCGGCACGCAGGAGGTGACCGTCCCCAGTTAAACAGACAGCATTGCCAGCCTCTGAGTTGGAAAAGTATTCAAACCTTGGATTGCTGAGGGCAATGGGAAGGAGAGATGCCCCCAAAACCAAGGCTTCCCCAGCCAACCCTGTGGCCACGATGATCACTGATGACCCAAACTTTGCTTGAATTAAACAGGAGTCAAACCAACGTGAAAGCGCCTTTGCACGGAGCACTGGAGCCGACTGAGGTGCTGCAGGCATCAGCATTCCCATCATAGGGCATTTTTTTATCTTCTTCATCTGGTTGTCCTTCAGGAGGCACAGCGAGAGACGTCAAGGACTGAGAACAACAAAACAGCCTTTGACTGCGCTGGTAAACATGAACTAACACGGCGAAACCGGCATCGACAGTTTAAAGCTTTAACCTGATGATGCAAATGTGCAATCTCCCGGCTTAGCGGCAGGCCCACAATAAGGCAAAAATGAATATTACAGCGTTCTGGCTTTTAAGCATTTTCCCAGAGAAATCATGTTGGATGTTGTTTCTGAGAGCACAGCCAGGGAATATGACTGGAGATAGACACTTGGTTCAGATTTATATTAAGTTCCCAGCAAACCAGGGGAATATAAGCCAGTCTGACCTAATATTATGTTGATTCCAAAGTAATTACATTTGTTATTTGCAGGATCTGTAGTAAATCGAGTTGTGGCAGTTATGTGGATGCTTCACAGAAGCAATTTCAGAGATCATTAAATATATCTTACATTGGTTACACATTACATTAACCCCTCCAGCGCCTCAAGACATATGACATCCATTCACCAAACAGGCAATTTTTATGGGACTAGATGCCAAAGGCAATCCAATAGAGATAAATTCTGGAAATCTATGCAATTACCGCTGAGAGAGGTCTGTCGTTCACTATAAAAACACGACGATTAAAAAGTTTGTACAAGGCTCATACAAACTCCGGATCACCTACTCCACCAGCCTGTCTTCTGCTGCTGCCCGGGCTGCATCCTGCAACGTCCACGTGGCACACGCGTGTGCACCGCTGTCCTCCTGGGGGAATTGCCCCTTGTCCCCAGCTAGCTGCCACCGCCCTGGGCCAGAACTGCATTTATCAAAATGGGACTGGTTTGCATTTATCAGTAAGTCTCTCATCCACTGCAGTCTGCACACAGCAAGGTTAAAGTTGAAATCATAATAGCTGTGACTCTTGAGTTGTGACGTCTACATGGGCTGAGCAAAACATGGCTGGAAGCGTTGGCTCATGAGGATTTTGAGATTCTGATTTTTTTTTGTTTGTTTTTTGTTGCAACCAAGGAGGGAGGAGAAGTGATGCTACAGAGATGCTTTTTAGGCAACAGCAAGACCAATTTCCCACCCACCCACCAGCAGCAGCTCAGTGGCAGGCTCTTGGGGCAGGAGTAGAGGTGGGAGAAGGGGACGAAGAGGGAAAGGCTGGTGGAGAACAATGACAAGCACGAGGGTGAAGGCACCGAAGGGACAAGCTGAGGGAAAAGAAATGCCTTTCACTCCCAGGGCAATGCCTGCTCCCAACATGCCGAATCCCTGTTTTGCATGACGGATGCAGGGAGGACCACCGCCTGGCTGAAAGCAAGCTGCTGGAAAAGAACGGGCATTTATCATTACTACATTTATTTAATTCAAATGACAAATGGTGCGGACAAGCTGGGCAGGAGGAAAGATGTGCTTGCACTCATCAGCTCACCAAATGGCATGGGCTGTTTCTGGTTCGGTTTTCTGGCACAGCCGCAAAGAACTTTTGGGGGGTGCAAAAGTCTCGCATGCTTTACAGAAGAGGCCTGGTAGGTTATTTCTCACTTTGAGAGCTGTGTTTTGGTAGTCCATTCTGAATGCCGTACTGCATTTGTCCAATTGCAACGCTGAGGTTTCCTTTTTGGAGGCAACAGAAGGCAGTGGTGAGAAAGCAATGTTTATGGGGCAGAGAAGGCTCCTCCAAACCAGTGGTGTGATGGTCAGCAAACTTCCCCATGTGGCAGGAAACACCCGTTCATGTTCCCCATCCTCCCTCTGAAGGTATCCTTGGTATTTTTAATGTTTACTAGTATATAGGGAAGGAGAGGAAATGTCATACATTAGGGTGGTGAGGCCCAGGAGAGGAACTGGTGGAGAACGAGGTGAGCAAGGGTTAGATACCGTCGTGGCTTTCTGTAAATGTTATTTTTCACACCTTCTTCTGCTGCTTTTGGAGCATTGGTTGTCAAGGAGGTGAGTGAGAGGGATGGGGAGAGCCACCCGAGGCATCCCCTTGCCGCAGGCTCCATCCCGCGTGAGCCTCAGCCCAGCAGTGTTAAGAGAATGGATTAATTGGGTCCGGACAGATGGCAGTAATGGCGAAGACGGCAAGCCCAGGCACCGTGCCAAATACGGGCCTGTGTGTGTCTTTGGGGAGAAAAACCAGTGCAAATATGGCTTATTCCTGTGTGCCATCTCTTCCCTCTGGTGTGACAGCAAACGGTTCAGCCCTTTCGCTCGTTATGGACCCCACGAGCCATTTTTAGCAGCTGCACAATGAACAATTTCAGTGCCCGTTCCTGGCAATTTTGCTAAGTGAGGGAGAGACAAAGTTGTTAACATTTGGGAGGGAGGATTTGAAGCTGTTGGCTGCAAGCACGAAGGACTGCTGCTGCTGCAGGAGAGGTGACGATGCCATCCTCACCACCATGACGCGATTCCCCCTCTCCGGGCTTCAGGAAAAGTTCACGCTGAGCGCTGAAACAAAAGTTTGTGCAAGAGTTCAGTCTCGGCATTAAAAATACACTGGATTTTTTCATTGCTGGGGAATATCTTTGCCGTGGATATTCAAAGTCTAGCTTCATGCACAAGTGTAAAGGATCAGGACCTGAAACACCATCAGGTGGGAAACAAGCCGTGCTGGAAGACCTGGAGGAAAGACTCTCACAAGATCCTTTTTGTTTAGTCTGATCTAATTCAGCTCTTGTCTAATGCAATGTTTAATGTTATAATGTGATTTTGGCTGATCCTGAAGACACACAGACTTGCTAGACTGTCTACCTCAGGAGTTGTTTTTATTGTTGGGTGACAGCTTTGCCCCCATTATCGTCAATCATTGCAGTGAAAATGGGATGAGCGGGTTTTGTCTTGGGTCTAATAAATGTGCCCAGAGAGTCCCCACTGGCTGCTGGCAAGCTCCCGACTGGGGGACCGATGTTCCGTGAACCTCCAGGGGATGGAGATGGCTCCACACATGGCCAAGCTGAAGTTATTGCAAGCCTTGGACCCTTGCACATGGAATGACTACAACCAGACTGGCCACATTAAGATAAAGCAGATCCAAGTTCATGTCATGCCAATGAACATCTCTCCAGTGGCTTCGTTCACGGGCTTGGAGCATCCCCTGAGCAGAGGTCGTTCGCTCATTCACCCATCACTCCCACCATAATTTTCTCTCCCCCTTCACTCACCTGCTGCTTTCTCAAATTCAGCATGTTGGGTTTTCCCCTGGCATGGGCAAATGGACCACGTTCATCACATGGGGCACACCCCGCTTCTGTACCTGCTGTGGCCGCTTGCTTCTGTAGCCGTGCCTTTGATGAAACCCTCCCCGGTTATGATATTCTCAAGCACTCATAGAAACTGCCACCAGATTTGACTGAGATCTCAAAAGCCACGCAACCATCGCATTTTTTTATCCACTCTATTCATATCTCAGCGTGTTTGCAAGGGGTTTCTTGGAGTAAAACCAAAACAACTTCTGCTGTTTTGCAGCTTTACCCGGCCTTGTTCTCCATGATTGCAATTCAGCACAGGCATACACTTACGTTCTCTTCTCCCAGCGACCTTATTTCAGCTTTATTTTTGGGAGTCCGCACCCCCAGCCTCCACACACGTTGTGTCGTACACGTCACATTTTTTATGACTGGGAAAAGTGGCAGCGATGGGCTGATGTTTCCAAGCCCAGGTGAGCGCTGGGTGCTCAGCCCTCGGAAACGCCTTCATTTATTCATCTTGGTAGGGTTCAAAAATAACCCTAAGGGACAAACATTTTAGCAGGGCCTGTTGCGATAGGACAAGGGGTAATGGCTTTAAACTAAAAGAGGGTAGATTTAGACTAGATATAAGGAAGACATATTTTATGCTGTGGATGGTGAGTCCCTGGCCCAGGTTGCCCAGAGAGGTGGTGGATGCCCCATCCCTGGAAACCTTCCAGGTCAGGTTGGACGGGGCTCTGAGCAACCTGATCTAGTTGAAGATGTCCCTGCTCATGGCAGGGGGGTTGGACTAGATAGCCTTTAAAGGTCCCTTCTCACCCAAACCATCCTATGATTCTATGATAACCATGGCCGGTGTATAGGCAATTCTATATTATTTGGCCTATAAGCAATCTACAGTGTCTGGGAGCGTGCGCTGCACGCGTTGCACGGCTGCTTTATTCATGCCTGTGTGGGGGTATAACAGAGCAGGGCAGAAAAAAAATAATTAATCCCTGTGGTTGTTATTTGCTGTAAGTGCGGCGGGGCAGGGCCCTCGGGCCGTAAATCCCCCCTCCCCGACAGCCGCGGCGGGCAGTGTTTTACAGCCCCAAAGTAAACGCAGCACATGTCTGCCGCTGCCTAGAAATAAAGCATTGTTAGAGCCATGGGGACGTTCCTCCTTTCTGTGCTCGGACCTTTTCATGGCTTTAACGAGGCTTTTTTCTGTCCGTGAGCCACGAGGCTGTGCCAGGGCCGGGCATCGCTGCAGCCTTGTCCCCGCGCCAGGCTGGGCGAGGGATGCCCAGCTTCCCGCGTCGCGTACCAGCAACGCCGTCCATCCTAGCAACACAAACATCCAGAAAACACAAATAACCAGAAATATCTTCCTTCCCCAGTGCGGAACCGCCGCCTCTACTGGGAAGGGGAACCCCCACCCTGGTAGGCCGTAAATACTAGAGAAAATGCAAAGAAGAGGAAATGGGGAACGTGCAATGCACTTTAGATGCCTTGTTTGGCAAAATCTCACACCTCCAGCTACGAGGTATTCACCAGTCTTGGGGCTGTAGATATATTCCCCAAATCTGTCGACTTTTGCCCGGCCCCAGCTTTGGGTGGCGGGGTTGGGTGGCAGGGTGCAGCTGGCGGTTGAACAAGCAGAAAGTATTTCAAGGTTCCCTTTCACCCTCTTTGAACCACATCTGTTTTTTGTTTCCGCAGCTGACACGTCCGCTGAGATACATCCCTCTTCGCGGGATTAGTCACATTACAAGATTTAAAGGGAAAAAAAAAAAAAACCCTCATGCACGTAATTATCCTGTAGCTGAAAACAGTAGGTTTTGAGCAGAAAGGAGCTGGATGGTTGGGGCGTAAGCCAGATTTTAGAGATGCTCTGCCTGATAAAGACCAGCTATTAATTACTTGCTGGGAGATGAGGACCTAAAGGGGAATATTACATTTGAGAGGAAGCAGATACTTAGTAAAACTGTTAAGTCTTTATTTGGGAGGCTGCTTTCCAAAGGAAGGAGAGCTAGAGGCTGCTGCTGCAGAGCTGCTGCCACATCCATGCAGGACTGTGCTTCACGGCACGAGGTCTGCGTGTCTAGTCAGTGCCAATAGTTACTTTAGAGGCGCTAAACGTTGGTGCTTTCCTCTTTCTTCTCCTCAAAACCACATTTTGAAAGCCCTCTCACAAAGTGCTGAACCATATAATTGTATGTGTATAATTGCTCACTGGTTTTGCACCGAGCTACCAAGACATGCGTTGCGTGGCTGGTGGGTGCAGCTGGGGTGGGTTCCTTGGAGGATTGCAGGACCACCCACGTCCCCGAGCAGGTCTGAGGCCCCATCAGATGGGGTGCAGATGAAGAGATGAACACTAGTGATGCCAGCAGCTTGCAAGCAAAGCTAGGGAGAGAAACGGGGCGAGCAGCCATGCTGGCAGCCAGGGCATGGGGGATTTGCTACCCGAGATCGTGCACTTGGGCCACCATCCCATGGCCAAGAGGCCAGGCAAGGAGGGGCGAGCTGAACCCAGCCCTACTTTCACGGCAGGGGCTCTGTCTGACTTTGCTGTGGTGCTGGGGGTCTCCTTCCACACGCCTCTTGGGCTCTTTCTTTGCTTTGCTTTCTTTTTTTTTTTTTTTTTTATTAACTCACCTTATGAGGAACATATTTCCAATAATGCCCTTGGAAGGAGCACTTGGTGATGGAGTGGTCTGGGTGTAATTTGCCTGCTGCGGAGTGTAGTGTTTCAATTCTATCTGAATTTGTGCCTATGATTTATGGGTTAATGTTTCCTATTGTAAATTATATTTAAAGAGAAAAATGAGGCTTATTTTTTTCATTTTTAGAAAAACTAATGTTTATGCTTTATGTGCCATCAGAAGAAATAAAGTACTGCTATGTTTTCAGACCATGTTTTCAGCAGGTAAAATGCAATTATTCAGACCAGAGAGCTCTATTTGATATATGAATAGGGTAAAATGAAAAGGCATTCAAAGCCTGATCCAAAGCCTCTTTAAATCTTCGGGAGCCTTTTTTTCCATGAGATTATAGAGCCAACCCCCCAGCCATACAAATGGGAATGGGATACACGCCATTTCTATCTCGATGGGGTACTGCCATAGCTCAGGCTTGAATTTCACCCTCTGAAAATGCAGATATTGGACTTTCCAGGGCTGTCATTCAGTGCATCCACTGTTTTCTCTTTTGTGGGTAGCGGTAATGGATCTGTAATGCACTTTTCCCATCACATTAATTTGTGCGCGAGCCATTCTGACATTCTGCTGTGGCTTGTAGAAATGCAAGCGCCGTCCCCGCCTCATCCAACACCTTCCCGGGGAAAGCGCCGGCGTCTCCTCTTCTGTCTCACCTGGCGCGAACCTCGCCGGCCGAGCACGCGTTGCTACAGCCGTCGCTTCGGATCATGTCATCTGCTGAGGGGAGCGCAATGCTTGTGAGAGTCGCCGGGGAGATTCGCTCTGCCCAGGGGTGGCAGAGCCATGTCCCAGGAGGACCCGGAGCTCTTCTTCCTGGGACCAGACAGCTCCTCAGAGGGTCTGGGCTCCCAAAGGTGTTCTCCAAACACATTGCAGTTGGTGACTCCTGGTCCAGCCACCACTGACCGTGAGAGGTTTCCTGGTCCATGAGACACCACGTTCTCCCGTTTACCACTTCCAAGCACATTCCTAAATCTATCAGTGCACGTCCCAAACCCCTTGTGCTTTGTTTGCTTTCTCAAGGTGATGAATTATCATCCTCAAGGCGGGTGACTGCAACATTCAGCAGCCTCTCCTGTTCATTTTGCATGGCCCCATGGGCGCATCTAACTTTGCACAGGTGTCTGGGGGTCCCCACTTTCCCTGGGGTGTCTGCAGCCCTGTCTTCTGCCGAGCAACACCATGGGCTGCTGAAATGAAATATTCTGCAGAAAGCGAATTTGTAATGGATGGTAAATTAGGAGCGCTGGACGCAGAGGTCTTGGCTGAGCATCTCGCGCTGGAAAGCAGAGCTCCAGCACAGCGGTGCTGGGAGATGGCTGACCTGTGGGTTAACACCACTGCAAACAACTGCCCGTCTCGTATCTCACATCTCATATCTCACATTTCATATTTTATATTTCATAGTCGTTTGTTCGCGTCAGAAGGAAAGAAAATGGCTCAGTGTTTGTGAAACTATCGGGCAAGGAAAAAAGAAAAGAAAAATCCCACGTTAGTGTTGATCTGGAATGGTTTGCTTCAGCTTAGCATGATTTTAATCCTCTAAAACCTTTTCTGAATTTACACTGAAAACCACATATAACTAAAACGCAAGCAAACTCCATCCTCTAAACCACCCTGGAATCAAACATTTTTCCTTTTGCAAAGAAATTGTTTCCTTGCTGAAACTATTCACTGAATCCAACGGGAATGGTTAATGGCCTCCGTGCAGTTGGAGTTGACGTATTTTCAAGGGAATTCACAGAAAAGCTGTTTTGAAAATTTCCATCGAAATTGTGGTTTTTTTCACATTTCATTTTGCCTTCCCTGCAGCTATTTGTTTCTGCAGGTTTTTTTTCTCCTGCAAACTCCAGGCAGGTTTTGTACCTTCTTCTAAGTAACATTTTCTGAGCACAGCATCAGTGAGTGCACGCCAGGTACAGACTCCACGCAAAAGGGAGAAAAACCAGTTTTTGCAGGTTTTCTTCTCCCTAGCCTGGCTTCTTAAAGGGATTTTTAGCAAGCAGATATAAACTCCAAGTGATCCAGTCTCTATGTCGAATAAAAGTACTTGCGGAGCCTTAACTTTAAATATTTCCTATTTGTTTCTGTCACATAATTTTAAGATCATTATAGCCCGGAGAAGCCCATGACCTCATTCAGTCAGAGCAGAGCGGAGCCACACAGGAACCGGCCCCGCTGCGGCCTCAGCACAAAATCCCACAAGCATGAAAGTGGGGAGTTTGGGCAAAAAGCCTTGTTTTAAATAATATGTGTCATGAAGTTCTCGGGTGAGTTTATATAGACAACACAACAGAAAGGAACAAGTAGGGAAACTCCCCGGGCAGGGGGGGGGGTGTGCTGCGGGGAAAGGGGGGCTTTGCTGCGGAGATCTCCATCATTGCTGCCCTGCATCATTCTAGAAATTTGTGAATAACCTGAATTTATAGATGGAGGAAAGGAATATCTAATCGAGGTATCCTCCAGCTTTCCCACAGTGCACAGAGAGTGCCTCTTAACAAAAATACTGCCTTGCGGTCTATAATTTACCCTTCCTCCACAATATCCAGGGTCCCATGTAAGTCACACGTTATGGGAAAGCTAAAAGGAAAAAACTCCTCAGAAATGGGACCAGAATCAGCATCGTCTGACCATTGCATTTTCCCACAGCACAGGTTAACGTGCGTGCATTAAACCTTGCCTTTTATTCCTACCTAGGTAGTATCTCTACTACTTACAAATTTATTATGCTGCTTTTCCCGAGCTCTGGGTTACGCTAGCAGGGCACAAGGCTTTTTCCCCATGACACGTGCGTGCAGGGGCTCCGTGAGGAAGGGCTGAAATCTGGCATTTATTTATTTCAAGGTCTTGCTCTTTCGCTTTTTATCCAGGGAGACAAAGCTGCCTTCGCCAAACGCCCATCCACGCAGAAACCGATGGTAGCAGACGAGACACTTGTCCTAATTAATATTTTATGGGCTTGTAGACTTTTTTTCCTCAGCAGCTGGTCTTAAGTAAAGACCAATTTGCAAAAGTGTTAATTAACTCTAATTACAAAGCGCATTGTCGCTTCTCTGAGGATTTCCGTCTGGAGAATGACATGTAACCGTTCAGCCCCTCATCCCCATCAGGCTGCAGCGATACTTCAAGGCAGCTTTTTCTAAGGACTCCACGCACGTTTCCAAATCAGAACCATCAAATTCTATGTTGGATAATCAGAGAGTACCAAACGGCTACGCTAACAGAGGATGCCAGTTCCTTCGTCCATATGCATAAATCCTTGAAACCAGAGACTTTTCCTGCGCATCCTCCTCCGCTGAGTGCTGAAGAAAGCGTGCCCTCCGCTGTGACCTGGATCAAAGACTTCTCAGCTCCCCGGTGAGCTGCAGGAGTGATGCTGTTCCACATCCAATATGCTCCAGCAGCAAAAATGGGCACATGGTCATAACTCCGTGGAGTGGAATCTAATCCCCTGCGGTGGTTTAACCCCAGCCAGCAACTAGCACCATGCAGCCGCCCGCTCGCTCCTCCTAGTTGGGATGGGGAAGACAATGGGAAGAGGAAAAACTCATGGGTTGAGATAAAGGCAGTTTAATAAGTAAAGCAAAAGCCACACACACAAGCAAAGCAAACCAAGGGATTCATTCCCTGCTCCCCACGGGCAGGCGGGTGTTCAGCCATCTCCAGGGACACAGGGCTCCGGCACACATAATGGTGACTTGGGAAGACAAACGCCATCACTCCAAACGTCCCCCCCTTCCTTACTCTTCCCCAAGGTTTATACACTGAGCATGACTATCATGGTGTGAAACATCCCTCTGGTCAGTTGGGGTCGGCTGTCCCGGCCATGTCCCCTCCCAACTCCTTGTGCCCCCCAGCCTGCTCGCTGGTGGGGTGGGGTGAGGAGCAGAAAAGGCCTTGAGAGCACAGCAACAACCAAAACCATCAGTGCACTACCAACACCGCTCTCATCCCGAACCCAAAACATAGCCCCACGCCAGCTGCAACAGGAAAGTCGACCCCACCCCGGCTGAAACCATGACATCCTCAAACAAAGTCAATACCACTGCACAGAGCAGCATTAACTAAACCTACTGCAGCACCCGGCATAACCGATGACTTGAACTCCAACGTGTGTTGTGCTTTGACAGTGTATTTACGGGAGATTTCTAATTAGCTTTCCATGACTCATTTTGCTGCGTTTACATGCACAGCCTTTCGAGTGTTTTACCCCGGGCAGAGCTGGAGCACCGCGCGTGCGCGTGTGCTGAAATACAGCCCCGGAGGAGCATCACATCGTTAATGAGGAGGAAATCAATTAGGAGTTTTGACACCCGGCGATGTGCTCAGGCAATTAGCCCTGTCTCTAGCTATGAGGTTGTGGTTTTAATGTGACAACGCCAGCAACTGTGTCACTTACAGCCCTCCCAGTGGCTTGCAGCCCTGCCACTCTTGCTGATGACAGCTATTGCTTTCCTCCTGCTGGAAAGCAGCCGAATGTGGGATGTCCTCTACCAATGGCTTTAATGGGCAGCAATCAGGCCTGTGTCTGTGGTGTGGGTGGCCAGGGGGGCTTAATTTTCAAATGGTGTTGTCTTACTGCCTCAGGCTTCTGGTAAGGATGGAAGAACGCTCCCCATGCTGCGGCCTCAGTACCTCTGCTTGCAGAGCTGCAGGGGGGTGGTTTTTACATGACCCATCCCATGCAGAAACCAACCAAGCCTTTGACGTCCCTTTAAAACCTCCAAGTCTCTTTTGTGTTATCAATTATTTTGGAAACATTTTTTTTCTTCTTCTTTTTTTTTCTTCTTCTTCTTCTTCTTCTTCTTCTTCTTCTTCTTCTTCTTCTTCTTCTTCTTCGGATTAGGATTATTACTATTATTATTTCTGTGATTTGCAGCAGATTTTATACAGAGGAGCTGGGAGAAAAGTCAAATTGCAGCCACAACTTGAGATAACACATTCACTATAAATCTAAATCACAGAATCATAGAATGGTTTAGGTTAGAAGGGACCTTGAAGATCATCTCGTTCCAACCCCCCTGCCATAGGCAGGGACACCTCCCACTAGACCAGGTTGCTCAAATTTCATGTTCAGGCTTTGCTTCGCCAGCCCAAGTTCTCCTCTTAGCTCCACAGGGCAGTGATGTTCTGGAGAGAAATAAAAGGACTTGGACATCCCTTTGGGAAGCATGCTCTACACAAAATTAAATCAAATTTTAAAGAGGATGGAGGAGAGGTTTTAGCGTGTTGAAGTATGGTTTGTCTTAAATTAATTTTTCAATAGATATATATATGCAATACTGTTAAACAGCCGGTTCAACCGCCTTCACAGAAACCCCCTGGAAAAAAAGAAAAAAGGCCTTTTTCGGTGTTAACTTCTTCAAACAAAACATTAGCACATTAATAAGCACCAGTCGTGGAGGTTTCCTATTGAGCAGCATCCTGCAATAGGGGCTGCATTATCCCAGCTGGGGCCGGCGCCGGCTCGCCCCCGAATCCGGGCGAGGGGCCGTGCCGAGGCAGGTGGGGACGGCTTCCATTCATGCGGTGGGTGGCACAGCAATTAATTAGATGATTTGCCAAAAGAAGCCCTCTTTTGTACATGTGCACACGCTACTTTTCAACTTTCAAAGGGCAATTCATGAACTGGTAAAGGCCTGGCAAATTAATAATAATGAGCTAATTTCCATGCCATCTGCTAATCGCTCTCCTCTACAGGGCTTGGCTCCCGAAACAGGAGTTTTTCCCACTCTCCTTCTGTCTACCAACAGGAAATAATGACATCCAACTAAACTCTTTTGGAAGCGATTCACTTGGTATTTTTTACCGCTCCACCAGCACTGAGTCGTTGCACAGCCTCCAGCTCTCCTTTCAGTTCCTCGAAGGGAAAAATCTCTCCAGGAAAAAAAGAGGTGGTTTTTGCGGTGTTGGGCTGATCCCTCTTCTTTCCTCCCTCCCTAAGACCACATTTTTCTTTATTGGGGTTGATTTTTGTCCCCGTATGACTTGGGCTCGGCAGACTGGGGAGCAGGGTGCCCTAAGGAGATGGGTGTGCGGTGGGCTGGGGGTAACGGTCAAGATGAAAAGCCGAGCGCTGTATTTATGGGGTGTACAGACCGCAGCCGTAAGTCCCAGCCGCTGCTTGCAAGAGGAGCCGACTACTTCCCAGCCCCTGGAAAGGTCAGAGCCATCAGGATGCAGCACGTGGTCGTGCTGGTGCAGTTACCCGTAGCATCAAGCAGCACTCCATCCTTTACCAATGCCCTCTGCGGTAATAACCTCAACTGGGGGGTTTCTGCCACAGAAGTCCACCCCAAAGTCCCCCCTTTCATAGTGCTGACTGCAGGGTGATGTTCTATGCTGGAGAAACCTCACCAAGAGGTTTTATTTGATTTCTGAATCCCCAAAGTCACTCTCAGACTTTGCACGTGTGGATGAATAAGCCATTTCAAACATACGTAGTGAGACCTGGTGGAGCAAAAAGGTTTCGTCAGCCCCAACTGGGTTTCTGCTCAGCACTGTGCCGAGACCACAGCCATGGGCTTGCCCCAGGGCAGAGGTGGCCACCACAAAGCCCCCTCTGCAGACACTCATGAGAGGGACCTGCAGAGACCACCGCATCCCTGCGCCACCTGCCAGCCCTCCTTCAGGCCACCGAAGCTTCATTTTCCTCTCCATACGGGGTGTTTAAGAACAGGTAGATCTCAACACCCTCCATTTAAAAAAGGTCAACAATTGCATGTATATGGGATTGTGGCCCAAAAAACCCCCACTCTTGGGTCATGTCCTGAGCCAAAGAGGTCTCTGGGGGGAAGGAGTCAGTTGCAGTTCTGTTGCTTTCAGCGTCACTGTTGCCACTGGATGGGCCAGAAGTGGCAGCTATCGGGGTCACCAGCCCTGCTTGGGCTCTTTATGCCATCGGGCTATGTGCCACTATAGCTGTATACATAGACATAGATATATTGATATACAGATATATAGATATATCAATATATTGTTATATCAATATATGTTGTACAGATATGTAGGCATTTAAGTATTATTATTATTTTTGTTGCTGTTGTTGCAGCAGTTATTATTACATGTGAAATTATGCTCGGACACCCCAATGCATTTTGGTGTGCTCAAGAGCATCGTCACCATTTGCTGAGGCTCTGAAAGCATCTCCCTTTCCCACACCACACAATGGCATCATCAGGTCTGAGTTCAGAGAAGTGTGTGTCCCCCTTGCCAGGGCTTAAAAGCCAGTTTTAGGGTTTGAGGGTGATTTTTCATTGTCAGAGCCCAAGAGTTGATGGGGAGTGACATTGGCATTGATCACAAGGTGTCCGTCCCAGCAGATACCCCCGGCAGAGGCAGAGCTTGCTCCATGCATTAGGACAAACCAGGCAACATCTGTGTAACAGGGAGAAATGCGTAAATACGCTTTAGCGCTTTCATTGAGTGCAGCAAAGTGAGACAAAAATCAAGTATCTGTCTGTATTGTTCCCTGAATTACCAGGGTTTTTCTTTTTCTCATTACCTTCCCCTCGCAGCTGCTGGTTAATGGAAAGCAGCGATGTGATTTTCCCTCCTCCCTGACTTATTACGTGTGTGTATTTGTAGGCTCAGGATATTACACTGGGGATCTATGGATTGGTTTATTCAGTTTATACGGAATTTGGGAGAGCAGGAAACACATTTAACTCTAATCATCTTGGGAATAGGTCACATAACCCGGAGAGTCATGAACCTTTCATAACAAATATATGTGGCCAGGTGTGAGAGAAAATGAAGTCCATATGTTTAACATGACTTGGGCAAGTAGAAATTTCCTAGAAGCCGTAAATAGGATGTATGTCTACTTTTGCCTGATCATGTGAAATTATGGGTAAGCCAAAACGGATTCTTTCCTACAAATTACATCCATAGTTTTATACGATGATTTTTGATTATCTTTTCCAAATGACTCTCAGTCGCCCGGGCTCTCATGAAGACAAACCTGGGGTTTGAATTACTCTCAGCGGGAGCTGCGGTGCCTTTCCTGAGAGCAGAGTTTGGGCCGCGATCTTTATTATCTGACGACTGTCATCATGCAAATGGATACAAGTGGAAATGAAAAAGTACTTGAGGCTCTTTCAGGGTATTTCAGCACGTAGGAGAATATCTGGCAGTGCAAAGGAGCCAAACCAAGAGCAGTGGGAAACGGCGTTTGGTGCATTGCAGCCGCGCAGCTCGGCCGTAGGGGCCGTAGCCATGAAAATGGGGGCATTTCGATAGCTCTGATCTGTGCTTGTAAGCCCAAGTCTTTACACCAAATATCACCTGCAGCTCCAGACTGAGACGGGAGCACGTCCTGCATCGGATGTGGGGCAAGGCCCTGCCAGCCAGGTTCGGTGTGTGGGCACGGACCACAGCCAGATCTCATGGTACAGCTCCAAGCAAAGCCCAGACCTTAAATATGTGGCAAAGGTGGTTTTCTTCATGTAAAGAAATGTCGTTAAATGCCCTTTAGCACCTGTGTGCATTAAGTCCATGTGTTAGTGCTATGGGGGCTATTGGTGGCTGAGCCACTTCCCACTGCTCCCAGGAGAGGCTTTCTGGGCATAGGACATCCCATGCAGAGGGGACACAATCATAGAATTATAGAATGGTTTAGGTTGGAAGGGACTTTGAAGACCATCTAGCACCACCCCCCCTGCCCTGGGAAGGGACACCTCCCACCAGCCCAGGTTGCTCCAAGCCCCATCCAACCTGGCCTTGAACACCTTCAGGGATGGGGCAGCCACAGCTTCTCTGGGCAACCTGTGCCAGGGGCTCACCACCCTCACAGTCAAGAATTTCTTCCTCAGATCTCATCTAAATCTCCCCTCTTTCAGTTTGAAGCCATTCCCCCTCATCCTATGGCTCCCCTCCCTGATCCAGAGTCCCTCCCCAGCTCTCCTGGAGCCTCTTTAGTCACTGGAAGGGGCTCTAAGGTCTCCGCAGAGCCTTCTATTCTCCAGGCTGAACCCCCCCACCTCTCCCAGCCTGTCCTCCCAACAGAGGGGCTCCGCCCTCGCAACATCTCCGTGGCCCCTGCTCCAACAGCTCCGTGTCCTTCTGCTGTTGGGACCCCCCTGAGCTGGAGGCAGCACTGCAGAGGGGTCTCCCCAGAGTGCAGCAGAGGGGCAGAATCCCCCCCTTGCCCTGCTGGCCACGCTGCTGGGGGATGCAGCCCGGGATGCGGGTGGCTTTCTGGGCTGCCAGCACACATTGCCGGCTCATGGTGAGCTTCTCATCCACCAATATCCCCAAGTCCTTCTATGGAGGGCTGCTCTCCATCCATTCTCTTCCTGGCCTGTATTTGTGCTTGGGATTGCCCCAAACCATGTGCAGGACCTTGCACGTGGTCTTGGTGAACTTCACCAGGTTCACACAAGCCCTCCTCTCAAGCCTGTCCAGGTCCCCCTGGATGACATCCCTTCCTTCCAGCATATTGACTGCACCACACACCTGGGCGCTGTTGGCAAACTTGCTGAGGGTGCACTCAATCCCACTGTCCATGTCGTTGAGAAAGATGGTAAACAGCACCAGTCCCAGTACTGACCCCTGAGGCATGCCACTCTGTCACTGGTTGCCACTTGGGCATTGAGCCGTTGACTGCAACTATTTGAGTGTGGCCATCCAGCCAATTCCTTATCCACCAAGTGGTCCATCTGTCAAATCCATGTCTCTCCAATTTAGAGACAGGGACAGTGTCAAAGGTTTTGCACAAGTCCAGGCAGATGACGTCAATTGCTTTTCCTTTATCCACCAATGCTGTAATGCCATTTTAGAAGGCCACCAAATTGTTCAGGACAAGCCACCGGGCTGACCTCTCCTTGGTATAGGGTCAGAGGTTTGAGCATGACTTGGGGCGGCACCGGTGACCTGTGTGCCTGGCACTGCCCACAGCCCTCCCAGGAGCCACCCGAGCCATGGGGATGGCACAGGAGCCATCCCCCTCTGCTTTTTTTGTAGCATCTGGCATTGAACACTGCTGGTGGCCCTGATGGCACTTTGCTCTGATGCCATGTGACAGCTCGTGTTTGGGTGCAAACCCCCCAGACTGGGGGTGCCTGGTGCTCGGTCACAGCTGGGAAGTAGCCACTAAAGCCAAAATCGCCGTGTTTAAAGCCAAACCAGGACTGGCTACAAGCTGGTGATGGCTGATGGCCATGTGTGGGACGCTGAGATGTCCCTGGGGGGACTCAGCCAGGCATGGTAGCCTCTCTGTGAGAGAAAGGTGAAAAACAGTGGTTGTATCAGCTTTGAATACCCCCCAAAATAAATGGTGGTGGGGCAGCAGCACCCCCTGTTCAGCGGATGCTGCCGGGCTGGAGGCGTGAACACACGGAAGGGGTGAACGTGTGGCTATAGAAATGCCTACTGCGAAAAGATAACTGGGAAGAGACTATGGCACTGCTGGATTTATTTAATCTCTTAATGTATAAACATTAGCTTTTTACTGAATTAGAGTCCCTGAAAACTCCCAGATGAAGAAAACAAGTTCGTAAATAACCATCTCCCAGGCCGACAGCAGGTCCGGACCATGCTACGGTGGGTCTCCAGCTTGATGCTTGTGTTTGTCCGAGTCGCTCTGCAAAGCCCAGAGAAGAGAGATGTGCCTGACAATGCGTTTACCTGCTTTTTTTTCTGGGTTAGCTCTTGCAAGTGGCTATTCAGGACTTCTATTTAACTCTGCCTCACATGTAATTTCAATGCAGATATAGATGTTTAATCGCACAGCTGTGGCGCTGCTCCTTTCATCTGCAGTTAGTTAGGGCTGAGAGCCACACCGTGCGATAGCATCGTTCGCGCTGACCTCTTTCCATATGCACGAGCAATAAGGGCTGGGACATTTCCTTTGGGAAAGAAGGAACAATGCCAGAGGAAAAAAATAAACATGAAGTATAAAGTGGTTGCCGGAAAAGGTTATTAACTCGCAATTGCCCCGCAGGCACATGTCCGTGCGGAGGAAGTCTGTGGTCCCTGGAGACTCTGCTCAAGCAGCCCAGCCTGATGCTGGGGGAAACGGGGATGCTGGGGGCAATGGGGACTGGTGGTGTAACCCTGTCCCCCCTTTAGACCTCTTGGTGCAATTTCCCCCCCATGCACCTGGGACACATAACTGTACAACGGACCAGAACATTACGTGAGACACATAATGGTCTAACATAAAAGAAAGAGTTGGAGAGTAATGGACCATGGCAACCCCTTAGCATATCTGGCTCCCATGACTTCTATCGTTTGGGAGCAATAACAATGATCGACCACTCTGACAATGTATGGATCGTGGCCCAAAGAGGGGGGTGATACCAGAACCCCAAGATCTAGCAAGCTCTGGGCTTGTGCAACTGGTGCAAAGTACCAGAATATTCCATTATCTGAGTTGGGCCAGAGTGGAAAAGTACCTGACCAAGGTAAATCATCTCGGACCCTATAAGTAGTGATTCTTCAGCCTGGAGAAGATAAGGCTCCGGGGAGACCTCAGAGCCCCTTCCAGTGCCTAAAGAGGCTCCAGGAGAGCTGGGGAGGGACTCTGGATCAGGGAGGGGAGCCATAGGATGAGGGGGAATGGCTTCAAACTGAAAGAGGGGAGATTTAGATGAGATCTGAGGAAGAAATTCTCTCCTGTGGGGGCGGTGAGCCCCTGGCGCAGGTTGCCCCGAGAAGCTGTGGCTGCCCCATCCCTGGAGGTGTTCAAGGCCAGATTGGACGGGGCTTGGAGCAACCTGGGCTGGTGGGAGGTGTCCCTGCCCAGGGCAGGGGGGTTGGAACGAGATGGTCTTTAAGGTCCCTTCCAACCTAAATCATTCTATGATTATAATGAGACTTTTGAGCTCTTCTGGATCACAGCAGGCTGTGACCAGCATCTCCTTTGAGTCAGGACACTGCTCAGGCAAACATGGCGAGGGTTAAAAGGCCAGGGCGAGTCCCAGTTATCGCCCACTGAGGAATGCCGATGCATTCTGAATATTTCCCCTCAAAGAGGGAAATTTTAATTATAGGCTAGTCTCCACCTCTCTATACACACATTAGCTCTTATGAGTGTGGATGTTCTGTGCACACATAAAAGAGGGCGCCTGTCCACTCATCGGAGTCGCCCGTTGCAAAGGGCCCTTTGGTCCTGGTGGTTAAAAACTCAGGACTGGGGGTGTGCGTGTGACCCCTTGAGTGGTGTGTGGATGTTTGTGATCATATCTACACGTATTTGGGATGCCTTATAGTAAGCTAGTGTGAATCTTGCCACTTTCAAATCTGTAATTAAGCCGCTGTTCAATTATTTTGTCAAATCATCTTGTAAAATCCTTAAATCGGTCACCCAGCCCCATGCTGCTGCCACCAAAAATAATACAAAAACCTCTACGAAGCACTTGAGGAAACCAGGAGTACCCATCAGTGTGTTTCATTTGGCACACTGGTTGTAATCTACCTCTTAAACTAAATAATGTGTATTTTTTTATATTTTTATCATTCATTACTGCCTATTTTCCTGGTTCTGAGGACAAGCCACCCTTCCAAGAGTGAAACCGGAGAGTTGGGCCGTGAAACACTGGCAACATGCGGCACATCCAGCAAATGCTTCATGTGCCCAGGGAGCTGCCCAGAGAAGGCATTTATCACACGCTGCCGCTAAAAACGCACTTTACTGTGCAATGGGGTGTAAAAGTTCACACCTTTGGAAGATGTCGTAAATAAATATGGAGATAAACCATGTTTGGGGACACATCCCCCTCCTCAGCTCTTATGCTGCAAATTATACGGTGGGGCATATATCACTGTAGTGTCCATGCATTAAAGGAACACCAGCCACACTATGGAGGTTGATTTACTCCCTGCTTGGCACTACATAAACGTACAGAAAAGGGCAGAAATAACCTCAAGAAGTTTATCTTCTCTAAGAAAAGAGTAACGTGCGCGGAGCCTGGACAAGTCGCAGGTAGAGACTGGGGTGCTGAAGCCCTGCTTTAATCCCCCCCCCAATACACTATTTTATACATATTAAAAGGGGAAAAGGTGGTTCTGCCTGTCAAAGTAACCCATATTACATGAAAATATTCGCATTGTTCCTGAAAAATATGCTGTTTACATTAGGCTGCATCTGTAGCTCAGGTTTTGGAAGCGCCTTTGTCAGAGAAGGATTTGTTTTCAGCTTTGCAAACAATCTGCCAAGTTTGAGTCGCTGAAGCTGCAGAGAACGGCCGTCGTGGATGATTTATTTTCACAGGCGGGATCTCCGAGCAGATAAGAAAATAACTTCGAGGGGAAAACAGGAGGAGTGAGCCCGGGGAAAGGCACGGTGCCGTCGTTTCCCGGCGCCGTCGGGCTTTCGCTGGTCTCTCTGCCGCGAGCCATCCCAGGCGGTTGCAAAAGGGAAATAAACAGATGGAAGAGTTTTCCATAAAAATGCAAATAGGTTGTAAAAATGTCTGCAAAACATCTAAATACTCGGTGAGAATGTGCCAGTTTGGATGAATATTTTGACAAGGAAAAGCGAAAGAAAGAAGAAGAAGTTAAATGATGTCAGAACAAATTGTTTGGGTTTCCCTGATAAAATATTGCTGCAAGAGCTATAGTTTATTTAATTAAGGCATATGCACAGTACTTAACAATATAAGAGTCTATACAAAAGTAAATTCAGAAGTCAAACTGAAATGGGCTTCAACGCCGAAAAAATAACATATTTCACTGTCGTAAATTATTTTTTCCTGCATTTTTTTGGGGGGGGGGATGGGAGAATTGATTTTCCCAGGAGAACCTGACTGTGCGGCTGTGGAGTGTGGTCCCCTAGAGAAGGGGTTATCCCTCTGGATATTTAGGAGCTGATGTGGCTCTGCCAGGTTGTGTGTGGTCAGAAATTCCTCATAGGTTTTGTCTGAAGAGGAAAACCAAACCGTTTACCTTTCTGGCTTGCTTTTGCCACAACGTTTTTCAAGTAATTGTAATTTTTCTGTTTTTTTTTTTTTTTTTTTCCCCTCTCCCAAACCCAGAGCCATATGTGTCTGTGGTAGGAAGGCTGGGTGGGTTGGATGTGGCAAGGGTCTAGAGCTCCCAGTAAGAGACGTGCAGCACCCAGAAGGGATAAATGAGCCTCTTACAATGCCATCATTGCTCCGCTCTTCTGTTGAAAAGATGCTGTCTGTCCTCTGTGTGTTATTTGCTTGCTTCTATCAGCTTTTTATTTAGCATTCATGAGCCTAACGCCTGTAGAAGCCCTCGGTGGAGGTGCGGCGTTGCTGAGGAGGAGAATGCATTGTCCTTGCTGCCCCCGGAGCCGCAGGGCTCAGCAAGGAGGCTGTGCTGGGGCCAGGGCAAGGTGTACCGGGGAGATGTACCGGGAACACTTCTTGTGATGCTTCATGTCTGTCATTTGTGGGACCATCCTTACACCCTCGATGGCCTCTTGCTGGAGGTGCCGCTGTAAGCTCTCTTGGCTGGTTTTGGGCGGCTGTCTGTACCCTGAGCCACACCGGCATCAGGAATTTCCCCCAACATCTGCACTTGTCCATCCAGTTTCATCCAAACATGGGGTCAAACCAAGCATCTGCAGCCCCTTGCTGAGCCCAGGGCTCGGGACACTTAGTGATGGCCCTCCGGTGTCATGTTTAATTAGCTACTAATGCACTCTTAATAGCTGATCGTGCCAAGGATAGCAGAAAACCCATGTGGGCAAAATTTTAAGTTCAAAACTGTCCTGTAGAAAAATTCCCATTTTGTTTCAGTTGTGACTTTTCCGGTGGCATCTTAAAATGCAGAAATGGTTTCCTTGCCAATGGGAGACATCTGCGGTGCCGGAGCTACTGCCTCAGTGAAGCTGGGGCAACCCAAGCTTTCCTGGAAGTTGTTGCATATCCCGCTCATTTATAATAATTTTTTAAATGGTTTTCAACCTGCGTTACCCTTGGATTTGCATTAAATTCTGTGTTGGAGAAAAAGCGACCTTTTCCCGAGGCAGGAGATGCTCCTGGTCCTTGGAACTTCCACACAGCAATCTGTGCCTCTGGGTGATGGTGACAATGGGGACAACATCCCATGGTCCTTGCTGTTCACTCTACCAGAGAAAAACCCTGGACACCCCAAATCCCCCACCGCGCCGGCTGGAGGGTGGGATTTTTGTTTGCCTATATGGGCTGTTATCTCACATTTTTATGCGACTCTGGATCGTACACCCCAATTTTTCAAGGGGAGGAAAACCTGTGAAATGCCACGTGCTGCACTTCATATACCCCGTGCGTGAATGCAGCCCGATTTTCTGCTGCAAGGCTAAACAGTGTTGCAAAATAATACCGGAGCTGCTGAAAAGACTTAGGAAAAAGCGTAGGAAATGGGACCCGTCACCCACCCAGCCCCACTGAGAACATCCCCGCTCCCCCGCGCCAACCTCGTCAGCGTCTGCCGCTTTTAGTGCCCCTTAAATATTTTATTTAAATTTCAGTGCGGCTTTTCACGTGCTCCAGCCACAATAGCCAGGTGAAAGCCTCGGGTTTAAGATACACTTGCGTGTTGTTAACAGCGGGCTCCTGCCAGCCTTCCAGACGGGGCTCTCTCATAACACAAGCCTTTTTTATATAGCTCAGACCTCATTAAAGTTCTTTTACGGTCTCTAAAACAATCCCTCCCATAATGTTATGTTCGGTTTATTTAATATCTCTCTTTCCCTCTTGGGAAATTTTGAGGAAAAAATGTGATTTTGAAGCCTCCCATTGGCGATGGCATGGGGCCGTGCTGGGGAAAGCCACGGGGACTTTGGTGCATAAGGGAATTTCACGTTTTTCAAAACCAGCTGCTGGTGATGGGATAGCAAAGAAAAGCCCGGCGCCATCTCCATGGGCAAAGCTGCCCCACTCCTATTCAAGGAGTAAAACTGTAAATACATAGTAGGGAATGAATAAGTGTCTTAATGTTGATGTTTTGGCTGCTAATGGAGGGATCTGTTTCTAGACCTGGGGAAAGATTGCCTGCCTTGCTGGGAGAGCCTGGCCAAACTGGGATGTGACCAGATCTGCTGGGTTTTGGGGATGGAGACCGCCCCTGTGAGGTGGTGCAGATGGCTGGAGGCTCCTCTACAGCGCCCGGAGAGCAGAACTGCTGGAGGACGGGATGGGTTCCCAGGGCCTGAGCAGGACTCAAGCCAGATGCTCAGCTCAGGTCAGGGGAACTGCAGAAAATGCATTAAAATATTTTGACTACAAAAATGGCATTTTCTTGCTCAGTGTATTTGGGAACACAACAGCTAGCCCCTGTATTTCCCAAGTTGGTGATGCTGAAAAAACGGTTTTTACCTTTTCCCCAGCTGCTGTGAGCATCTTCCTTCCAGCCCAGTACTGGAGAGAGGTCCCTCTGCCTTGCACTGCTCATCTCCGAAAACCCACCCCCAAATCTATACAGGCCTAAGGCTGCCAAAATAGCGGTGTTCCTCTGTGAGAAGGAGCCGTGCCACTTTGGGGAGGGAAGGCGTGAAGCAGCTTGGCTGGTGGAAGTTTGTCCGTCTGAGCCAAATGGAGAGCAACTGCATTTTTACACAGGCGCTGGGCAAAAATAGACTCTCCCGATCCAACGTGTTTGACAAGTGTCTGCCATAATGAGTGTTTTCCATCGTTAAGTCACATCACACAGCCTCCTAATAGAGGGGAACACAAATCCACTTACTGCGGACAAGTGCACTTCCAACCCCGCGTTTTGGAGGGCGTTTAATCAAATTACAAGTTACAGTGAGCTGTGACGGATGGCAGTACGGTATTTAAGAGGTGCATTGCTGACAAGGCAAAGATTTTTTTGTGCTAGCAGAGGTTTCAAGTTGATTATTATGAATGGCTGCCTAGAGCAAATGTAATTTGTAAAGCTATGAGAACTTGAAAAATCCACCAGCAGTAGCTTGCTTTGCTCGTTAGAAAAATCTCCAGGGTTCCCGTAGCAGGTAGAGAGAAAGCCAGCGTGCTCGGTGCCAATTAAGGATTCAAGTGCCTTGCGATGCACAGTGAAAAGCTGTGATTCAGTGCTGTATGCCCCTTACCCCGTGCACGTAGCCGGTACCCAGGAATTTGCCCCGTGCAGCATCCCTATGCCTTGAGATGGGGTGCAACCCTGTGCCCACCCACAGATGCTTATAGACAGCGATACAAGTCCTTTGCTTAGTGGCAGTGGCATCAGGGTCCTGGTGGTGGGGAAGGTGACGGTGGTTGGGGCAGCGGGTTTTGGAGGGGAGGAGCTGGGATGTGGGACAAAGCCTCCCCGGAGCACCACCGGACATCCAGGGCCACCCCGAGGGGCTGCAGGAATGCCGGGTAGCAACCCCCATCCTCCAGTGGGTACGACTGATATTTTTCCTATCTAAAAAAATAATAATAATTCCCTAATAAAATCACTTCGGGTGCAAGACTTTCTGCTGAAAAAAAAAGAAAAAAAAACAACAAAAAAAACAAAACGAAACCCACTCTTTCCTGGGAAACAGTCAAAACAATTATTAGCACAAATTTCCAACTCATTATCTCCCAAGGTGACACGTCATGTCAGGCGCAGTCATGTCACAACACGCCGTACCCAGATGCAGTTAATGCAAGGTGGCAGCCCCTGCGCCAGGCGGGGGGAGCTGGGGACAAACGGGGACCTCGACCGCCGCCGAGCCTTTGGGGGGGGGTTCTGCCTGTGGTGCTTGTAGAGAAGGGCTGGAAACGAAAACGGCCCGGCCGTGCACCCCGGACTCAGCAGCTTTATTGGTACGTGTGTGATTCTGAGCCCCTGCACAGCTGTAGCTAAGATTTGAGATGTGCGTGTGTGTGCGTGCATGCATAAACATAAATAAAAAAAAAAAAACAGATAGATAGATAAATAAATAAAATTAGACACCGCAGCCAATTGCATTTTAACGCCCAATTTTGCCCGCTTTGGGCTGAGAGGAGCGCGGGAGCCGGCGTGTCCCCAGCGCCAGCTCCAAAATGTGCATTTCTCCCTCCTTTCCCGCAGGCTCAGGGAGGGGCGCACCCCCCGCCCCCTCCCGGTCCGCACCGGCCAGGCAGCACGGAACGGGGCGCACGGCTCCCGCGGCTGCCCGGGCTTCGGCAGGGATGAGGCGGGCATCACGCGAGGGATGGCGGTGTGACCTCCGTCCCAAAAGCTGTCCCTGCAGCCTCGCGGCCGCCAGCCATAATTGAGAAAGAAGGGAATTAGCTGACAGGAGGTTTAAGAAAGAAATGGGGAAAGCGTCTCAGAGACAAAACACGGCGGCGGAATATTGGGAAAAATCAAATCCCCGCTCTGTGTGTGAAGTTACAGCGAGAACGATGCCAAGAGATCTGCATCTGACGGCAGTCTCCTGGCACCGGGATTCTTATTCAGAGCATGAACAACGAATTTGCATCCTAGGAAACAAACGTTCTCCACATGCCCCGATACAAATAAATGCGAGACATTCCTTTATTCCACAGCCAGGAATCTTAATCTTGCTGATAAACAAACCAAAGAAAAAAATGTCTCTGAATGTCATGTTTTTCTGTAGTGCTGTATTTTCTTCAGTTAAAGACCCGAATGCCGAACAGAAAACAAAGTAAGCTTTGTGCAAGAAGAGATTTGCTCCACCACGATGGCGAAGGCAGGTCCTCTCAGAGCCCTCCCTGCTGGGGCAGCTTCACTTTTCAGTCAGAGATGGTCTCTTCCTTCCAGCTTTGGGTTTTCCTTGGATGCACTCTGCTGCAAAAGCAGCCGATGGGGACAGGGAGGTGGGATGTCCACGGGGATGAAGGTCCCTTGCAGGTACTTGCACAGCATCACCCAAACCCCGTCCCTGACATCAAGTAAAGCACCAAAACCAGTGAGTTGATATCTTTGAGACGTCATATATGTAAAATTATTCAGGCTTGCCCAACTGAGGTTTGGCGTTACCGCTGCATCCTGGGCTGAAGCAGCGTTTGCAATAGCTACGTCTTAAAATAGGCTCAGGATGCAACAGGAGGATTTTTGTGTTGGAGAGGAGCCGCCCCAGGGATGCTGCGGGCAGTGTCGTGGTGGACACAGCTCTGGCCAACTGGCTGCCCCAGAGCTGTGTCCACCACGACACTGCCCGCAGCATCCCCAGGATGTATCCCCCCCAGCTATCCTGAAGATTTTATTCCCCTTCTCTTTCCAGGTGACTTGTGCTTCTCCTTAAGATTGTCCCCATCTCCCCAAAGGAACTTCTTCCTTTTCTTTTTTATTTATTTTTTTCTTTTTAATTCCTCCAAACAAAGCTATTTCAGACCACGTTTTGTAGATGCTAGCCTGTTCTAATTGTTATTTTGCTCTCGTCATTTTGGGCTGAATACCACCCACCTGGTTGCCTGGCTCAGAGGAGCACATTTAGACTTCTGCGGAGCTATTATTTGTAATTACAGGGTCAGAAGTTCGTCTTCCTCTAATCGCTCCTCCCTTTGAAATTCCAGCTGAAATTTCTGATTTCTTGACCTGGCGAAAGGAAGGCGCTCACCTAATTACGATCCTATTTCACTTTCTAGAGCTCCTTTGGCCCTCGTTAGCCACAACGATCATTTCCAAAGTCCTTCAGTAACTTCTCTCTTCCAGAGAGAAGGTTAAAATGAAGCGAGATCAGAGCCTGCTGCCTCGGGGGAACCGAGTAGTTTTTCTTTCCCACCGCCATGAAAAGGGAAGACTAAACCCCTTTCTTATGGAACAAACTTGAATTCTGTCCAAAAAAAAAAAAAAAAAAAAGCCTCCATTAAGGGTAACAGATTGCTTACAAGCTCCTTCACAAAGCCTGCTTGGATCGCAGCAGAGGCAGAAATTCCTGGACTGTGGCTCAAGCTTTAATCAGGCAAAAATCCCACTGAACTCGCTGGGAATTCTGCTTGAGCAGAAACCTGCTGGGTCTCAGCTTTGGCCCACGAATGGGGAATGAAGGCAAAGCAGCACTTTCTGGGGGATGCGCAGCCCTCCTCCCCTCTCGTTTGCTCCTGGAAGGAGCGTCACGCTGCTCTCCTGCATCCCTCCAAGCGCCGCGGTGTGTAATCACTCGCATTAAGATATTCCACGCCAAATTATTTCCTTATCAATAATAACGTGCGCTGTTCTGTTGGTGCTCCCCGTTCAGCTGGAGCAGGGGGTCGGATCCTTTCCTCTGAACGCCCCTGGATCGGCCTCCCAGTCCGAGGAACGGTATTTTCTGCTGCATCTGCATCTGCCGTCAGGTTGGACGGGGCTCTGGGCAACCTGATATGGTTGAAGATGTCCCTGGTCATCGCAGGGGGAGTGGACTAGATGACCTTTAAAGATCCCTTCCAACCCAAACTGTTCTATGATCCTATGATTTCACCTTTGGACTAACACGGCGGTACTCGCTGTCCGTGTCCCTCCCCCCCCCCCCCCATCCCTGGGGGAGGACAGACCCACCAGGCTGAGCCAAGGTCATCTCAGCGTGGGCACACCCAAACCTCTCCATCACGCTGCAGGACAGGCAGTAATGCAGATAAAATAGAAATGCGTCCTGTTTGGACAGGTGCAATAAATTAATCTCTCATCTGGTGAAGCTCAGGACGGGGCTTTTTCAGGCGAGACCATCCATCAGCTCCAGGAGCGCAGAGCCGTGGGGTCGGGAGAGGCAGGGGCTGCCTGTCTGGGGGCTGCCGTCAGCCACCCCCATCTGCAACAGCCACTTTCCAGCTCCACAAAGCCAGGAATTTCATCCCCAGCAAGATTTCGGTGTGAGGTGGAAAGGAAAACCTCAGCTGACCTCAGGCACGGGGTGCGGTGGACATCAGACAGGACAGATGAGAACCCACCTGTAAGAAGCTGATGCCCCCCGACAGTCTGGGGAGGGCGGGCAGGCCCACCCCTGGGCTAATTGACAGCTGATTATTTATCAAAACCATTTTTCCAGCTGGAAGTTTCGGCCTCCACATTTCCAACCCGTGCCAAGTTAACGATGGAGCCTCTTTCCAGAAACATCTGACAAACACATTGAATCCCTCAGAGCACCGACTTGGATGGGGAAGGAGCCGCCACCACCTCCAGCAGAGGGTCAGCCCAAGAGTGTTTTTTGGTAAAAAAAACCCAAAAGAACAGCTTCTGAGGAAGAGCTTGGTGATGCAGAGGTCCCACAACCACCCCCACCACATGCCTCCTTGAATAGATTTGGGTCTGAAGGGTTTTTGGTCCATGGGCACAGTGGGGAGCACTGTGATTCCCACGGGGAATTCCCATGGGGAGAGCAGTCATGGCATAAACATAATTTCTAGACTTTTACCAGCCGTAGCCAAGATGTGTGAGGATGAGGGTCTTCACAAAGAGTTGGCTACTGGAAGAAAAAATATTTTACAGAGGAATTTCATTCTTTCAGTATTGTTTCAATTCTTTCCTAGAAATAAATCGGATTTTTTTCCAAAACGTGTTCCTACATTTCTGGAAGTTACACAAGGCTTAAGCGACACGAGGAGCAGAGGGCTGGAGAACAGAGGCTCCGAGTCCCTACGGCAGCTTCTGACCATTAAAACCCCCACGCGGCCTCAGTGGGGAGCGGGCAGCGGGCAGGCGGCGGGCAGCGTGGCTATGGCAACCGATGCTTTCGGACACCCCTCTTTGATCTCCAACAAGAGCTGGTCGTGTCTGATTGCTGCTCACAGCCTTTTGCCCACAGGAGGTCAATGTTTGCAGCACTTCAAAGCCCTCAGCCCCTCTGAGACACCTGGAATTAGTAACTCCCAGCTTTTGATCAGAGCATCCTCCCGCCTCGCCCCCAACCAGCGGATGCACTCCTGGGCACGGGGTGGTCCAGGGTCCCGCTGCTCTGCCGGCTTGCTGGAGAAGAAGTCATCACCCAAGCGTGAGGCCAAGCGGGTTAAATGTCAACTCAGGTTTTGACCAGTCCCATCCATCTAAAAAGAAAATAAAATCAGGAGAAAAGAGAGGGTTAATAATGCTTTCCTTGGATTTTCATGCCCACGCTTCCTCATGGCCACATTGAGGACTGTGAACTCCTTTCGAAAATGTGGGTTTTAGCGTGTGCTTATGGCCAGCCATGACCCCGTGGCAGCCCGGAATAAAAAACCACCAGTACAAGAGCCCTGACCTTTAATTCTCAACCAAAGCCTGCAGCAGTGCTGAGTAATTGCGCTCCCAGCCTGGGCTGCTCGCCTTCGAGGTCTTCGGGGAGGCAGAAGCCAGATTCCTTCCTCTCTGCAATCATGGCAAGGAAAAAGGAACAAACAAACAAACAGGAAAGCTGCTCCCAGCTAGAGCAGAAGCCCGGGGTGGGTTGGGGGGGGGAATCCAGGAGTTTATTTAAAGCTCTGAGAAGTTCCTCCTTTCGGCCGCGCCGCTCGCTCTAGGGGAAGTGGCCTGCGGACGGCAAGGGAAGGAGTTGCTGCAAGGCCAGTTATTATTAGCTGGAGTGGAGAAAACTGGGATTTTGCAGGATATCACTGAGATATTCTGGCAAGAGCGGCGGCTCCTTCATTTAGGAGAGCACAAGGAGGCTCTGCACCTTGCACCGGCATTGTAGAGGGGACGGGTGGCTTCGGCCTCTGCTGTGGCCCAGGCTCAGATCAAGTTGTACCGCTGCTGCTGAAGTGTGGGCAGCATCACCAGTAAGAAAAAGTATCACATTGAGGGTCTGGTAACTCAGCAGTGTTTTCTGACCATCTCAGGGAACTCCATCCCCAATAGCAGCGTCCCGTGCGCAGATAATGATTTCCATGACGTTGTTAATAGGATCATAGAGTCGTGTAGGTTGGAAGAGACCTTTAAGATCACTGAGTCCAACCGTTAACCCAACACTGCCAAATTACCACTAACCCACGTCCCTCAGCACCACGTCTGCCCCTCTGTTAAATCCCTCCAGGGATGGCGACTCCACCCCTTCCCTGGGCAGCCTGTGACAGTGCTTGACAACACTTTCAGTGAAGAAACTTTTCCTAATAACCATCCTAAACCTCCCCCGGTGCAACTTGAGGCCGTTCCCTCTTGTCCTATCGCCCGTTCCTTGGGAGCAGAGACCGACCTCCCCTCGCTACCCCCTCCTTTCAGGGAGCTGTCGAGAGCGAGGAGGTGTCCCCTCAGCCTCCTCTTCTCCAGGCTATTCAGAGTGATATCTTTATTAACTCTGCTGATTGCACATCATTAACTAATGGGATGGACCCTAACAACTCCAAAAAAGAAGTGTAATGAAAGATTTTTTTTCAAACATCTCTTTTTCTTAACCCTCCCTGCCCTCATCCTATAGGCTGGCAAGATGCGGTGTGTCTCTCAAATTGTGACGCTGGATCCGAGCAGGTCTTGGGATTATTGACGGTGTTTTGGATGCCAGGCTGATCAGGGTTTGGGGCCACCTCAAGCAGGCACAGGGGTGGGTGATGGCTAAGAATGCCTTAAAACACCCTGGGGACACCCTGAGGTGGACTGGACAGAAGTACCTGGAAGTGAAGACCAGCACTGAACCAGCCTCTGAACTCCTCTCCCACCATGACTTTTGTTGACAGCAGAAGTGCAAGAAGCCCAGCCCGGGCACGTGCTGCTCCTGGGGTGGGAGCAGAGGGTTGACATACCTCCAGCATTGACATCAAGGGCTGTACACAGCCAAAAGAGAGACAACTGATTCTTCTGGTGCGCATCAAGCAGGAGGAAGCAGCGGTGAGTGCAGGGTACCACAGGCTGGAGGGTCCTGCTGTCCACCCACAAGCAGCTGCCTTGAGGATGAGCACACAGATGGTGCCGACCAGTTGGGTCTGGAGAAGTGTATAATTCATGTTAAAAAGCAGAAGGGATGCTCCTGGAGGTAGAAGAATGCCCCCTCCATGGACGAGGGTGTCAAAGCCCTCCTGGAGCTCCCCAGGTCGCAGTTCCCTTTGCACTCCTGGTGGGGACACTGGTGTCAGTCCTGTGCAGACCTCCCCAGAAGATGCACAGGATGTCGGAGGCTCCTGGATGTACCCAGAATTGGATGGCAGTCCCCAAATTGCTGTGGGACACAAACCAACGGTCAGAGGGTCGTGACATGTGGAGTCGGCAGAGGATGCTGCAAGGAGATCCAGAGCAGCGCTCCCTCCCCGGGGCAGGGGAGTAGGTGACTGGATCAGGGAATAACTTTCTCCTGAGGAGGCAGATAATTTTAAGAGGTTTTCTCCCTTTTTAAAAAAAGCAATAAATATTTCACAGGCCTGGAGGAAGATGTGTGATGCCTGAGTAGTTACTGTCCAGGGAACACAGTATGAAATCTCCACACCGCGACTGCTATTTTTACATCTTTATTTTTTCTTCTTTTTTTTTTTTTTTTCATATTGCATAAATGGTGACTGATTTTATGGTCCATGATTAATTTAGACACGGAATAATGGAAAGCCAGGAGCACTCACTCAGTTCAAAGGGCTATAACAGATAAATAATGTATGTTTACATAACTGTAATATCAATCTTGGTAACAAATGATTTGTAGAAAGTGGGCAGACACTGGCTGCAGAGACCTGAGAAACGCTCCTCAGAGGCAGCAGCGTTGCACCAAGAGGGCCTTCAAGCAACACGTTGTGGTTTGGAGGTCCACTTGCCACACGCTACCCCTTACGCCTGGAGATGGGTCGAATCCCCTCTGTCTGAACTCAATATAATTGAACAAACTCAGCTGAGCTGCGTCTTCGAGAACATTTACATACAGGAAAACTGAAATGGGAACTGGGTTTCTGGGTATTTCTTAAACACCACTGAATTCCCATTTTGGTTTTCCTGTATGCAGATGTTTTTGGCGAAGAATGTCTGTTTTTGGAGAAGAACGTCTGTAGATGTTCTCGGAGAAGAACATCCTGCGCTTTCTTAGTTGGAGCAGAAGGATCAAGGCTGGGACCAGAAGTACATCCCTGCCCAAAATTCAGCTGTGTTGTCCTTCTGGGGTACAACATCTGGATGCTCTGGAGTCTTCCTCGCAGACCCTCAAATACATGATTGTCTTTTTTTTTTTCCTGGGAGCACCCAAGAATTCACCAACGCAGCGGGGTTCTGTACACACAGGTGGCCGGGCAGGCAAACAGGTCATTTGGAGAAGATGTTCCAACAGCCCTGCGGGTAGCAGCACTCTCCGTGATGAGAATTCACATGTTGATGCCAAATGCCTGGAGAGCAGGAGTGAAAGGACACCTCTCCCCCTGTAAGAGCACACAGCCGCAGAAGATGGAGCTCATCTGCCATGGTGCAACCAGGACACGATTTACCTGCAAATGGGATGAGGTGTGTGCCACAGATAATGAAGCATCTTTGCACCCCAACACCAGGGTTATCTTCGGAATAAATAATACGGTCTTGTTTTTAAACTTGTCATCTCTTGACTGTGGTATCAGCATTGTCTTGCATTAATTGTGGTTAGATAAAAGGTGTTTCCCATTAGGATCTAAACATTTCTGAGGGAGGCATGGTGTCCATAGAGGAGCGGGGTTAGAAAGAAGAAGGGAAGAAAAACGCATTTTTCAATAGACACCTGCTGTGTGTGCGGAGAGGCCACAAGCAGACAGCAGCCGGTGCATTTTGCTGCCTTTGAGTGGTTTCTCATTTTGCCAGAGGTTAGTCGCTATTGCCTCACTTGTGCCGCACGCGTAATGCTGGATGTACAGAGGTAATATATTTAATTATCACAGGCAACGGCGATAACTGAACTGCCGAAGGGCACATTGCATACGATATACTTTAACCAGAGTAGAAAACCGCTTTGGTTTTCCTATTGCCTCTAAAGGTTGAGTTATGCAATTCTTTTTCAGGAAACAAAATCTGCTAAAAATCCCATTGTGTTTGCATATTTTAATACAGCTGAGCGAGGCTGTTCTGGCCACTTGCTGATGTGAAATGTCAGGGTAGGTGGTTATATAAATGTTATTTTTAGATGTGATAAAAAAAAAACCAAACCCACAGTTCTTTAATGCTAACACATTTTTCCCTGCTAGCTTTCTTCAACTAAAAGGCTGTTATGTATTTGAAGAAGGGGTTGCATTTTGCTTGTGGCATAACAATACGGCCAGCCTAATTGTGCATTTGTTAATGGTTTGTTTTTAGAAAGGACCTTATCAGGCTCCAAGGCTGCCCAGCAATAATTTGGTTTTGCGCTGCACAGACCCTTACTTATAAAACTCTTTTATTACCTTCAGGCTAATGGCTCTCGTCCTGCATTCACTGCTGGGCTGGCGGGGGGGGGGCTCACTGTGGGGCTCAGCGCTACCCAGAACCAAGTCCCATCTGCCACTTCTCCTTTTGGCATATCAAATGTTTCGTTCGGAACCTTTCATTTAGCATTAAACCCATTTCCATGCAATAGAAGTGAATAACAAAGAGAAATTTGGTAGGCAGTTTCAGCCATTTATCATCACACGTATGGAAGCGGAGGGGCAGCTCCTGACCTTTGGCACAATCAGAAATTATGTTTTTTTTTTTTTGGTTTTGAGAGGTTTTTTCCTGTTTGCGGTTTGGGCATGGACATAGGTTATGCATTGGCCACCCAAATTGTGCCTGTGTTTCCTGCCAAGTCAGCTCTGCGGGGATGGGCAGGGAGAACCCCGTGAGGATGGGGATGGGCAAGGGGGACCTCATGAGGATGGGGATGGGCAGGGAGGACCCCGTGAGGATAGGGAGGAGCAGGGAGGACCCTGTGATGTAGGGGATGGGTGATGAGGACCCCGCAATGGGGGTGATGGGCAGGGAGGACCTCATGAGGCTGAGGATGGGCAGGGAGGACCCTGCAAGGCTGGTGATGGCCAGGGGGGACCCCGCAAGGGTGGTGATGGGCAGGGAGGACCTCATGAGGCTGGGGATGGGCAGGGAGGACCCCATGATGCTGGGGATGGCCAGGGGGGACCCCACAAGGGTGGTGATGGGCAGGGAGGACCTCATGAGGCTGGGGATGGGCAGGGAGGACCCCATGATGCTGGGGATGGCCAGGGGGGACCCCACAAGGGTGGTGATGGGCAGGGAGGACCTCATGAGGCTGGGGATGGGCCGGGAGGACCCCATGATGCTGGGGATGGCCAGGGGGACCTCATGAGGTCAGCAGGAACACCCAGGCTGGCTGGTGATGGACTGCGGTGGTAGAGCAGCAGTGCAGGAGATGGTTCCCAGCTCTGCACGCTGCGTTGGGAACAGGCATACCCAGAAAAAAAACACCATCAGCAGTTACAGCCAAGCCTTTATTGCTTCAAGCACTGGCCAACAATGCAAAACTTAGGGATGTTTCATCATTTGTTCTTGGAAAACCAGCAAGGTTTCTAGTGGGTAAGCCAAGAGAGTCCCATCCATCCTGGGGATGGATGCACAGATGGGTCCCTTCACATGTTCTTTCAGCAGCGGGGAGACCCACGGGCAGATGATGAAGGATATAGAGGCTAAAGAGTCCCCCAGGGTATGGGTAGAAGCACAAATGCCTTCAAACCCAGAGGTTATAAATTAAGTTCTTTTGTAGTAAGAGCTCAGAGTTTTCAGTGACTTCTACAGCACCGTTACTCTGAAGTTCCAGTGGGGAAAGAAGTGCCCATGCAGGAACCAGATTCAGGTGAGACCCAGAATGAAAAGAATTGAAAAGCAAATCACAAGAATTTGTACAAATCAGATACATCTTCCCCTAAACACAAGGTATGTGGGTGTGATGCCTGCTCTTTCGGTGGATCGGCATTTGTAGATATGCATATTGCCATGAAATTGTGTGCTCCTGAAAATTGGTATCATTTCCACTAGAAGATAAAAGTTTAAGTAATTGTCTTTTCCTCTCGTTGTTTTTATTTTCCATAGAACAAGAAGTGTTCAAGGCGAGCTTATTACAGAAACTATTTTTCATGCCGAAGAAAGCTGATGTTTGTCATCTGCACAAGCTAAAATATATAAAAAAATGTATTTTATTGAAAAAATGTCTGAAGAAGTCAGACCTGGGCACAGTACACTTTCTGTGCCCATCACGAATGGGTGGGCAGCAGGTTAATTGTGTACTTATACACTGTGGAATTTACATGCAGATTTGGTATGAAATGATGCTCTGTGTTGTTCCATATTTTGCATTTCCATAGTGTGTCTTTTCCTGATTGGAAGTTGATGTTAAATGCTTATTTTGGGTTTTTTTCCCCGTCTCTACTTAATTTTAAGAATTTCTCTGGGCACTGGGCAGGCAAATGAATTGTGCTGTTGTTTAATAAGCTTAATGAGGTGTCAGGAGCCAAAAAATATTCTCATGGCAGTAAGGCCTTTTAGTAATGAAACATTGATTTTTACCCCCCCACTAGAGATATTTCTCCTACTCTAGTTAAAGAAAAATGGTGATTGGTTTCTGAGAGCATAATCCATTCTCAGCAGCTCAAGTTAGCATTTAAAAATCTTTACGAGATTAGTATATTCATTTCTCCGCATCAGTATGGCCTTAGCTGGTCGCAGTTGCATGATGCACCGTGCGGACTGGTGCAGGACGCACCATCCACAGGGTCATCTTAAAGTGAAAAAAAAAATAAGAAATATGGATTTCTTGCATCTTGAGGGCTCATTAAAAATAAGGGCAGTGCTAACTGGGTTTTTAATTGGTGGGGGTGTTTTCCCACGCGTGTTGCACGGTGTGCCTCGCCGCACCGAGCGGTCCCTGATCACCCGGGGAAACCCAGACCTTGTCCCAGCAGATGACACCGCCGCGACATGTAATTGTTTCTCTGATCCAAACTGGATCCCATGGGGAAGCAGAAGGTGTGAACATAAGCTGAGGACTTTCTAACGGCAGCCGGCATCAGCGCCTGGCTCTTGTATCGCAGCAGCTGCCGGCTCCCAGACCGCTCTGTGTACACAGGGATAAACTAAGAGCGAATTTGGCCTGCAGAGCCTCTAAGATGCTTAGTCTTTACACAGGAGGATGCTGGTAAATATTTACCGGAGACCTTGGAATAGTTTCTGGTCTTGTACGAAGGCAGGCATTTAAAATTTAAATGAAATTCCTATTATAGGCTCGGTAAAATAGAACAAGTCCGGAGGGACTGGTCTGGTCTTTCAGGTGAACGATGCTTTAAAGCAAGTTCCTTAAAAATGCACGGAGTAATCTTTCAGTGTTTATGCTTTTATATGTTTGGATATTAACCCAGGGAAATACAAGTGGTGGGTTTGCTTTTGTAACATGCTCGGAGGTCCTGGGGCTGGTTTGGCACAAAGTTTACCCGGGCGCAGCCCTGGGGCTGCTGGTCCCATCCGCTGGGGCTGGAGGAGCGTAATGAACCGTTTACCCGCTAACGAAAATAGCAGCTATTAAGATAAATTAGAGAAAGAACCGTAAGGACAACTGTGCTCTGCGCTGCTGTAACAAACAGCATCTTTCGCTTGTAATTAAGCTGCAAAGACACTGCAAGCTCCGAATCCAACTGTGCAACTGCCAGGCAGAAATATGTCAGCTCGCGCGCTCCGCTGTAATTAATTTGGGAAGTTATTTCTGCTCGTCCCATCTCGGAAACATTCATGGCCAAGCAGGTTCACCCTTGATTGAAGGAAGGCGTTCACGCTGGCTTGCTCCAGTTAATGCAGCCCCTCACTATTAGCAAATGATGGGGAAGTGTTCCGTAAATCACAGCTGGAGAGACTGGAGTGTTTTTATAGCTGACAGCGATATGCTCTGCCTCTGCTTTGGCTGAGCCTGGCGGGATGGTGGGAGGATGCTCTCCAAGCCAGGGGTTTGCTTTGGGGCTTCGCCTGCCGGTAATTCTGAGGCTGCGTTCTTCTGGGAGCAAAATTTGTCCCCGTATAATTAGGGAGAAGACAAGGTACTAACCACGCTCGGGAAAATTAATCTGCTATACTGATAAGAGAAAGGATTAGGCCGTTATTGTGGAAAAATAATTTAAGCTATTAGCTTAATGCCCGGCTGCAGTAAGGAAGGCAGAAATGATAAGGGGCTTTTTCAGCAGAGGGGGGACGGGAGCTGCGGCGCTGGCGGGATCGCCGTGGGAAAGCTTCGAGTGAGGAGGAACGCGGCTGCACAGGCGGGTTGTTTGCAAAGGTGCACGGGAAGGATTAAAAATGTTGAGGGATATAATTGCCAAGCTTAGGAAGTGCCTACGAGGCACATCGGCAGAAGGGTTTGGTGCGTTGGGTGGCAAAAGTGCGGGACAAATTAGCTGGGAGGAGCGCTGGAGCAAATAAGCTCTCTGGAGAAAGAAGGAAAAAAAAAAGGGTATGGCAACGCCCCAAAAAGCAGATTTTATGATGAGCTAACTAAGAAGAGAACAAGCGAGCTGCTCCAGAGGAACACCTCGGTCTCTTATTTTTCTTATGTTCTCCCCAAGCAGAGCCATAAATGATGCCCGTTGCGGGGTGTCGGTGGGGTCCCTGGGGCGATGTGATTTAGCCCTTGCAAAGCGTCACTTTGCAGGAAAAATGCTCCAGCGCTTCGGAAATGTACCAGAAAGGAAGACAAGAAAAATGAAAGAAGAGTTTTCTCTCCCCTGATGCCACACGTGACGTTCCCCTCCTCCTCGAGGTCGAAGACAAGAGCCAGGGAGAGATTTTCTGACGACTACAAAACACCTTTGACTGCCCGAACAACATGAGCGAGCTCTTCCTACCTTTTACATTATTCTCCTTTTCTCCATCAGTTTTTGTCATCTTCTACAAAACGAGGCGGCCGTGTACTTCTTCAAACTGAGTATTATAGGAGTCCCTGCAAATAGAAATCCTCTAGCTCTCGCTGGGCTGTTAGCGAAGTCAGTGGGAGGCTGGGAACCTCCCCGGTCTGCAGCGCTTTTAAAGTGTTTGAAAAGGAGAATTATAGTGAAAAAACTGTATGTACCATACATAGCCACCCACAGCCTACCGTGCCTCCTTTAATACAATAACTGGATGCAGTACATCATTTCGGAGACAGTTGGGCACGCATTTAATGTGATAACTTGAAGATAAGGGGAAATGATTCAATCACCTATTATTGTCTCATCACAGCTGAAACAAAGAATATGGAATAATCGTTTGACCAAACGATATAAAAAAGGACTGAGGGAAATGCGCAGTGTGGCCTGAAATTCATCATTTCCTCCAGTGTGAATCATAGCCTATATACAGCAATGATGAATTATTTGGGAGAGGTTCTGCCAGGCAAAAGAGGCAAATCCCAGTTACGTATTCCTCACATTTAGAACACCTCCAACTATTTTCCAACACGAGACCACTCAGGATCTTCCTTACACAAATAAAAGCAATTCCCTCTGCTGCATCTCCATTGCTCCCTGCCTTACGCTTGGCTGTATCATCATTAAAGCATCGTTTGTCATTTGCTTGCTAATGCCACGAGACTGGTCTTCTGCGATTTGCCGAGCACTAAGCGTAACTGATAAGACTGAGCAAATAAAATAATCTGGATTTAGTTCCCAGAAGGAACGAACCACCTCATTAAAGACCAGTGCTTCACAGATGAGATTTTCCCATAGATGTGTATATATACACACACACATACACACAAATGTATATGTGTGTCTGTGTGTGTATGTCTTTGGCCCTTGGGCCTCTTTTGCTGAGAGTTTAAGCAAGCGCCTGTGTTAGGGTCGGTGCTTCTCCCTCCAGCCACCATTGAGGCCACGATGGTGGGTGGCCGTGACCGACCTACACTGCTTTTTCCCCGAGGAGATGCTGCAGTTGGATTTCAGGGGTGGTTTGAGGATGGGTCTCATGAGGATGTTAAAATTAACCCTGCCAGAGCACTCGTTTCTGGGCTCTCCTCGTTTGCACATGTCCTGCCTGTAGAAATGTAGGTCTCGGCAGCGGCTGGTCTGAAACTACTAATTTCTTACATTTCAGTACAACCCTTCGTAAATATAGAGCTCTTTGCTCTCTTTTCATATTCGATGAAAAGATCTCCGCAGAACCAACGTGGGAATGACGTGCGAGTAAGGTCCAGGAGGAATCCTGCTGAATTAAATGGAGCTTCTCCCAGGGGCCAGCGCTGTGAATCCCAGCCTGTCCTTGAAAAAACATCTGTCCCATATACAGATCTTCTTTGCTTTTTCTATTCAGGTCATCTTTGGTGCCTAAACACCGTATTAAAAATGACAGACATTGCCTCTAAGTTACTTCTCTCAGGTTTCTGCCTAAACACACGTAAAAGCACCGATCTTTTTGCTGCATGGTTGCATCTAAACGTCAGAAAGGATTTTTTTGGCTAAGCTCGCACACAGCTGCCTCTCTGTGCCAGGATGCAGGACCTGCAAAGCGATGCTCCTGTGTTTCCCGGGGAGTTCAGGCTGCCCTGCATTGCAGGACGGTGGGATAGTTATTCACTTTGCAAACGGAGGGTCCTCAGAGCAGAAGATAATTTTTACCTCCTCTATCTTGCTGTTTGAGTACTCCTAACCTCTTTTTGGTGGATATTTTCCTCCCCAAATGCTGTCCTTCCCTGTCGTGTCTCTTCTGCCGCAGCAATCTCACAAAGGAGCCATCGGCATGTCCTGCTCCCCGTGAGGCTGCTCCCACGCTGGCAACGCAGCTTTTCCTAACATCCTTCTCCAGCAAATTTAAAGAGTTTGTACTGCCAGAACCCTCCTCTATTTTCCATCTTCCCCCACATACCAACAACATTTTATCACCCCTATGAATGGGACAGCATGCCCCTACACCTCGGCGTACCTACAGAGGTGATGCTGCCTGTGAACACTAGGAATTGCCAGGTTAATGCTAACATGAGAGAGTTATTGCCACCTCCTTCTCATCTTTAAGCTATTTAGCTTCATTTTGTGCAGTTATCTCCAGCTAAGCTGGAATGTGTGGTGATATAACCCAGCTATTTATGTAAGCACCCGGAAAATTGTTTTCCCAGTGGGTATTTTTTTTGGTGTTACTCCATAGGTTTGTCACAGCAGATTCATGTGGGGCAGCACAGGGGCTGGTTTTGGGTGAGAGTGAGGGAATGTCTCCCTGGATGTCCCATAGCTTGTGGCATCAAGCCTCTGGCTGGGGGAAAAGGAGCATCTTCCCCTTTCCTCTTGCCCTTCTCCTTCCCCTTCCCCTATACTGAATCTGTATTTATATTGTGTTTAATAAGAATGCCTCCAGCTCGGGGGGTCCCAACAGCAGAAGGACACGGAGCTGTTGGAGTGGGGCCAGAAGAGGCCCCGGGGATGCTGGGAGGGCTGGAGCCCCTCTGCTGGGAGGACAGGCTGGGAGAGGTGGGGGGGGTCAGCCTGGAGAAGAGAAGGCTCTGGGGAGACCTCAGAGCCCCTTCCAGTGCCTAAAGGGGCTCCAGGAGAGCTGGGGAGAGACTCTGGATCAGGGAGGGGAGCCATGGGACGAGGCAGCACGGTTTGACACTGAAAGAGGGGAGATTGAGATGAGACATTGTGAAGAAATTCTTTGCTGTGAGGGCGGTGAGCCCCTGGCGCAGGTTGCCCTGAGAAGCTGTGGCTGCCCCATCCCCGGAGGTGTTCAAGGCCAGGTTGGACAGGGCTTGGAGCAATGTGGGCTGGTGGGAGGTGTCCCTACCCATAGCAGGGGGGTTGGAATGAGGTGATCTTTAAGGTCCTTTCCAGCTCTAACCATTCCCTGATTCTATGAAACGCATAAAAACAACAGGGGTGTTGGAAAACGCTGGTAAAGGCAAACCCTAGTTGAGGGATGCTTAACCCCTGGCCACCCTCCCCAGGAGCAGGACGTTTTCCTCCTGATGCTAATCCGAAAGAGCAGTTTGTGGCATCTTTCCTCGTAAGGAGCAGTTTCCAAGGAGCATACAACACTCATCCTTCAGGAATCCTTCTGCTAGGATGAGCAGCCCAGCGCTAGTCCTCCGGAGCATGGTCTGCAGGAGGACACGGGGACCTGAGCCGCCCAGCAGGCTCTGGGCACAAGCAGCAGCTCTCCTGAAGCAACCTAGGGACCTTCCTCCCGCTCAAAGCTGCAGGATTTAAAAATAAATGAGATGAGAAAACACGGACAGTCAGATATACTCAAGATCACCGTCATGCTTTTTTCCTTCTCCTAACTTTAAAGCCTGGGTTCTGCAAACAGCACTGACAAAACTGATGGCTTCTTGAAGCTGCTTTTTTTTTGGGGGGGGGGGGGGGGGTAAAAATAGCTGTTTCATGACCTTTTGAAACCAGAGGAACATCTGGCTCATCTCTACGACGCCTTTCAGCCAGTGATTTTTTGGATGGCGCAAGTGCATGTCTGTATTTTAACTGCACAGAAATTTGTTTCTGGGATAGAAACTTTCCTCATCTACTTGGGACACCTTCATGTGTGATATTGCAGCTTCAGCTAATTGCCATCTCCGTAGTGCTTTTGAGTCAGTTGTTCGCTGGAACAGTCAGGATGAGGCTAAGCTCAAGCCACGTGATTTATCCTCCCTGGTGCTTGCTTTGACACAGCTAATCTTTGAGAAATGTTTGAGCAATCAAACTGTCTGGGGCTCATGTGCCTCTCAGTCTCAAAACCTTTTTGGTTTCCAGCTGCTGCCAGGGGTCTCTGGGCCAACTGGAGGGAAGTTAAAAGGAAACAAAAAAAACCCCACCCCATCCCTTGACTGTGTCTGGGTCATTTACTGGTACAATATTTCATAATAAGTGTTTTTCTTTTCTCTAAGACGCACCTTTCCTCCCCAGTTCCTGAGCTCTGCTGCCCCAGACATGGGCTGCAGACAGCTTAGCCCAACATCACCCCCTTCTGCCACTTCTACCAACCTTCTGCCCCTTTGCTCTGCTCTGGGGAGACCCCCCGCAGTGCTGCCTCCAGCTCGGGGGTCCCAACAGCAAAAGGACACGGAGCTGTTGGAGTGGGGCCAGAGGAGGCCCCGGAGATGCTGGGAGGGCTGGAGCCCCTCTGCTGGAAGGACAGGCTGGGAGAGGTGGGGGGGGTCAGCCTGGAGAAGAGAAGGCTGCGGGGAGACCTCAGAGCCCCTTCCAGTGCCTAAGGGGGCTCCAGGAGAGCTGGGGAGGGACTCTGGATCAGGGAGGGGAGCGATGGGATGAGGGGGGACAGTTTTACACTGAAAGAGGGGAGACTGAGATGAGATATTGTGAAGAAATTCTTGACTGTGAGGGTGGTGAGCCCCTGGCGCAGGTTGCCCCGAGAAGCTGTGGCTGCCCCATCCCTGGAGGTGTTCAAGGCCGGGTTGGACAGGGCTGGGAGCAACCTGGGCTGGGGGTAGGTGTCCCTGCCCAGGGCAGGGGTGTGGAACGAGGTGATCTTTAAGGTCCTTTCCATCTCTAACCATTCCATGATTCTATGATTCTATAACCAGGAGCTTGGGTCCAGGCTGGGGGGGTTCCTGCCCTTCCCCTCCTTTAACCCAAGGGCTATGTCTCATGTCTCATGCCCATGTCCAGGCAATGTCTATTATCTGTGGCATTGCAGCCCAATTAAGAGAGACTGTGGAGGCAGCAAGTGTGAGAAAAATGTACAGAAACACAGACGAAGAAGTAAAGACAGATTAGAGAAATGAATAAAAGCAAGATCAGCTATGGAGGAAAGGGGCTGCTGGGAATATTGCATACATCCCATCTGCTCTCATTTTTGCTTACCCAGTGCTGTAGGAGGACCCCCTTTAGCCCAGCTAGTTTGCAGGGACTCTCGTATTTATAATTGATGCCTTGCATTGCTTGCTCCAAACAGCAGCAAAATTCTGGTAAAATACCTGTTTAGTTAAAAAAAGTGCAAAGACTTTATTTAGCAGGAGGAAGCCACATTTTCCACTCCAAAGCAGCCTTTAACTGCACCACACCTCAAACCTCGCGATGCTTTTTGCTCGTTTTCTTTCCTCCAGGAGTTTTGTAAGAAACTAGAACCAACTTCCAGAGAGATGTGCAGTAGATGTTTTGAGTGGGACGGCTTTTCTTCACTCCCTAAGTGGAAGGCAATTGCCGCATCGCCAGCAGAAGTGCGTTATCGCGCTGTGTTTGGAATCAACCAAGGGCACGTGGCATCTCATCCCTCCACTCTTCAGTTTGGAGATAAGCAGTTACCCCTGCGGCAGCTTCTGCAGCCCCTGGCCGGCACTTCCAACAGGTCGCAAGCCACCTCACTCTGTCTCCCGTCCTTTGGGGAAGGTGCAGGCAGGGCGGCGGGTGGGCAGAGGCAGCTTGTTCCCCCCGAGCAGCTAGAATCATAGAATTGTTTTACTTGGAAGAGACCTTTAAGATCATCAGGTCCAAATGTTAACCCGGCACTGCCAAGTTACCACTGACTCTCGTCCCTCAGCACCACGTCTGCCCATCTTTTAAATCCCTCCAGGGATGGCGACTCCACCCCTACCCTGGGCAGTCTGTGACAGTGCTTGATAAGCCTTTCAGTGAAGAAATTTTTCCTAATATCCATCCTAAACCTCCCCTGGTGCAGCTTGAGGCCGTTTCCTCTTGTCATATCGCCTGTTCCTTGGGAGCAGAGACCGACTCCCCCTCACTACACCCTCCTTTCAGGGAGCTGTCGAGAGCGAGAAGGTCTCCCCTCAGCCTCCTCTTCTCCAGGCTGAACAAACCCAGTTCCCTCATCAGACGTGTGCTCCAGACCCCTCGCCAGCTCCATTGCCCTTTTTCCCCCCTCATCTGGTGGGGCATCGCTTGGACTCGACGCCCACCTTGGCTGGAGGCTGCTCTCAGCATCACCCTTTGGCAGCAGCTTTTCTCACCCGTCTTTTCCAAAAGCGGCTTTCAACCAGATCTCTTAAAAAAAATACTGAAGAGCCTTCGCAGAGCCCTGACAACTTTTCTGTGTTATCCATTTACATGCCTTTGAGCTGTCTGGCTGCGGGAGGCTGCGTTTACAAACCAGCCTGCAAAGCAAAGCCGAGGGAAACACCTCCCTCCAGGTGAGCAGCCCGAAAGGGGGCTTGCTCGCTTGCTCAGGAACAGTTATCAGCATCATCTCCCAAAGACAACGCTCGCCCTGTCCTCTGCTCCCCTCCTCCTCACTCGCCCGAGAGACACGGCGAGTCTCCGACACGTCGGAGGATGAGAAGGCAATGAGCCTTTGAGTTCAGCATCAGATGGTGCCTGCACACCCACTCCTTTATTCTTTTTTTTTTTTCCTCCTTTTTCTCTTTTTTTTTTTTTTTTTTTTTTTGAAGTGAGGTGGGTTTTTTCCCCTTTTCTGTTTGTTATTGTTTTCCATCCAGAGCCTTTAATGTTGCCTCACGCCCGCATTTCATCCCAGCTGCACAAGAGGGATCTAACGCCTCCCTGCCTCGCTTTGTTAAAGTGTGAAGACCTCATTATCCCTGGTCCCCAGCCCACGCAGGCTGGGGCTCCCCACGGCGCGGGCAGGAACGGGCAGCCTGCTCCGACCCGTAAATCTGCCTGCCTCACTGACCGGGGTCTCTGGGTAATAAGAGCACAGGAAATTGCTGCTTTTAGTGTTCCCTTGAAAAAATGTAAACTTTGGGTCTTCTGTTGGCTGTTTGGCAATAGGGGAAACGGACATGAGCTCTTGGGAAAGAGGTTGGAGGGAAATGAAAGGCACATCCAGCGCCGTGGCTCTCCCATCCAGCCCTGCAAAAGAAAGGTGCTTGGGACGCTCACTGTCCACTTGTCACCCTGCAAACCATGCACCCGTACCTGGCTCAGCCAAAGGAGGAGGATTCATGGCAAGAAGCAGATGTGTCTTGTGTCCCCACCGGACCGCCAAGAGGCATGGGAGACAACAGGATGGTCCCAACGTCCTCGCAGACCCTGGCATCACCAGGAACAGCGGGGCTCACCTGTGCACACTGCTGATGACCATGCATGGAAACCTCTGAAGACAGCTGATAGCTATTTCCAGAGTCATCCCCGCCAGCCCTGCACTGCCACCAGGCTGAACAGGTACAGGTAACCCACCTCCACCACGTCCCATCAGCCAGGTACAGCAGGAGACTCCTCACCCCTGCTTGACTTTCTCTTCTTCTGGCTGAGCAAATCCAGAGCCCCATGTATGTCGTGTGCACCAGCTCTAATGGGCGTTAATGATCTGCCAAAAATAATGAATCCTCATGTTTTGCAAATGACATTGGGTAAGCTAGGGATCAGGAGCTACAATAAAAATAAAGGCAAGTCACTGAAAGGCATAAGACAAGAGAATACATCTAGAGGAGTACATCCATGGAGGTACTTGGATCCTTTCTCAACAGCAAACTTATCTCCAGAAGCCAAAGTTGGCTTCTGGGGATAAAATGGACAGAATAATAAGTAGCATTTGTGCATGAAAATAATAGAAAATCAGAGAATCATAGAACGGTTTGTCTTGGAAAGGACCTTAAAGATCACCTTGTTCCACCCCCCTGCCCTGGGCAGGGCCACCTCCCCCCAGCCCAGGTCGCTCCCAGCCCCGTCCAACCGGGCCTTGAACACCTCCAGGGATGGGGCAGCCACAGCTTCTCGGGGCAACCTGCGCCAGGGGCTCACCGCCCGCACAGCCAAGAACTTCTTCACAGTATCTCATCTCAATCTCCCCACTTCCAGTTTGAAGCCATTCCCCCTCGTCCTATCACTACATGCCCTTGTAAAAAGTCCCTCTCCAGCTTTCTTGCAGCCTTCAGGGGACTCGAAGGTCTCCCCGGAGCCTTCTCTTCTCCAGGCTGAAAAAAAAATAAACCCAAACCCCAAAACAGTATTTCCTTCTAAAAACTGAGTGGGATATAGGTGGCAACGAAGTCTAATCACTCACACTGCCTTATGGACAAGGCCATAGCGATAACAGCACCTCTGCTCTCCAGAGCATAAACTATACACTTGGAGTGGAAAAAACCATGGATCTTAGCTTAGCTAAGCTCAGCTCAAAGGGAGGACCTCCAGTTTGGGACTCCTCCCAGTTTGGGACTGTTGGAGCTGATTTAAGGAGTAATTATCACTGTGCTTTCCAATTGGCTTCAGTAAAATTTGACCGAAAGTCAGTATTTCACACTGCCCTTTTTATTCTTATAGCTGCAATGCTTTTAACTATGATAATTACAAATGAAATAATTTTCAGCCTGCTGCTTTCTCCATTTCTTGATGGCTAACAGCTTCTGTTGACAAGAAGGCCTGAGGTGCTACCACTGCTGGGGAGATGCCCAAGCCTTGCCACCACGTTTCTGTAGGACTTCCCATGTGTGCATTAAGAGAGAGGGAGCAGCAAAACAGTTGCCCTACTCGAGGATCTGGCTCTTCTGCTTCGTCCTTCCTTGCCTGTCTCGTGTTACTTGTCTTTAACACACAGGCTAAAACCCAAATGGTTAAAAGTTCATTTGGAGTGGAAAATAAAAAAAAAAAGCTCTCCCCGTCGGGTCGCCGACGCAGCAGGCGCTGCTCTGCAGCCCACCCCAGGGACTCCTCGCCCCGCTCAGAAACCCAACTCCTCGCGCAGGCAACATCTGTAATTCATAATGCTGCCAAGCCAGCCTCCAGCTGGGGGATGTTGCTCCGACCTGCCAGTTGTACGATTATAATGACTTCCTATGAAAAAAAAAAAAAAAAAGAGAAAAAAAAAAAAGAGAGAGAAAATAAAAAAAAAAGATTGAGTTAAGGTCAAAACACAGCTAACTCCTTTTATTTTCTGCAAAAGAAGTGGGGCCAGCCCCGGGCCGGGCAGGGAGCGCAGCCCACGGGGGCTGGACGGGCGCCCGCTTCCCCCAGCCCGGGGTGGGGACCGGATTGCGACACCGAGAGGAAGATGCTCGTTGAGCAACGTTTTCCTTACGTGCCACTTTTCAGGCAAACTTTGGAAATATTAGACCATCACAGCGTTCGTGGTCTGTTGGTTTTGGGGTTTTTCCCTAGCTTTTTTTTTTTTCTTTTTTTTTCTTTTTGGCTTTTTTTTTTCTTTTAGATTTTTTAAAATTTTATTTATTTTTAAAATTAAATAGACAAGCGTCACTTATTTTCTCAGTTGCTGACTGCCAGCTAATTTAGCCAGCCCTGCTGTAATAACCAGCGTGCTCATGGATACGAGCAGCAGCCAGCTCTTTGAGGATGCTTATTCTGCTCTTTTTTTTTTTTATTATAAGCTTCTTCCCGGGCAACCCTCCACACTAGGGTGTACGCTACAAGGCATCTATGTATTGCATTCTATAGAATGTTTTAGTTTTGGACATAAGTTTCACTTCACGTCTATTCAAAACACATATGTAAATAAGAGTCAGTGTTAAATTAAAAAAATGCCGAAAAAAAGGCACGTGGTAACACATGGAGGAAGCAGAGAAAATACACTATTATGGATGAAATTTAAAATTAGATGGAAGAGCTAGCAAGGCGAAGGTAGAGAAAAAACTGCTTTAAATATTAGGAGTTTCAGGAAGAGATTGTGATACCAGATCACACGGAGAAACCTGGATATTGTGAGGCCAGTCGGTGCCATCTGCGCCTGGGCAGCTCTGGGTCTCCCACCCATCTTCAGAAGGTCCACGAATATTATTAGCCCAGTCGAACCCCTGAGGGGATGAGCCCTACAGAAACTAAAGGTAAAATTTTAGATGTTTTCACAGCAAAAATCCCAAAGCATCTTCGAAACGTTGCGTGCCTCCTCTCCTGGCTTTTGCTTCTGAACTGCCCTTAGAAATCTGGTGGTGGGAGACTTGCAAAGGTCCCGTGGGAGGGACGACTGCAGCGCGCTAAGCGGTACCACCTCACCCCAGAAATACCTCCGTACCATCACCGCAGCTTCCCCAGTAGAAATTCAAACTCCAAGTTGCTCAGAAACATTTGTGCGGCCAAGATAAACTCGGGAAAGTGGATTCATCCCCGAGGGCGTGCAAGCTGGGATCCACGAAACGCTCATGGAAATTAATGCTGCAGTAGATTAGAATTTGGAAATATTTTTTCCTAAGTGTCCAACATCTGCTTTCCGCCATGGCAGCCTTTTACATGCTGCACTCTCCGTCATCAGGCATCCACTATATTTATTAATTGAAAAATTGTCTCGGTTGCTTGTAGTTGGTTTTTTAACATGTGTTTAGCGCGGCGTATGAAATACGTCCTGTCGTATCGGCGCTGAACGTATTGTCTCCTGCAATTTAACGCTGTAAAACTAATGGCTGCTATCAGCAAGGTCATTTAGCAATTGAGGGAGATATAAATCATCTCCGACCCGTTCCCACACACGGTTCAGGCTGGCATCTCGCGTTTGCCTACGCCACGTGCCCCACATCTGCTTTCTGGGGATATCTTTGCACGGAACATGTTAAACAGCAGGTATCGGTTTATGGATGCGTGTAAAAATATACATTGATGTTACGGGATGTTAATTAGCGTACACGAGTCAGTCATTAGCAATACGAACAATTAGAGGTAGAGTGAAAAGCAAATACACCCAGCGACAGTTCAAGAACAAGTGGGACAAATTAAGGAAATATGCGGCATGCAGAGCAGAGGCGAGATGAAATGCGGCACAAGAAAACACGGCACCCCAGCTGCTTACTGGAAAATACTCTGGTGGCCTCTGCGGACCACAGAAATGGCTTTAGGGCTGGGCTTGTGTGAGAATTTTAGCGTAAAGCCATCCCCGCGAGGCTCTGAATTCAGTAAGCGCTGTGGGTGAATCCTGCCGGCTTTGGCTGGTAGAAGTTGTTTTCCAAAAAGCCAAAGAGATCCCTGCAATTCACCTGGGTGGCGGAGAAACAGCTCAGTCCTGGGATGTGGTTGGATTCAAAAATCCATTTGCCTGAGCTCTCGGGGCACGATGCCTTGCCAAGGTCTGGGCATCGCCCGGCTTTAACCCGCCAGCAGCAGAGGCTGCTCCATGCTCTGCTCTCGCAGGAGCATTCAGCTTCACACCGATGCTCTTGGATGCGATGCAACGTGGAGGCCCAGCCAGGACCGGCGTGCAAAAGTCAAACCGCTCTTTGCTCGCTGCGTGTAGCATCTCATTTTGTTGTCTTCTGCAAACAACAGCCTGCAAGGAGCTGCTCAAAACACACTGCTGGAGAACCTGGCTGCGGGAGGAATCAAGCAAGCAGCAAAGCCGGGCTCTGCCTCACTGCGGAGAGAGATGCTGTGGGGAAAACCTGAAGTGGCCTTACTGGAGCTTGTCTTTGGCCAACATCAAGTTGTTGCCGGGGTTCACGCCTGCAAAGCGTTCCTGGCTGAATTCCTGTTTCCACCGACCCCAGCCAGCCACAGTTTTGGGCGGCTTTCCTGATGAGATGGGGCTGGGGGGGATGAAATGTTCCCATAGCGGTACAAGCGAGACCTGCCAAGAGCATGCTCCACATCCTATTTCTATCAGCGCGTTTCCCTCCTTTGCTATCGCCCATGCCTTTATTTATGTACGTATATTCATAAATATGAAGGGGTGCATGTGCTCGGGCAGGTAGCAATGGTGTAGCTCTCACTGCTTCACATTCTCTTTTATGGGACACCCCCAAAGTACCAAAACCATCTATTTTCGGACCACACTGGTGAGCAGTACGTAATCTGTCACAGGGGCTGCTCAAACACATGGCCAGCACACGGTCACGTCTCTCCCCAAAGTGCCACCCCACCAGCCTCCCACTGCCCTCCACCACCCACTTGCTCCTCTGCCACCGCAAGGTGCCACGCAGACACCAAACATGCACAGTCACCTACCATTCCCCAAGAGTTCATTCCTTTTATTTTATAAGGTTTCGGTGCATTGGCACGAAAGCAGCATCTGCCAAGGGTGTCCCAAGGTTGGAATCTCACCAGCTTCAGCTGGAGCCAAACGCAGACCACACAGTCCTTGTTGACTCAAAGTGTTTCCCAATCAGTTTAATGCTATTTTCCATGTAAAACAAAGCCTAAATAACTCAAGAACTGACACAAACCTGTTGATTAACATCATACTTATAGCGTGGTGGGAATGGGATGTTAATCCTCAAGTTGCTCAGCGTGCTGCAGCCAGCACCTACACCAACAGGACATCTTCAACGCTCCTGTCCTGACATCGTGCAGGAATCTTTATCGCAAAAAGCTCAAAACCAGTTTTTTATTACAGAACCACCCTCATGAAAATACTATGAGCCAAGTGAATTAAAGCAGTTGTCATGTTCAGCACTCAATCTAGGAGGTAACAGAAGCCGAGAAGAGAAAGGAACATGTAAATTTTAATTTAGGTTGTGCAGCGAATAATTAAAGAGCAACTGAAATTAATGCAGGCTGTATCTATTTCCCCTGCCTCTCGTCAGTACCATGAAGCCATATATTATGAAAAAAGCATTAGGCTAGCTTTGGGAAAAATAAGAATCTCCACTTTTTACTGAAACCCTTGCAGCTCTATAGCCATCCACAGGATCCGATGCCACCAGTGTCCTTTGGGTTTTTAAAAGGTGAATTCTGTGAAATAGCCTCAGTGATAAAATTTTCGGGTATGCCTGAGCGGCTTGAATTGAATTTCTTTACTGAAAGGGTCATCGGGCATTGGAACACGTTACCCAGGGCAGTGGTGGAGTCCCTATCCCTGGAGGTATTTAAGGGTCGTGTAGATATAGTACTCAGGGACATGGTTTAGTGGTGGGCTTGGTAATGTGAGGTTAATGATTGGACTGGATGATCTTACAGGTCTTTTCCAATCTAGGAAATTCTGTGATTCTGTGACTCAGAAGCTGAAAACCTATAGCCAGGTCAAGAGAGACTTCAGGCTCTATTTCCCACCGCTGACAGTCTGTGATGGACCCGTGTATCTCCTACAGCATCCCAGGTCCAAGAGAGCAACACCAGGCTGGGGGCAGTAAAATGTCCTCTGTCGAGGGAAGGCAGCACGTGCCCCACCAGGCAAACTTCGCTCACAACCTCCTTGCACACAGACACCGAGAGATGGCCACAGGGTGTCCTGCAGCGTGGGCGTTTCAGTGCTGGGAGCCAGCGTGCTGCAGAAGAACAAGGCTGCAGCATCCCACCCATCACCACTGAGAAAGCAATTGGTTTATTTTTTTTATCACTATAGAAAAATTAAGCTTTATCAGTGCACCAGCGCTTTTAAAGTTTTATCCCAAAGCTCACGCTAATTCCCTTGGCTTGACTTCTTACCATATTAATTAAGTAGCTCTATCAGAGTCAGCTCAAATTGGTTTTCCGCAACATTTTTTTTTACATAATCAAGATTTTTTTAGGGCTCGCTGTATGCGAGGTCAAATTTTGGGATGTACAACTTGCCTGCCTCTCCCCGGGTACCAGGCTGGGACCCAAGCAGGGGGGCAGGCCGGAGCCGAGGGCTGCCAGCTCCTGCGTTTGGCCCAAGAAGGGTCAGAGCATCAGCCGGTGGCAGAGCAGGCCAGCAAGACGCTCCATCATGCCAGACCTCTCCAAGCTGCCCCCAAAAGCCTTGGGAACACTGGGAGATCCATGTGAGCTGTATAGATTTGAGCAAACGTGGTCATCAATGCATACAGCCCGAGCGCGGCCGTAAGGAGTTGATTTTTAAACACTGATTTCCTCCTTTTGTAAAAAGGAAGAGCCGCGAGTGTTTGTCAGCACCTCCTGCAGCGCAGTGCTGTCCTGACTAACCCGGCTCACCTTGCCCCCCCGAATTTGCTCATTCAGGACGTACCTCATGCTCTGAACCACACTGGGAAAGGGACATCTGTCCCCTCAGATCTGCCTAGGAGACAGATCCACCACAAACCGATTGATCAGCTTCAGATCATAGAATCGTTTTGGTTGGAAGGGACCTTTAAGATCATCAGGTCCAAATGTTAACCCAGCACTGCCAAGTTCCCACTGAACCATGTCCCTCAGCACCACATCTACACATCTTTTAAATATCTCCAGGGATAGTGACTCCACCACTTCCCTGGGCAGCCTGGTCCAGTGCTTGACAACCCTTTCAGTGAAGAAATTTTTTCATAATATCCATCCTAAACCTCCCCGGCACAACTTGAGGCCACTTCCCCTTGTCCCATCACCTGTTCCTTGGGAGGAGAGACCGACCCCCATCCGGCTACACCCTCTTTTCAAGTAGTTGTAGAGAGCAATAAGGTCTCCCCTCATCCTCCTCTTCTCCAGGCAACTCATTTCCATTTTAATTCCTCAGGACCAGGCTGGATCTGAGCCCACTTACCAGAGCGCATTGGTGCCATGGCTCCAGGCAGGATAGGTGCAGCCCAGGGATCAGACCAAACACGAGCAGAGGCTAAGCACCAGCAAGCAGAAGCCTCTTAAAGCCATCAAGTGAGGAGCTATCACTGAAGGCTTCATCAGAAGGACCTGATGTCAATTAGACACGCTGATGAAGGCGGGAGAGACACTGATGAAGCATCACCTGGGGGTTGTAGTGCTGTAAAGTCATACAATGGAACAGCCAGAAGCTCTTTCCTATGATTCCCCTGAGGTTCAGCCGTATCACTCCATGGGCACTCGGTATTTGAGGGTTTTTTTCCTTCTTTACTTTTTTTCCTTTCTTTATTTTACTTCATTTTCTCCCGCCTTCCCCCTCCCCTTGCCCACTCCTTGTTCCCTTCAGCCCAGGAGAGCGGCGTGCAGGACAGTCTGCCTCTCCATCTCATGGCGTATGCCTCATCCTCAACCGTGTTCTTACGTCTCCGGGTATTACTCCCAATTTTACCGTGCTTTAAGCACTGAAATACAAACACACAGCTGAGGCAAAAAGCAATACAGAGGCAAAAGCAGCTTTCTGTGTATCACCTCGGGCAGGTGGGCGGTGTTCAGAGTTCTGCCCCTTGAAACACTAAATACTGCAGACTTGTAGATAAAGCTCTAAACTGCAGTGTTGGTCTAAACACCTTCTCAATCGTATCAAGGAAACGGAGGAAAAACTTCAAGGTTTTTCCCCCTCTACAGGGGAAACTCCCCTAGCTGAAATTCACAGAAAACACTGGTTTAGGCAAAAATGTTACATATCATTTGAAGACTGGGATTTGATGCTTTGTCTCTTATTTTATATTATCATATGATATTTGAGGCCAGTCACCATATTATCATTTTCCCATAGAACGCGCATGGAAATTTTTCATCTTTCAAGCTCGGGAGAAAAAAAAAGGCAATTTTAAATTAAAAAGTTGCAGTGCAAACTTTCGGATTAACCTAAATCCAACTACTTTCTGCACTTCTTAAGGCCGTGTGTCATAGGGAACAGGAGAGGGCTAAAGTCACCGGTGGCTTTCCTACAAGCAGTGGTGGAAGAGACATCTCATGTGCTGTCAGGAGCACGCGATGTGTCTGATGGCACTATCGGAGGCTCCTCTTGGCATTGGTGTTTCCTTCTGGTCACAGATATTGTGGTTATTTTTTTTTATTCCACCTGCTGTTCAGAAGAAGTGCTGTAAATCCGGGAAGCACTTCAGGGCTTGATCAAAACCCCATTTAAATCAATGAAAGCTTTCCTATCGACTTCAGCGGGCCGGCTGCTTGGGAAATAAGGCAAAACGCTCCGCTTTAAAAGGCTGGGGACCATAGCGGACTGTTTCTGATCAATACCAGGAAATAATGTACACCATATGTACCCTTATAGATATGCCTCAGGGTTCATCTTCCTGCTGCATAAGTGCACCCAGCTCTGTGATAATACGGGAAAATTAATAGGGGGCCATATTAATTTTGCTTTATCATCACCAATAAAGGAGAAAGAAGTGAACGCCCATCTCCCATTGATACAATCGTTCTTATAGAAGGCGGAGAGAGAGGTCGAGCGGAGGCAAAGCTTCTCCCTCCCAGCCCGATTCCTCCCAACCTCAGCAGAGAAGATGCTTCTGGGCTGACTCATGTTTTCCAGCGGGCACTGCTCGGAGACCTGCATCTTCCCTTTCAAGCCGCGGGAATGCTGGCAGCTGGGATCTGTTCTTCAAAGTGCCCAGGAAAGAAAAAATTAAAAAAAATAAAAGGAAAGATATTAAAAAGATGTATTGACGGAGGCTTCTGGCCCTTGAGTTGGTAATTAAGTCCGGATTTAGGACATGCAAACGTAGACGTTAGCGTGCAAGGTTATCTGGCTTGCTGCCAGCTGGGGATCACTGAGTTGGGATCCTGACATCCATCCTTCCCCCCGCCGCTGCCAGCAATGGCCCCAACTCCGCTCGCTGGGAGGGAAGCACCTCAGGTCTCCCCCTTGCATCACCGCGGCTGTCACCCAACACGTCCCCCAGCGGGGATCGGCATCATCCCCAGCCAATATACACATCTGTGGCCTTTTTTTCCCTCCTTCTCATCCAAAGTCCATGAGCAGGGCAAGGATGTTCATGAGGCACCACGGCTGTTGGGACCCGGGCAGCATGTCCCACAGCAAAACCTTTAATTGCCCATATTCTTCTTCTCCCCAGTACCTGAAGCCGTACTGGGAAGCTTATATTATCTGGCAGCAAACAAAAGCAACTCCCTGGCTGGAGACTTTTGCCACAAAAAGCTGCCTTTTTCACCGTTCTTGTTCCCATTTCTGATAGGCAAAGACTTAACACTGCGGCCAAGGGCAGTGTTGCCTCCACCTCTATATTTGTGCAGAAAAATGTCACAGCTGAACACGTTGCTGTGCCAATACTTGGTGATAATATAATCAGACATAGAACCCGATTACATTACCCTCATTTTTTTCTGGTTTTCCTCTGCTATTTTTTCTTCTCTGCAAACTCGTTAAAATACAAGAAAAACCAACTTAAAGCGATCTATCCCAGCGAAGTGATGAACAGTGACAGCTCAGAAAACTCCCTTCCCATGGGTTGGGAGTCAAGGCTCAGGGATTCGGGCTGGCCTGGGGGCTGGTGCTCCCATCCCAGCCACAAACGTGGGGAAACCGGAGCCCCCCTCCCCGGGACAACAGCCAATTAGTAACGGGGTAATTGCTTACTCTGGTCTAACTGTCAGCAGCTTGTGGGCTCTGTCCCAGCGAAATGGATACTAATTTGATTGGGTGAGATTTTTTGGGGGTATTATCAGAAAAATAGACTGAGTTTTGAAATGTTTCCCTTTTGTCTTGAGTGAGAAAAGAGCAACCCCAGGTCAGAGAGCGGCAGCAAGCCATGACTTGTCCCCCAGGCTTGAAAGGCTGAAAGAGTTGGGGCTGTTCAGGCTGGAGAAGAGAAGGCTACGGAGAGATCTTATTGCGGCCTTCCAGTGCCTAAAGGGGGCCTACAGGAGAGCTGGGGAGGGACTTTTTACTCGGGCACGTAGTGACAGGATGAGGGGTGATGGCTTCATATTGGAAGAGGGGAGATTGAGATATTAGGAAGAAATTTTTCCCTGTGCAGGCGGTGAGCCCCTGGCGCAGGGTGCCCCGAGAAGCTGTGGCTGCCCCATCCCCAGAGGTGTTCAAGGCCGGGTTGGACGGGGCTTGGGGCAACCTGGGCTGGTGGGAGGTGTCCCTGCCCCGGGCAGGGGCGTGGAACGAGATGGTCTTCAAGGTCCCTTCCAGCCTAAACCATTCTATGATTCTATGACTTGAATTTGCCTTCTGTTTTTAGGATACCAGGGCACACCAAGCCTCACGTTTCGACCAAGTCCCCTCTGCCAAGGGATGGTTTCCCCATGCCACTGTTTCTGCCCATGACTAAACCAGAGCCCATCTGTAAGTGCTTGGAGAGCTGTAAGCACAAGGACCAGACTGCAGGCATTGTGCCAGTGATATCTCCATTAAAACATGCAAAATTAGCAAAGCCTTGAAGCTGAACGGAAGGAAAGCAGCAATCACGTGTCCCTTGAAAGACATCCCTTGTCCATAGTCCGTTGCCAGCAGTTTGCAGGTCTCAGCAGCCCAGGCGGCGGGTTTGGCACAAGAAGCTGAATAAAAGGGTAAGCCCTAATTCCATGGGAGCACAGAAATTTTCCCTCCTGAGATCAGTCTCTGTGATGCGACTGCTGGGTTCCCAGCTATGTCTGTGTCTCTTTTCTTGTCCTTCAGTTATTATTTGGATAACGGGGATTTCTGATGAATAAACCTATGCTGTCAAAATCTGCTTTTGTCTCAGTAAAAGGGAGAGTCAGTCCCAGCTCAGGTCTCTGAGAGTAGCAATTAGCAGGTGATTATTTCCTCCTCCTGGTCCGTCCTCTGTTTGTGTCTAAGCAGATCCCCTCTAAGTCCAGAAGAACACCCTGTCTATTCTGGACAGGAAAGGGAAAAGACAGACGTTTTCCTCCTTTGCTTCCTCAGATGTATTTTTTGGGGCTAACCTTGAAGTTTATTACGATTTTCTTTTTCTTTGGAGTCAGCCAAGCACAGGACCGCTTCATCTCTTTTGCCCGTTTCCCCTGATGTCACTAGCAGAGCTCGCCGCTGGGTACCAGGGGGGTTCCAGTGCCCCCGCAACTTCTGCTATTTCCATTATGGGAGCATTATAAATTATAAGAGAGATGTTTTAATTGCCATTAGTCTGTAACCCAGTACATGTTTTACCCACGGGGAGGGATTTGGGGAAGGAAAGATGTCAACGCTGCGCTACAAAGAGATGATTGATGCAACGAGCTATTTAAGAAACATATTTCCAAAGAGCTGGCGCTGCCGGGTGCTCCAGAGTGTCCGTCCTTGCTCCATGGAGGGGAATGTTTTGAGCATCATTAGGCCTTAACGATCAGCCTGCTGCGATAACCGACCTGGAGCCTCAGGATAGACATTTAATGGGGCAGCAGCATGGGTGTGCGCCCTTGGAAGTCATGGGTGGACGCGGTGGCTTGGCCATCGAAGGGGAGAGTGGACAAGGCTTTCCCCTGCCAAAGAGCAAGACTTACTGTCTCCTCAGATATCCACCCAGCTCCGTATGTGGTTTCTCACACAGCAGTATCTGTAGGAAAGACCTCCAGAGAGGGTTTTTCTTGATTCTTTCTTGTTTCCTATTACTTTGCAATATAACTGTTCTCAGTTCGTACTTTGCTCTCCAAGCAAGTGTGGAGGAAACAATATTTAGTTATCTAAAGTAACTGGAAAGATTTAGGGGAAATAGCTAGAAATGTTAATGTTATTGTTTGCTGCATGGGCTCTGGCCGGTGAAGTATTTGAGGTATTCATAAAAACCTTAATAATCTCTGTAACACAGAGAACCTCCGTGATTAAAATCTGCAGAATAAACAGTCCTGTGCTTCAGTCCTCCCGACAGCCTCCTCCCCTCCCCAGAAGGGTTTTGCTTGTACAAAGGCTCTGAACCAGAGTGACCCAAGGTGGGCAAAGACCTCAAGAGCAAAGGGGTGAGGGAAAGGCAGGTGGCTGTCCTCAGCATGAGGAGTTCAGTAAGACTCAGGAGTCCCCAGCCCTTCGAGGGGATGATTCAGGTTGGAGGGGACCTCCTGCCCCAAGCGGGGTCAGCTATGGGGCTGGACCATATTGTTTTAGCCGGTTGGGTCTCGAACTCCTCCAAGGTTGGAGACGGTGCATCCTCTCTGCCCCACTCGATCCCCCCGCGCTGGCTGTGTGTGCGCCCAGAGCTACCAGTGGTCATCACAACCCCACCGCCCCCAGCGCACTTGGTGCTCAACCAAGCAGGAGGTTTCTGCCCATCGCTGCAGCATCGCCACCCATGTGCCACCAGCTGACCCCAAACTGCTGAGCAGCTTGGGACACGGTAATCTGAAAAGTCATAAAATCCAAGGCTTGCTCCCTGTCCCATCACAGATGTTTTATGTCACGGGACCCTTCACCATCTGCATGGGGTTGTGGGAGACCTACAGAGGTGAACCTCTCTATTCCTGATGCTTAGTGCCTCAGTTCCTCAGGAATGCATTGCTATTAATCCCATTAATCTGCACGGGCAGACGCACTGTTTATCACATCTATCTCACGAGTCTGTCAGCGTGAGTAGGTCACATAATGCAAAACTCCTAATATTTTGACTTGGCTCCTCATCATGCTCTGCAAAATCTGCGCGACAGCATGGATGGCAGGATTTTTTTTCTCGCTTGTGAAGCTTGAAGTCTAATATTGTAAAACCCGTTTCTCCTCGAGAGCTGGAGCGACGGGCTGTGATTGCCATGGCATCCCAGGGATATTTCTTCTCGGGCTCCTGACAAGACCCGGGGAGGAGGATTTTCCCCCACGATCTCCACTGGCATGGGCAAACACTGCGAGACACCAGACAGAGATTGCCCGGTGCTGCTTTCCTCCATCCCTGCGGAAAGCAGGCAGGAGATACAGGCTCTTGACCTGCTTAAATCTGTTCTGAAACATCTGTATGGGCTGGTTCAGTTTTGCCAAAATATTCTCCTGGGATGGAGAGCATCCGCTACTGAGGCGGGTCCGTGTCTCTGCAGGTGCCTGCCCGCAGTGCAGTCAGCGGTGTCCCCACTGAGGCCATCGCTGGGGATGCTCGAGGGTTTATTGCTCGTTTTAGAGCTTCAATACATCAGTTTAAGGAGCTGACTGTCACTGCGGATGCAGCAGCAATGAATTACCAAGGATGCTCTTCCCGGCGTGGCTTCAGCAGGGACCGCTGGGAGCTGCACCCCGGGAACCACAAGCGCAGCCAAACGAGGTGATGGGAGAAGTTCTCTCAAAGGGAAAAAATCAGCAGCACAGGTACAACACAAAGGCTTTGCAGTTCAAAAGAACAGATCCTGCATCGTTAAGACAGATTATTGATGTTGATTTCCGTGGTGTTTGACATATATACACACCCACACAGCGGCACAACAGGCGGTGGGCAGCTCGGATGCCTCGGAGGGCCTCCTTGCTCCCGCTAAATATTTACCGCTGCTGTTTACTACAGTAATTATCCTGGCTATTTGCTGATCATAAATGAGTTTTCTAATGGAAATGCCATTATAGCCACAGTTATGAGAATTCATCTGCTTACCAGGTAGCTCGCCGGGGTGGGTGATGACAGCCTTGCCTGGGCTGAAGCACCGAGGGCTGTTCCCACCAGATCTTGCAACTGATGCACGGTGAACAAAATCAAGCCGTACCCAACACTGATTACTCCACGTCGTAATGGTTTTAATTAGCACGGTTGCCTAGCTTCGGGCACAGTCAGACCCCTCTCTGGCCAGCCTACATTTGTTTGATGCCTTCATTACACCTTTCAGCTCCTATGTCAATAATGTAATAATATTTCAATAATAATTTAATATAATATCCTGTAATCTAATAGTGTGCATCTTGAAATCTCGTTTCGTGCAGTTTGCCCTGGATTACATCAGCCAGAGAGCAGGAAAAGAAACATCTAATCAAAGACTGGATATTTTCCCAAAATATGTCTGTGATATCCACCACAATGGATGGGGCTCGAGGCAGGAGTTACCGGCTAAGACCGTGGCCTTTGCTGCACTGGGACTGTGGCGAATTCCTTCTCATTTGAACACAGTGTCTTTGGTGATGGCAAGGACACTCAGCCAGGCCGCTGGTTCGGCCAGTAACTCACCCATGTTGGTCCTGCTGGTACCCACACCGCCTCCCTGCAGCTGTATCTGGCTCAAGTGAGCTCGTCTTGGATATTTGGGATTATCTTTCTTATCAGAGAAATATCCAGTTTTCACCCACTGAAGTCTACAACCAATTATTGTAATGGTGCGCGGTTGGGTCTGTAAGTTCTTTGAGCCACAGATTTGATTCTCATGACACAAAATGGCCATTTTGCAAACCTCTAGGCATGCAAGATGCCCTTTCAGAGAATTAAAATGGGCTGCATCGAGCCCTGTGGCAAGAAGCGGTCTTAATGCAAGCGAAAATCAGGCATTTTGGCCTAATGTGCCTGAAAGGCACATCTCCTACCGCAGTGCTAGATCAGTAACATAAGTAACGGTGAAGGAAAGAAAATAAGAACTTTTATTTCACCACCACGAGCGATGGCCCTAAGGATTTTTAAATTGTCCTTTCTATTTAAAAACAGCCTGTGCATAGGATGCCCTTGGTCCAGGGCTAAGGTATCTCAGATATCATCAGTTAATCCACCTCCTCAGACTAAAGAGCAGTGGCAGTTTTGTGACTAGCTGCAGGGCATCTCTCCCAAAGCCGTTCCGGCATCCCTCTGCAGCTCTGGTCCCTGGAGAGAGCCACCCACCCGTTGCTGATGGAGGAGTTGGTGCTCACCAACTCACCTTCCACTATGTTTACTCATTGGGACTCAGCGGTGGGCAGTGCAGCTGCCCACCATTCCCCTTTTCCCCTTGAGATGTGCAACAGGCTCATCCTTTGCTGTTTCCCGGGCTGCTCTGGCTTCCCCTTTGGACTTTGGTTGCTGACATCGTCCAGCATCTAAAAGCAGACTGAGGATCTTCCCCTTACTCACCACATCGACCCGCTCATCTGAGAAATTAAATCAAGCCGCTGCATGCTGCAATGCCCTTTACTCATGCTGTGGTTTAACCCCAGATGGCAGCTAGGACCATGCAGACGTTCACGCCCTCTCCCCAGTAGGGCAGGGAGAAGAGGGAGAAAAAGCAGAAAAAAACCTCATGGGTTGAGATAAAGACAGTTTAATAGAATAGTAACGGAAGAGAATAATGATGATGATGATGATGATGTTGATGATGATGATGATGATGATGATGATGATGACGATAATAATAATGGTAAAAGAATATACAAAATAAAGTGATACAACACAAGTCACTCTCACCACCCGATGCTTGGTTGCCCAGCCCCTCCTGAGCAGGGATCGTGGAACCCTGCCCCCCGGCCAGCCCCCACTTATACACTGCATGTGATGTCTGTGGTGTGGAATATCCCTTTGGCCAGCTTGTATCGTCTATGCTGCCTCTCAGCTTCTATGGGAAGCTGAAAATGTCCTTGACTTAATATAAACATTACTTAGCAACAACTAAAACAATGTGTTATCAACATTCTTCTCATACTAAATCCAAACCACAGCAGCTACTAGGCAGCAAGTTAACTCTCTGCCAGCTGAAACCAGAACAACTTGGAGAAAGAGGTCGAGACCCTCAAGATTTGGAAAAATATCTTAGCCATCCTCAGCAGGGGCTTTGGCCATGCATCTCCCCAGCTTGTGAGCAGCGCTGGGGGTGACACCGGTACACAAAGCATGCCAGCTCCCAGGACCTCCATCCCAATCGCATCAGTCATAGAATCATAGAATCATTTTGGTTGGAAGAGACCTTTAAGACCATCAAGTCCAACTATTGACCTAGCACTGCCAAGTCCACCACTAAACCATGTCCCACGTCTACCTGTCCTTTAAATACCTCCAGGGACGGCAACTCCACCACTGCCCCGGGCAGTCTGTTGCAATGCAATACAACCCTTTCCATGAAGAAATTTTTTCCTAATATCCATCCTAAACCTCCCCTGGTGCAATTTCAGGTAATTTCCTCTTGTCCTATCACCTGTTCCTTGGGAGAAGAGACCAACCCCTCCTCGCTACACCCTCCTTTCAGGGAGCTGTTGAGAGCGAGAAGGTCTCCCCTCAGCCTCCTTTTCTCCAGGATGAACAACCCCAATTGCCTCAGCCGCTCCTCATAAGACTGGTCCCCCCAGTGCCTGGGCACCTGCCTGCAAAATTGGTGGAAAATCATTCCTGCTAAAAGAAGGGAACTGGTTGAGTTATGAACTAGGTTCAAGTTATGTCAGAATGGGTTCAAGTTATGTCCGGGTAAGTTTAGATTAGATATTAGGAAACATTTTTCCACTGAAAGGGTTATTAAACATTGGAACAGGCTACCCAGGGAGGGGGTGGATTCGCCATCCCTGGAGGTGTTTAAAAAAAGGGTAGATGTGGTAGTTGAGGACATGGTTTAGAAGTGATTTTGTCAGAGTAGGTTAATGGTTGGACTTGATGATCTTAAAGGTCCCTTCCAACCTCAGCGATTCTATGATGATTCTATTATGGCTGCTGGCCCTATTGTTGCCATCAGGGTCCAGGTGAGAGTCACCACCCACGGGGACAACACTGGTGCTTTGCGTCTCAGGTAGCCATGGGCGGGAAAACTGGAAAACGGGCCATCCCTGGAAGCAACCATGATAGGACAAGGGGTAATGGTTTCAAACTCGAAGAGGGTAGACTTAGATTAGATCTTAGGAAGAAATTCTTGGCTGTGCGGGTGGTGAGCCCCTGGCGCAGGTTGCCCCGAGAAGCTGTGGCTGCCCCATCCCTGGAGGTGTTCGAGGCCAGGTTGGACGGGGCTTGGAGCAACCTGGGCTGGTGGGAGGTGTCCCTGCCCAGGGCAGGGGGGTTGGAACGAGGCGATCTTCAAGGTCCCTGCCAACCTACACCATTGTATGATACTATGACCTCTAGGCGTTTCATCCCCTAGCTGGGGTCTGCGGTCTGTCACCCAGGTCAGGGCTGAACTGTGCTGGTCATCAAACTGCAGGGAGCAGTCAACAACCGCAATGAGTTTCTAGTTGGGTTAAAATAAAAGAAAATCTGAATGGACTGGCTGATTTGTCATGGGTTTGCAGAAGTAAGGCCATCCTACGATAGAGAAAAAAATAGGTCTGGTTTTGAGTTACACAGTGCAAAACTAATCCCATCTGAAATGTCGCAGGGAAAATGAAGTCATCCCATTACTGCATTAGTGGATGCAGATGGTGTGAACCACAACTGTGGCACAGAGCGATGTCAGACAGCGAGTCCCGTCAGATGCTCTTCCCCTCCCCAAAACCATGAATGAAATCTGGCAGAGGTCTCGCCGGAGTTACTGCAGGCATTTCTAAATGCAGATAAGTAATGGTGTGTAATCTGGAGCAATAAAAGCTTACAGCAGCGTCACGAGAGCGCAGCTGCCTGCCACATTGCCCCTGCTAGAGGAGACCTTCGCCTTTGCTGCTCATCACTCACTGCAGCAACTCCTCTTTGGAGACAACTAATCCACCGGGGATTTCTTTCTCTGCTTACAACTCTGGTGTTAATTCTGCTTTTTGCCCGTGAGATGCGGAGCTGGGTAACGGAATGGGAAGCAGCTTTTTGGGAGGCCGGAGGGCTTCAGGAGGTTCCTTCTGCCCAGCCATGGCTCCCTCTGCCACATCACCCACCCGGCACCTACGGCTCCGTGCTGTGCCCATGACCTTTGCAAGAGAGTCCTACAATTTTAGAGCAGGGAAACAAGGGAGTTTATTGCAAGGCACCACACAAGCCATCCTTACACACTCCAGCAACGTGCTGAGCGAATGGAAAAGGTGCCGCCTTTATGCATTAATTAAAACCTCTATTCACTCATAGATAAACCTACTGAGCTTTGATTGTTTTAAGAGAGCAGGTACAATGATCAGATGCATTTAAATAAAACACCCAAGTTCCCCTTTGGAAAATGCAAATGTACTTTCCTGTCCTTAGAGCTTGGAAAATTTAAAAAAGTGTATTTCTAGGTCATATCTGCTGCCACGTTCCTGGTATGCGTCAATATTTATGTGGCAGTGAACAGACAGGAAAAATGCATCCGAGAGAAGGTGCGGTTGTGTGCCAACAACTGCATCAGCTCCACACAGCCGTGAATGTGCGTGGGATGGTCCTTCTGGAAGAATATCCTCTCTGGAGGATTTCTTTGATGATTTCCATTGCTTTTGGGGGAGGTTTTTATGCTCACATCCCTCTTTGCAGCCCTGCTGTGTGCTGCTGCTGGGACGCTCCCCGGTGTCGATGAGCAACGCCGAGATCGGTGCAACCCATCTTGCACCTATAAGCTGGACAAGCAGCTTAAAAATAAGGAAAGTAAACAAGGTAACACACCCCAAAGTCCTCCTTCTAAACTCAGCGGGTGTGATGGTGAACAGAAACACAAAGTTTAGAAAAAAGGAGTACAAGGTGCAAAGGGACCAGGTGTCCTGGCACCAGCAGGTCGCAGAATCACAGAATGAATCCCAGAGTGGTGGGGGTTGGCAGGGCCCTCTGCAGCTCCCCCAGTGCCACCCCCCGCCAGAGCAGGGGCACCTCCAGCAGTGGCACAGGACACCTCCAGGCGGGTTTGGAATGGCTCCAGAGGGGGAGACTCCCCCCCTCTCTGGGCAGCTGTGCCAGTGCTCTGCCGCCCGCACAGGAGAGAAGTCCCTCCTCAGGTTGAGATGGAACTTCTGATGTTCAGGTTTGTGCCCGTTCCCTCTTGTCCTGTCACTGGGCACCACTGGAAAAAGACTGTTCCCATCCCCCTGGCACCCTCCCTTGAAGGATTCATAAGCATTGATAAGATCCCCCCTCAGTCTTCTGTTCTCCAGACTGAAAAGCCCCACGTCCCTCAGCCTTTCCTCATCAGAAAGATGCTTCAATCCCTTAATTGTCTCCATAGCCCTTTGCTGGACCCTCTCCAGTAGTTCCCTGTCCTTCTTGACCCGGGGAGCCCAGAACTGGACACGGTGCTCCAGATGTGCCTCCCCAGGGCAGAGCAGAGGGGGAGGATGACCTCCCTCCACCTGCTGGCCACACTCTGCTTGATGCCCCCCAGGATGCCATTGGCTGCACTTCTTCTGGTCTCGTCGGGTCACGCGATGTGGGCAGGGGTGGGAAAGGCGGTGCAATGGAGGAGTGTGTCATGCCAGGCGCTCCCCGGGTGTAAATCAGCAGTGGGGCACAGAGCAGTGCCGTGTTGATTAATACCAGCTGAAGACCAGACCTGTTTTATTTTATTATGCCATAAACCAGGGAAAAAAATGCCCCAAACCTCAGTAAATGCATTGTTGATTTTATAGGGAGAAATCTGAACCATGGGCTGGGGTAAATGGGGAATGAAAAATCATTTCGATGCAATTGCTTCTTGGCAAAAAGCTCCTGAAAGGGAGATAACGCTGATTTTTATATTCAAGGATGCTTCTCTGAGTTTATCTTTTCCCGTCCTTCACAGACAAACACCAAGCCCGAAGCTGTTGAAGGGGTGATCAGGAGCGGAGCGTGCGGGTGGAAAGCTGATGGGATCCTGTCTGCTGGCGCCGTGTTTGAGGACGCTCATTTGTCACCCCTCGTCAGACACTCTGCCCGTCACTACATTATTCATGAATCAGAAGGGGGTGAAAAAATCCTCTCGAGAGCTCCTCAGTCAGCTGGGAGATGCTCTGTGGGAATATAAAGTGTAATACCGGAGCCCCTCTACCGGGTAATGTATGCCCAGGGGCAGGAATAGGCTGTCCTGGCCATATTCCTCCTAATTGCAAAAGATCTCGTGGGTGACAGTACAGTCAGGATTGTGGATTGTATCCAATGGCAGATGTGAATGCGGACATTAATATTAACACCCCTTTTTAAAATAAATAAGCATTTTCAAAGCGGATGGGATTCAGCTGTGGGGTGGCTCCACTGGGACGGTGGGTAAATAGGAATTTTGCAGCAAATATTCAGATACCTCTGAAAAAATGGAGTGGTTGCGGGGAGGGCACGCTTAAAATTTCACCCGATTTCAGCCAAATGCTCCAGATTCAGCCTTCACCACCCCCACCCCCTCCACCTCCTTCCTCTGCCAGTTAGAGACGGCATTAGCGAGGACGCCTTTTCATTGCTCCCGAAATAGCCCTGCCGTAAAAATTGATCCTACCCAAGGTAAATGAACCCTCGGGTCAATTAGCGGTGCTCCAAGCAGGGGACGTGCTGCTGCCAAAGCCTGGGACAGAAATACAAACCCTGGATGACTCAATGGCGAGTTGGTGGGAAAAGAAGAGAGTCTATGGAGATCCAGTCCGCGGCGGCTCTGCTGACCTGAATGCCAGGCTTCCCTCGCAAGCCCAGATTTAATCCACATCCCGAGAAATGCTGCCGAGAGCAGGGTTTTGCCTCAGTTTCAGGGGATGCCCGGAGGTGCCGGGCAGTCCTGCAGCATCCCCAGCCTGCAGACACCCACCTGCCTCCTCTCCTCCTCATCCCCCCGTGCAAACCCCCCACTGGTGCTCTCTGACCCCAGAAATTCCGAATTTTTTTTATTTTTTTTTTTTATTATTCTCTCATCGATGAAAGCGAAAACCACAAACCCAAACTGAATTCAAGCTGCCGTTTTTAAATGCGACTTATAGAAAATATTCCGGGCAATTTTTAAGAAAGCTGTTCTATTTACGTGACGGAAATAGATTAATGTCCCTTTCACACCCTGTAGGTCATACCTTCAAAATGAGTTCGTACCTGGGGTTTTCCTTTAGCGTCTGACACTACGTGTTGTTCAACCTCGTGACACATAAAGGATACCGAGAAAGGTGCTGCCTGTTGAGAGCAGGTGAACCAAACCAGCTTTGCTCTCCGTTGCGTCTCGAGCCTTCCACATAAAGTCACCCCCAGCTTTGCCACCAGCCAAGCATCAGCCACGTGAAATTCCTCTTTATGGAAACATTTGCTGCCAGCTTATATTTTTAATTTTACCTCTTGCTTGCAGAAGGTAGATTTTTCAGCCAGTGCGAAACCACACCGCTGCACCACCGATGCCGGTGCAGGCATCTGCCGTGCCCAAACGCCGGTCCCCGGGAACTCCAGTTTTCATTCCAACTGAGATAACTTATGGTAACTATGGAGGGGTGTTAACTGACATATGGAAAGGCAGACACGCTTCTGAAACCGCGTGTTTCTCGGTGCGCGAGCAAAAAGTGTCGCTCGTCTTTGAGGAAGGTCCTTCAGCCATGGGACTTCTGCTTGGAGGCCAGATCCAGTGGACAGGAGAGAGCAAAAGGCACATAATAACATTTATCATCTTATTTTTTTTATCACAGTTTCTCACCAAATTAATGTTGTTAACATTTCCCTAGATTTTTCATGTAATTCGATGATATTTGGGTCTTTTTCACTTAGCGCAAAATAAGCAGCTGGGGAATGAGATATGAAGAAAAGCGCCTCGAGTCTTTCATTTGGATGACACAAAAGTGTAATCAAAATATTACGTTTTCCTTTTGGGGCTGGAGAATTTAAACTGCCCAAATTTTGATAGGAAGCCTTTGGAGGTGGAATTCCCCTTTCCCGACCATCCAGCACAGGGCTACTGAGTCGGCTTTTTCCCCTCTAACTCGAAAAATCTGCTGCAATCTGATATCCCGCGGCCAGATAGAAGCCTTGGGTTGTGTTCCCAGCCCTTCCGCGGGCAGAAATCCATCTTGTGCAGAGCTGATTGGAAATAAATTAGCAGAAATAACTGATCCTGCCAGTATATCCCGCCAAGGGCTGAACCTCCTCCAGGCTGCGGCTTCTCCTCCCGCGCTGGGGACAGTTGTATTGAGCAGAGGAACAGAAAGCATACGGCATCTTGGCCGGGCACGGCTGCCGTCACCTGGATTTTAAATTTAAATGCATTCCTGTTGCAGAAAGGGCTCCTGTAGCACAGGGAAATGCAGGATTTTATAGTTATATCGGGCTGCGCTCGGTGCGGGTACCTACAAATGCGGAATATTTACAAAAAAAGTTATGGCTAAGCATTTCATCGTATTATTAAATATATATTATTTGTAATAAAAAAGGGAAGAGTTTATAATAAAGGAGGCCACCGGGAGTTGCGCAGCTGTGCGGATAAGCTCTTCCCACCGCGGGCAAGCTGCTGGTTGAGACCATAGCCTTGTGGTCCATCTCTGGATGTGTCCAGCTTTGGAACCCCCAACAGCAGAAGGCCCCGGAGCTGTTGGAGCGGGGCCAGAGGAGGCCCCGGAGATGCTGGGAGGGCTGGAGCCCCTCTGCTGGGAGGACAGGCTGGGAGAGGTGGGGGGGGTCAGCCTGGAGAAGAGAAGGCTCTGCAGAGACCTTAGAGCCCCTTCCAGTGCCTACAGGGGCTCCAGGAAAGCTGGGGAGGGACTCTGGGTCAGGAAGGGGAGCCATGGGACGAGGGGGAATGGTTTTACACTGGAAGAGGGGAGATTGAGATGAGATTTGAGGAAGAAATTCTCTCTTGTGAGGGTGGTGAGCCCCTGGCGCAGGTTGCCCCAAGGAGCTGTGGCTGCCCCATCCCTGGAGGTGTTCAAGGCCAGGTTGGACGGGGCTGGGAGCAACCTGGGCTGGTGGGAGGTGTCCCTGCCCAGGGCAGGGGGGTGGAACAAGATGGTCTTTAAAGTCCCTTCCAACCCAAACCCTTTTGTGATTCTATGATTCTATCATCCAAGACCAGACACACACATACCTAAGGAGTGGATTCCTGCATATATTTTAAGACTAAAATAAATGCCTTTAAATAAAAAAACACCTGGATTTAATGTTTCTCTGCAGCAGAAACATACTGACTATTCCCCAAAGTGTTATTCTGTTTCCTTGTACAGTCTGACCCAGAATAATAACCGTATCGATGATTTTAAATTAAGATACATATGCTGTCGCGCTCGATTAGCAGAGTGCACAGAGTATCCTTTAATTTGGAATAAGAAGATAATCCAAATACAGGAATGCTAACAGACCTCCGCGAGGAAAGGACTAGAACAAAAGCAAAGAAATAGCTGAATTAGTGCAACAAGGCAGCTAGGCAGGGACTGGCAGAAGCCCAGAACAACAAAAAAAAAATGTTTGGGGTGGCTGGGAGATCATAGAATCCAGCTCCGTGTCCCTCTGCTGTGGGGACCCCCCGAGCTGGAGGCAGCACTGCGGGGGGGTCTCCCCAGAGCAGAGCGCAGCAGAGGGGCACAATCCCCCCTCACCCTGCTGGCCACGCTGTGGGGGATGCAGCCCGGGGTGCCGGGGGCTTTGTCCCCCAGCCCAGGCAGATGCCTGACCACCAGCACGCAGCACTGTCTCGCCGTGTCGTCCCTTCATCGCCCTCACCACGACCACACCGTTCAGCCTGCCCGTTCCCAAAGGATGAGGGAGGGAGAGACGAGTGGAGCCAGGAGAGGTGGCATTTAGCATCTCTGTACCTGCTGATGAACCTTCTAGAAGAGGGCAGGTTCAGATTGAACATTAGGAAGAAGTGTTTCCCTGTGAGGGTGGTGAGGCACTGGCACAGGTTGCCCAGAGAGGCTGTTGAGGCCCCATCCCTGGAGGTGTTCAAGGCCAGGCTGGACGTGGCCTTGGGCAACCGGGGCTGGTGGGAGGTGTCCCTGTCTATGACAGGAGGGATGGAACGCAATGATCTTCAAGGTCCTTTCCATCCTAAACCATTCTATGATTCTCTGCTGCCCGTCACTTCTCCGTCGCCACAGCCATTTCCATTTATCAGGAAAAAAGTCGCAGCTGAGACCGCTCCTCACCCAAAGTTTTGCCCACCGTTGTTTTGGGCCGAACTAAAGGGTTTTCAGAGCTGGGATTATTGTGGCTTGAAAGCCACAGGCTTAAAAATTGAAAGATACAATTCAGCTGTTGGTATATAAATATGCAGAAATTATAGCTCGTTCCTAAACTCAATTGAGCACCATATGATCTGCATTCACTGCAGTCAATTTGGAAACATTAAAAGCTATTTTGATGGCTGTTTTTACAGTTACTGATTTGTTAATGTGTGTTTTGCAAATGCAGTTTTGATTGGCTCATCTTAATTTGCCAAATGGAAGGCCCTCCTAATGAAGCTGAAAGGAGCGGCGGATTTCATTTGACTTTGCATTTTAATACAGCGGCTGGTGTTTATTTTTGCACTCCGGCCCACACCGGGAGAGAAAGGGGGTTGTGGTGAAGCACCCCCGTGCCCATGGAGCACTTTGACGTACAGGGGGGCTGAGGGAAAACACTGCCTTGCTGGTGTGGATGCCTGTTGCCCAGCAAAGCATTTTTGGGGACAGCACAGTGCATTTTGCAAAGGAAAGAAGCCACAGGTACTTGGGGAGCTCTGCAGCATCTGCTCAGGAGAAGCAAAGCAGCATCAGAGCATTTCCATTGCACTGCGGGCACTGGATGTCCCCAGCGAACGTTGCCGGAGGGTGCAGGGAACCATGAAAGATGTTCTACTACTGGGAAAATACTTGTTCTGCATCCATGTTGTTTCTACTGTTGGGAAAATAAAGACAAGCTAAAGACCCAAGAAATACATCACTATTTGAGCGTGTCATCTTCATGGTCCCTCAGGGGAGATACGGGAAGAGATGTGCTCCTGTGCAAAGCCACCCTGTGAGTTCAGGTTTTGAGTACCATAATATTTGGTATTTAAATTCAATATTAGCTGAATGCTTATATACTGAAACCCACTCATTCTGCTGGAGTTTTATAAATGCTTCTATTGATTTTAAACTTCTACCAAAATCGAAGTACCAGCCACTGTAAAGTGTGTAATTTTACTTTTGGATAGAGAAAGAGTTTCTCTTCCTCCCTGAAAAGGCAAAATGATGCGTTGGACTTGAGGCGCCCGGCTCGGTGATGCACACCGCGCCGCTTTTCATGGGGGAAGGAGCCACGCAACTAAACGGGACACCCTTCTGCCTTTCCCCCACCATCCTACGGCAGCTGTATGCATCCTCAAGCACTGTCATCAACCACTTGCTGGCTTTTTTATTAGCAAATCGATCGGGTCTATTTTCGCATTGAAGGGGAAAAGACAAACATTGGACGGACCAAAGCAGCAGGACTCAGCCTTATTAACTCAGAGCATTTAAGCTGATTTCAAATAACCAGTGAGTGGAGGTAGGAGATAGGTTTGGTTTACAGTTTTTTAATGTAATCGTCAGCATCTCCCAAGCCTCGGGCTCTGAGCCTCACACCTCCCTGGTTCCCCCTCCCCACTCCCAGGAATGGCCTCTTGGCTTTTCATCCACACCGAAAACGAGCCTCAAATTGCGACAAAATCTTTGATTGCTCAAAGTAATAAATACTTCCAAATCTCGTTCCTCTAATCTGATTTGCTGCTGCGGAAAAAACATGAGAAAAAGCACGTGATCACAAGTAGTTTTATCACCAATAAATTCTTCAATTTTTTCCCAATCTCAAAAGTCATGCGGCTATTGAGACCCACAGAACCTAAAACTCAACTCTTAGCAAGCTGCTAGAGGGGGAGGAGGAAGGCTGTGCCCTGCTAACAGGAGACTCGGAAACACAATTATTCAAATTTCTTGGTGGCGATCTCATCTGCACCCAGCTGACCGTGGGAACAAAGAAATACTCGACAACATCAAGCCCTTCTGTGCACTCCTCCTCCTCCTGCGTGTTAGTTATCACACGCAGTGATCAGATCTACTATGAGGGTGGGTGCAGGATCTCAGGTTTTTCTGGTCTGACTTGAAGGATCCTCAGGTTTATTATGGAGTCCTCTGCTACTGCAGGCACCACATCAAATAGTCTCCTTCTCCACCTGACAACACCTTCTCCACCAACAACATCCACTGTCATGAGCAGAGCCAGCTTCTTAGCTTTCACAACTGGCCACCAAAACAGTGTCTTGGTCTTTGAAACCTCACTGCTGTAATGGTTTTGTGTCAGATTTTGAAGGGTTCCTCCCCTTCCCATTATGTTCTCCCACTTGTCGATGACTTGAAAATCTTCTTTCCTCTGCCTAATATCTGGCCCTTAAACGTCTTCCCAGACAGCAGTCAGATTTTCTCACGCTTTACTTAGATGAGATTTTGGTAGATTAAACGCACAAAGTTCCTGTAGTCTATCCTGCACTGGGAGAGCTCATTTTTGAACACACCTGATCAGAGCTGTGTACGACACCTCAGGTGAGGGCTAATGAGATCCTCGTGCATCTCCTGGGAGGTCTTCATCCCCTGTGACCAGGCAGAACTCTTCTTAATCATTTTGAACCGATGCACTCGTACTGTATGGCTCAAGTCTTTGTTGTGAGATCCTGAGTGCATTTTACACTATTGAATTTCCTCTCCTCTCTGTTACTTCAATCCTCAAAGCCCCCTAGTTATTGATGTTTCCCCTGAAATCTGTGCCATCAGCAGTTTTCAGCAGCAATCTCCCCCCCCCCCCCCTTTTTTTTTTTTTGTCTGGTTATGGTCATTAATGTAAATAACAAACAACGTTGCTTTCCATATGGATCTTGAAGGAAATGGCTCCACTCCTCCAGTTGTCACCTGCCCTTGCCCAGTTTCTTACCTCCATTTGAAATCCCCTCCTTGTCCCACCTCCTCCCTGTGCCACTGCAACCTGCTCTTACTGAAGTCCAGATAGATACAATCTTCCACAATTCCTTTGTCTAAGAAATCCATTATCTTAGCAAAGTCAGGCTCAATTAACCTTTGTTTCACCTTTGCTCCACTTTTATATAATTTTCCACTTACCTCTGTACCAGTAACAGTTCCTTCCTTCATCCATTTTTTTAAATAAAGTTAGATTAGTCAGCCTTTAATTACCCAATCACCATTTTTCTTAAGTGTGGGTATTACATATGCTGTTCCCCAATAAAATGCAGAGCAGTCCTTGGGGCAGGGATCAAACCCTGTAATTCCTCTCTCCCAAATGGGAGTCCAAATCACTAAGATAAACCACTAAGGAACACGCACCGGTGTTTCCTTTGCCCTTCAGCATAATATCTCTTGCGCTTTCTTAAAGCTTTATTGCCATTAATAGGTCATGAATTAGAGGTAATAACTCCGGGAGCTTCATTAATTTCCTTACTGGGTGCGAATGAAAAAGGTGACCTGGATAAACCCATCATGTTCTGGATATGTTCATCAATCCTTGGAGATGGAACTTCTTCGTTCCTCTTCACAATGCTGCATTTCTTCCCCACAGCTTGGGTAAAAATGCTTCAAAAACCTCTTCAAGGGGGGCTTAAAATACTCAGAAATGAGTGTTTTCACCTCTGGAAATCCAAGTTCAAATGCAGAAAGTAAAAACGAGACATACTCATTGCAACCTCACACCCACGGCTCCACTTCATAACCGAGCCCCAGGGTGGTGCTGCTGGTTGGGGCACAGGGAAGGAGCACTGAGGCTCTGCCCAGGACGTATCAGAGCATCATAGAATTGTTTATGTTGGAAGAAACCTTTAAGACCATCGAGTCCAACCATTAACCTACCACTGCCAAATTCCTACTAACCCACGTCCCTCAGCACCACGTCTACCCATCTTTTAAATCCCTCCAGGGATGGCGACTCCACCCCTTCCCTGGGCAGCCTGTGACAGTGCTTGAAAACCCTTTTGGTGAAGAAATTTTTCCTAATATCTAATCTAAACCTCCCCTGGCGCAACTTGAGGCCTTTGTCCTATCACTTGTTACTTGGGAGAAGAGACTGACCCCCACCTGGATATAACCTCCTACCAGATTGACCACGAGCAGCATCAGCTTTTTGTAGCCTTGAGAGATGTCCAGGGAGGTGATGGCAGTCAGATGTCCCTGGCCACATACCTGGCACTGAAACCTTGTGCAGAACGATTAGATACCGTTGTGTTCACCTCCCCACGCCGCATCCCGCTGCGGCTGGACTTGGGGCACATCACACCTCCATGTTGGGGAGCCAAATAGCTTTTAGGAGGACATCTGCCTCCCACCAGCTGCGTGACACAGAGGGGCTCTGAAAGTCGGGGTCATCCCAGGATGACCGCTTCGGCTGGCATTTGGAGGAGACCTCCAGCATTAGAGCTGGATGGAGGAAATAAAAAAAAAATCCCACAAGAGGCTCCCGGGATTTCTAGAGAGACATTCAACACATTCTCCAACACACAGCGCCTTGCTTTGAAGGTTATGAAACACCAAATTTTTTCCCTTCAGTTTATTTTTTGTTGTCACCCTCTCCAGAGACCGGACAGGCGGCAGTCCCAGCGATGGCTTACTGCCGGATGATCGCTGCTGGACAGGAGGCAGAAAGCCCAGAAATTTCACGGCAGGCCATTCCCGGGGGATGAACAAGCGGAGTTTGCATAGTCCTGTGGTTTGGCCAAGTCCCCGAATGCCTGCGTGTGTGCCCCCAAAACAAAACCGAATTCTGACTTTCATGACAAGCTCCAATTACTGCTTTGATCCTTAGGAAAAAAAAAAAAAAACAAAACCCAAACATTATTGCTTCACCTTCTGCAGCCCTGCTGCTTCTCTGCAGGTTCCCCCAGGAGCAGATCAACCCCCGGCGATGTCCTGCTACACGGACGCTGCTCCTCAAGCTGCAAGTTGACATCTTTGCTAGAGGACTCGATGAAAGTAGGTTAGGTGTATATTTTAGGACACCGTACATGTGTCACAGTTATTTTTAAAAGTAGAATTCACGTTCACCAAAGCGGAGATGTACAAAAGGTGGAAGGAACATGGATTTTTCATCCATAATAAAAAAAAAAAACTTGATGCGGTGAACAATGCTTACATTTACCTTCAGCAGTGCCACCCCGCAGGGGTCTCCCTTCCCGAACGCCACATCTGGGTGGTGCTCTTGTCGCTATGAATTTGAGCCAATTCTGGATGAGCCGAGTGGGATGGGCAGGACCGTGCACAGCCCGGAGCATCCCACCCAGCACCTCCGGGGACCCCACACCCCGTCCTGGGAGCGATTTGGGGCCACAAACCCAGGGGCTTTGCTGCTCCTGCAGTTGGGAAGGAGACCCAGGATGGAGCCAACCAGGTTTTGAAGCGATCCCCGAAAGCACCCTTAGTCCTTCCCTCCCTGTGCCCAGCGCGGTGGCTGCTCTGGGAGGACATGGAGCGCTGTGGAGGTAGGAGGAGTCATCATAGAATGGTTTAGGTTGGAAGGGACCTTGAAGATCATCGAGTTCCACCCCCCTGCCCTGGTTTGCCGTAGCTCCGTAATACGCATCCAGGTGCACCCAGCACATACGCCCAGCACAAGCAACATGTCAGAAGCTTCAGCATAGTTATAGATATATAAAAAATATATAATATCTATTACATAATATATAATATAATAATATTATATTATATGAAAAAATAGGTAATATATTATGTTCTATACAATATATATTATATTACAACTATAAATTTATAATAAAATGCTAAATTCCACTTAGCAAAAGGGAAACAGAACAATGCCTTTCAGCTTAATTTAGGAGCATCATCTTTAGGCTTCGGAGCAGGAATTTGCTGGGACAGCAAAGGAAGCAGGTTTGCCCAGCAGTGCGCCTGGCGCAAGGGCAGCTTCCCGTCTCGCAGGCATTTACGGCAGCCTGGCCGCTGTGTTCCAGCCCCGCAAGACTCTGAAAAACATTTTGAGGTGGTTTGAAGAACATCGTTGAAATGCTTTTGCGTATTTGTCATTGGCAGAAGCCTCCACCGGCCATAGGAGGCTTCAAGCACAGGTTTTCTGCTGCCTCGGCAGGAGACGGGCTCTACTCTGCAGGGCTGGAGTAAAACCACCATCCCACATCCTCGCCTGCAATGGAGCATTTGCAAACCCTGTAGCTCTGTCTGCCGCAGCCTGAATTTTCCCAAAGTGTGGTCCTAGCCCCCTCCACCCCCACCAATCCTACCTCCCCATCCCAAGGGAGCTTGAGCCCCCCAGGAGTGCCTAACCCTCTCCATCCCACCTTCCCCACCCTGGCAATCCTTGGAGTATTCCTCATCCAAACAACATATATATGTGTAATTTTTTGCAAAACGCTTAGATCTCACCTAACTTAGTTTCCAATGCAAAAAGAAAAAGCTTTGTCAGCATTTCCTCCATTACATTTAATGAACACGCCCTGCCTTAAGTCACCAGTTCTCATTTTCTGCCCGTATTTTCTTCCCAGGCGTTTTCCCTCCCCCCGTGTGCTGCAGTCCTGGCCAGGGGCATCTCGCAGCTCCTTCAGCGCTCAGCCCCTACCAGAGATGCCCTCTGAATGTCCAGCAATTACACTTTAACGGCTCCTCGTTAAACTTTGTAGCTCTTAAAACTACCTACAAAAAGAAAGAGGCATTAAGTACATTAATAAAAAGGCAAACCTCTCCATTTATTGAGTCAGCTGCTGCACGGCAGGGGCTGCTTCGATGGCAGAGCAGCAGGACGGAGACCCGACAATAGGCGATGCCACCCCTTGCACGGGCTCTGCTGGTCCCCGTCCCCCGCACACCCCTTCCTGGGGACCTCCGCTCTGCCGAGAAAGCCACAGCTTGGGCCAGATTAAGTGCTTGCTAAGAACCCTGAAACCACACAATAAAAATCCCTCTGGAGTGCAGAATATTTATGTTTTATGAGTTCATCATAAAGCTGATGCGGTGAAGATACCTAATGCATGAATAATTTGGGGGTAGATATAAAATACACAATGGGCTGCAGCGAAAGGGAACGGCAGAGAATTGGAAACGCATTTTCTTCCTCCGTCTCTTGTTTCAGCAGCGTGGTATTTAAAGAAGGGACTCAGGGCAAAGCACTCAAATACACATTTTGCACACATTAGGCGCAGTTTAAAATGAGCCTCAGCCCAAAGACCGACAAAAGTCAGCTGATGGCCCATGGAGCAATACAGGTGAAACTCACCCAGTTCTGCAAGGAAATAAAACAGCCAAAGCATTTTCTACCCCACCAAAATGTCCTAGTTGAGACGCAGCGCACCTCTGTTCCCCAGCAGGCAGTGATGGTGAGTGCTGGGTACCAAGGATCGCTGGGTACCAAGGGGCTGTGGTGGCTTTGGGGATGCAGGAGCTGGGTCACCGCAGCACTGGCTCCCCAGCAGGCAGGAGGGCAGGTATAGGGCTCCCAAATAGGGATGAGGGCAGGTATAGGGCTCCCCAGCAGGCAGGAGGGCAGGCATAGGGCTCCCAAGTAGGGATGAGGGCAGGTATAGGGCGCCCCAGTAAGGATGAGGGCAGGTATAGGGCTCCCAAATAGGGATGAGGGCAGGTATAGGGCTCCCCAGTAGGGATGAGGGCAGGTGTACAGAAACCCAAACACCAGCCAGCACTGAGCACAGGGTCCTCTGATATTATACTCCTAAATGACAGGGCAGCAGCAGAAAGATGATAGCAGGGTATTTCATGCAGTGGATGAAGAAAACGCTCGTGTTGACAGAGGTTGTGTGGGTAGACACAAATATGTACGCCTAGCGTGCCTTACAGCTGCTTTGCCCTTGCAAAGGCTTGTCCTGGAAGCCAGCTCGGCCGCTGCTCCGCGCGGGCACAGCGTGGTGGCCGGACGAGCCCGTGGGAGCCAGGAGGGACCGTCACCCTCCTGTTGCCCAGCCCCGGCTGACGCTGACCCCCCTACTCCACTTCATCTGCCCAGACTACGCTCTGGTTTCAAGGATTTTCACGCCAGACCGGAATATTTTTTTTTGCTTGGCTTATTCCGCTTATAAATGTATTGCTTGAGCTGGTAACGTTTATATCTTCTTCCTCTGCATCTCAGCCGAATGAGGGCTGATTCAGTCCCTGGGCGATGCGCCGAGGCGGGTGCAAACCGAAAATTCTTCTGGGACACGTATCTGCAGACAAACACACATGCGCGCCTAAATATATCCGCAGCCCTCCCCACTCCCCGCAGCTTTTCTCTTCCTCAAACACACACATACACACACACCCACACCAAGAACTCCTCAGGGCAACAAGACCCGTATTTTTCAATGGCAGCAGGCAGGACCGGTTCCTGACCAGGGGAAAAAAAAACTCGAAAAACTATTGTTTTAGCCACAGCTGAATTTGAATATAAAGGCGGAGGGCTGTGGAGGCAAACAACAAAAAGTGGCTTCTGGAAGCCATGAGTGGGTTATCGACACGCCGTGTTATCCTCACGCTTTTCTTCCTGGCAGATCATCGTGCCTGGGGCACAGTCAGCAAGTCCTGCCACTCCCGAGAGCCCCAGGTCTTCCCCCCCCCACGTGGATTCACACCAGAGCAGGAATGGGATCTCACTCTGACAGCCAAAAGCCTTTTTCCACGTTATTTCCCCAAATGTGCTAAAATTTTTGCCCTTTTCTTCCCTCTTCTTAGCAGACAGACGTGCTCCCGGGGAAAGCCGAGACGCGTGGGAGCCCGGAGCCAGAGGGGTACGTAGGGACGGCTACAGCATGGCCAGATTTCGTGTTTCCAGAGACTTCCCCAGCCCTCCAGAGCAGCAATTGCCACGCAGCCAGCAATCCCACGTGGCAGATATTTAGTGAAAGACGTTATTTGGGAGCTCGCTGCGTCCTCATGGTTTCTTCATAGCGTTTTTGTTGCGTGCAGAGCAAAAGAAAGGCGATGTTTATACAACCGGGGAGCTCAAAGGTTATCATTTTTGTTCGACACTTGGTTTTTAAACGCAACCCTGCTGTCCCCGCGCTGCTTCTGGAGGCGTTACGAAACCTGGCCCGGCGCCTGCAGATTTCCGTTCCACGTTAATGGCCCGTTCCAAGAAAAAGCGGCAAGGAAGAGTTTCCTGACAAACTATGGGAAAATTTCACACCGAGCGCATTGGGAAAGAGTCGCCCGCAGCTCGGGGCTGCGCTTCCCATCACATTATTACATCGCCCGAAATGAGACACCGCAACCCACCGACAGCCCCGAATTACCGCAGGGCTGAGCCAGCTGCCGCCGAGGAGAAACAGAAGACAAGGATTTTTTTTCCTGACTACAAGGGCGAGAGCAGCATGGCCTTCGCAAAAGATACAGGGTCTGCCCCGCGGTCACTAAACCCCTGAAGTCTGAAGGATGCTTAACTGGGAACATGACTGGGAATGCTCTGGTTGACTCCACAGGCAGGTTCCTGGGTCTCATGCGGTGGTGTAGCTCTTTGTGTCTCATGTTCTGGTGTAGCTCCCCAGGATGACACCGGGGAGGGCCGCTTATTTTTGTGCTAATTTGAGTTATTTTTAAAGCACTCACCCATGGCTCCGGGCACTTTCACAGTAATAATTTAAAGTGTGTGTTAACATCGGGGAGTTTCTCCATGTCTGCGTGGGAGAGGCTGTTCCCTGGGCACTGGGAGGATGGTCGGATACAGGAGGGCATTGCCCTCTGGTACCCAAAGAGCCACACAATCAGCAGTGTTGCTGGGTTGGTCATTAATTTTGGTTATTTGTTATTAATTATATTATTCAGTGGGATTATTCCAAATTGTAGCCCTGTCAAATGCCCTCACGTGCCATCATCTCTTGATGAAAGATGGGTTGGGGATCGCAGTAAGTAACCATAGCTCTGCCCCTTGCTGCTGTGCTCTAGCAAACCACCACCAGCAATGATGAGCTTGAGTGATGTGCTCCAAGGGCACTGTCCTCTGTCCCATAGGAGCATCCCCGCCCTTGCAGGTGCTCCTGGGAGAGCTCTCTTCCAAGCATAAGCCCTATAAATCAGAGAAACACAGAATCATAGAATGGTTTAGGTTGGAAGGGACCTTGAAGACCATCTTGTTCCACCCTCCTGCCCTCCCACTAGCCCAGGTTGCTCCCAGCCCCGTCCAACCTGGACTTGAACACCTCCAGGGATGGGGCAGCCACAGCTTCTTGGGGCAACCTGCGCCAGGGGCTCGCCGCCCTCACGGTGAAAAATTTCTTCCCAATATCTCATCTAAATCTACCTTCTTCCAGTTTGAAGCCATTCCTCCTTGTCCTATCAACAAGGTGGCCTGAGGAGGAACCAAGATGAAGCTGTTAGTTTTGCAGACCCAGTAATGAGCAGGAAGAAGTAGAGATGTTTACCAGCTGGTAGGCAAGGATGAGATTCTTCCAGAGATAAAAAAAGAAGCAGCTGAGGCACGTGTACCTGCTCTGTTTGAATATTCACACAATCACGAGCGCTTCCTGCCCGTTAGCGTTCCTGCCACACTTTGGAAACTGGGCTTGTTAGCTGTCTGGGCTTAAAAGAGAAGAAATAGCACTTGGGTATCCACCACCTTTCATTTTCCCTTCCTGGCTCATGTAACCATGGCAAAGGAGCCCACGCTAGCCTGTGAGATGGCATAATTCGTGCCAGCCCCCATCCATTTTCTCATTAAGCCGCTCGACGCAGAGCTTCACATCTCTCCAAGTCTCACCTTAGCATTGCTGCCAGGAAAAAGTCCACATTTTTTGCCGGGGCAGGGAAGGGAACATGCTTTGCTCCAGTCCGTGAGTGGTACCTGCCCCTGCTGCTCCCTGCTTTCCTCCGGCACCCGGTGTGCGCCTCATTGACGGGAGGATGGAGATAGTACGGGGAACCCACGCAGGCAGCTGTCAGAAAACGAGCTTACTATAAAAGCAACATATGCTGCACTGAATTACCAGACCTTCAAATCACTACAAGAGAAGCGCTTAAAATATTCGGGAATTTAATTACAAGACTGTATACGCTTTAAATGCATAAATGTATAATGCAGACTTGGGCTGTGACAAGGGAAACTCTTCTTCCACATGCACTTGACGGGGCTGGAAGGGAAAATCCCTGGAGGGTGCGGCAGGACAATTATTTGGGATCCACGGAGCCCTGTTGCCCCGTTGCTAGTGGCCAGGATGCCACCACGGATGGGTGACATCCTCTGGTGCTGTGTCCAGGATTGCTGAGCCAAATGAAGGCACGTTCCTACCGAGGGTGTGTGGTAAATCTAAATTATCAAAGACACATTAACAGCAACAAAGTTGTTTGGGTTGAACCCTTTCAAAAATGCTTTCATTCCTAAAAAAGCTCCCACGTCCCTGAATGACTCACCCCTTTCCTGTGTCACCTGTCCTGATCTCACGTGGCGTTCATCAGACAGATGAGGGTTCATCCCTGCCTAAAACACATTGTTATTATCTGCCACCAAGTTAAATGCCTCGTGTACGGTGCCTACAAAAATGAAGATACACTTAACATAACAATGCTGTTATTAGCTTAATGGCAGGAAGAGAAAATTTAGGGATAAGAATTAAAGCACCGCTCTTGCAGAATGCCCCTCAGGAAGCATCCCTGTGTCCGGGATACCCATGAAGGCTACTCAACCCCTCAAGGTTTCCTGGCAGGCATCCCACTGGCAGATTAGCATCGCGGCAGCTAACGTGACGCGAGATGGGGAATCTGGATGGATATTACACTGATTTGTGGTAGATTATTATTATTTTCCTGCTTTAATTAACATAGAGAACTCGAATGAGAAAAGAGAGCATGTGCATTTTCCAAGCAAAGAAACAATTGTTTGGTAAAGACTTTGACCTGCAAGCCACGATACAGGATTGGACTGGAAAACTGCTCACCAGGAGCCAGAGCATCCTCCCTGTTTGCCAGACCCGGGGATGGGGCAATATTCCTGCCCATAAACCCGTGGAAGGGCCAGGGCGAGCCTGTGCAGCAAGATTAGGGTTTTCAGGACATAGAAGAAAGCCAGAGCCATCGTTTGAAGGTCTGACAGAGGGACATTTGCTGGTCTCTTCCGACTTTCCGTCAGTCAGCATTCCCACTGCTGCTTCCCTGCCCAGTGCAGGAGCTGGGCTGAGCCGGCACCGAGCCCGCGGGCTGGAAGGTATCATTTAGCAGAAAGATATCAACACGGCACTTAGATGACAGCCAGGTCACAAATGAGGGTTGCAGTGTAAATACAGAGACGGGGAACGCACACGTCGTGCCAGGCAACCCAAGCAGTGACTCATGTTCTGCAGCTACGTCATGCTCGGGATCTTTCTGCAGGAAATGCTTACTGGGAAAAGCAACGGCAACCGTTGTAGTCGGCTCATTTTAAGGCTGGAGAGAAATTAGGACTACAGCCGGAATGGCTGCTCAGGGTTTGCCGGGGCTTTTATCTCTTGATCTGATTTCCAGATTTGGTGGCACCCAAAGATCAGCTGTGGAGACCAAAAGACGGGGATGGGGTGGTAAAGCCCGTAAAACCATCCTGTCCCACACTTCTGGCCACAGGCTGGGCTCTGGTGCCAGAGGCCAGCAGCGCTTCCGAAGCACTGGTCCCATGCTAGGGAGGAGGGACTCAGATAGACTAACGACTGCTTTAATTAAATACGGCAATATCATTAACCCGCCGGAGTTCATCAAATTAGTGTTGCAAATGAAAACTGCATTGGCCTCATTTTCATAAGGCGGTTTCAAGAGGGAAAACATCATTTTGCTCGTGAAGGTGATGTTTGCTTTTCTGATACAACAAAACCTCTTCTTGTCCCTCTGGAGCTTTGGCTCTCTTCAGTTTGCACCAAAATATTTGCTTTGGCTCTTCTGTGTTTTTCAGGTACCTGTACTGAAGGTGGTTGACATGACAGGGGATTGCCACAGGAAAAACAAACAAACAAACAAACAAAAAAAAAAAACAGAAAGAGGGAGAAATAAGGGGGTTTAAAAAGGACTTTTGGGAGGAGGAAATGCCGGCATCCCTCCTCTAGCGCATAAATCATTTCTGTAGTTCAAAATAAACCAGCATCTGTGCTGGTTGGAGCGCTGCCATCGATTTTCTTATCTTCCTTGTTTGCTGAAGGGTGACTCAGTGCAAAGCTAACAAGGTGCCCACGGGAGCGCTGCTGGGAATGTGCTGATGTCACCCACTGCATCGGCAGCCCGAAGGGCTTCAGGGCTGGGAGGGGGATTCCCACCTGCCGGCGAGGAAGGAAGAGGAGCGATAGGGATCCCTCCATGAGCATCCTGGCTCTTGGCCCAGGCCACTTTCCTTGCTTATGTTGCACTTGGGGGGAGAGTCACTTAAACAAACACAAGTCCTGCTTCATACGCGAGGGCTGGCGTCCCGCTGGCACGGGGGGAATGTCCCTCTCTCCCCAGTGATCGTTGCGGCATCTCGATGTTGACCAAAAGCTTGGGCTTTCCCAGCAAAATCAAACCCCTCTCATCCGTGGCTTGTCCCAGCATGCCCCACAAGCAGTATGGGGGGATGTACCTCAGGCTCTCGGTGCTCTTAGCCAGGATCCCAGGGCTTTCTGTCTTCCCCATAAAATGTCTGGGCTGGCTCATATCTACCAGAGTTTGAGATGTCAGGAGTTACTTGACTTTGTCTCCACACACCCATTAATCACCCCTCTCATGCCCTCTTGAAAAATTCAAGATCATTTTGCAAAGCTGAGCAATACGAAGGAGTCGGGGTGCACAACCCCCTTTAGGTTGAACAGTCTCCAGAGCACAGTGGTCCTCAGGAGATGCTCCTCCATTTTTGCCATTGCTGGGGCATCGGTAAAACCAGTGACCGAGCTTCTCCTATGAACAGACCCAGAGGAGCCAACAGATTAACCCGGCTCCATCAACAGCTCCCGGAGACAGCACAGGAGATGCTCTGCCCCAGGAAGGGATGGGCAGTGCAGGAGGGCATCATCGGCCCAGCCAGCCCCACGCTGCCAGGGCAGAGAGGGCATTTGGCCTTAACCCCAGCGATGAAGCAACCCTATGCCTTTGCAAACACTTTGAACAGGGTTTCACAATAAGCAAAGCTGATTTCTCCACCTACAGCCCCGACGAGCACGAATGCACTCAACTAGAACGTGGGGGCAGCCCCACTATCTGCTGATGGCCGTTATCACCCCATGCAGCCCCCTCACATCCGCTCAGACCCGGGCATAGGTAGGATCTGACATGAGAAAAATCCCTCTGTTTTTCCTGTTAATCATGGCGCTACTTGCTGCCAAGGGGCTTCTTCATCAGGATCTAGTGCTGTGTTGCTCAAAACCTCTGGTACAGGAGGGACTAACCCAGTGTTGACCTGTGACAGACTGTGCTCCCAAACCAGCTGTGCTGGTGGCATTGCCACCCCGGGGGGACATCCCTGGTGTCGGTCGGGGAGCTGCCACCCCCCAAAAGACGCAGTTCCTCGCTCTGACCATGGCGGCCAGGCATTGATGTCCCCCAGATTAACACAACCAATAAATCCTCCATCGAGGAAACGGGGAATTCTCTGGGCTTGATTCACTGCGGCTTTCAAACAGCCGGGGACGTGAGCTGGCTCGTCTGGTGCAACCGCAAGCTCCAGGTGTGGTTAAACTGGCACCAGGGAAAGGATGCCAGTGTGGCAAATGCCATCTCCCTCCTCGCCCAAGCCCAGGGGACCAGCTGGTACGTTAGCTCAACCCTCCGGTGGGTGTGAATCTTGCTCTTTCCGAGCTGCCATCCTTTCTGTAAAAGTAGCTGAGCATGCACCCGGTTTGCCTGGAGTGCTGTAGGTTTCCACCGTGACCCTCTGGCCCAGACTTTGCTCTGCGGGTGCTCCCTGCTAAAAAGATCTGTTCCCCGGTGCTAGGGGTCATCTCACCTGGGTTTAGTGTCTCTTTATCTCAGAGACAAACAGTGAACTGCCACCTGGATGGGATCCATGGGGCATCGGGATCCCCGGGGTGGTCATCGCTCCTGTTGGATTTGGCGCGGCTTTGCACATTCCTATGTACCGTCCTGCTAAGGAGCTTGCAAATATTCTTCTTTTGTTATTGACTGATGATTAAACCCAGCATTGCTTGACAAAGCCCCATCTTCCCTCCAATAACACAACCTGCATCCCCACAGCCTCCACCTAAGGGCAAGAAGCCACCCTTGCTTTTGTTCATCTGTCTCCAGCTCAACAGGACCAAGCCCCTTGAGCTGAAGACCATTTGATCATCGCCTTTAACGTTTTCAGGGTTGAAGCACGGTTCCTTGAGATGCTTCTGACATTTTAGACCAACACAGTTGGGTTGAACCCACCAAGGCAGTGGGGCTGGAGGATGCAGCCCCGGGCAGGGCAGGTTCCTGCCGGCAGCACCCAGGGACCTGGCAGGGAGGCAGAAGAGGCACCCACCACGTTATCCAGCCAAACCCCAGGCTCCCAGGAGGCACCAGAGCTCATTCGGAGGCAGTGGCAATGGGTTCGCCCTCCCAGTGCCCTTGCGAGCCTGGGAGTTACTACGAGCCTCAGATAAGGAAAGAGGCATTGAGACATGAACTGGCTTGCCCCAGGTCCCACTGGAAAACTGGCAGGACAACCAGGAACAGAGTAAGTCTCTTTTGTACTTGGACCAGAAGATTCCAGAAACCTCAGAATTCACCCATTTTAGTGTCTAAAACTAGCTTTTCATTATTGTCAGTGCATCACCCTCTCTGTCATGCTCATTTCTGTAGGAAAAAACTCCTGCAAGAACATCCTTCTCATTCCCCATATAATATCTTTCCAAAGCTAAATTCCAAATTATTATTTTTTCTTTTTTTGTAGATTTACTGCCTGTCCCCTGCTGAATTTCCCAGGACTGGAACTGCAGAGCAATGTGGTGGTTCTGGCCCCAAGCACCCTCTCAGGGATGCTGACCCCGCGTGGGCATCCCGTTCCCACCAGGAATATCCCCCCCAAACCTCCACACTGTGGCATGAACAAGCTCAGCTGCTGGATAATCCTCTCTCCCCATCATTATTTATTAGGCAGGAGGTCAGAAGAAATTCCTGTGTCACATGTCCCCCCAAGACCTGTGAAAACTATGGACCGCTCCAACTAATTTGGAAAATACAACAGGAAAAAAAACTATGGAAGCATTGAGGGAACCAGACCCGGTTTCTGCATGTATCTTTCTTTATGAAAGGTTATTATATACTTATAATTAATTGTTGGCTCATGGCAGAGAAGGTTTGACTTGCACGGGCAAGTCGGAGGGAGGGAGGAAGACCTGGGATGGGAAGCAGATATGTGGGAGGACGCAGCATTCTTTTCCCACGTTGAGGAGCAGCAGGACATGTAAATTCAGCTCTGGAATTTTGCTCCTTACCTTTTATGGTGAAAAAAATGAGGCTTTCCTTTGACTTTGCAAATACATGCTCCAGCTGAAATCCAACCTGTGCGTTAATACCCAGCCGAGCGTGCGCAGCGGCTCACCTGGATGTGCTGAGCACGGGCTTATGCAAAAAGGGAAAGCACAGCTCTGGGCTCCTCGAGGCTCCCAGACCGCTCTGCACACGCTGATGTAATGGTTTTATCTGAGGATGGGATTTGGTTCTTATTGCTCAGTCTTGCCTTCAATATGAAATAACTAAGCTAAGTAATTAATTTGTAATGCACCCAATATAGGCAGGGAGAGTTTTGGAGGGATTTATGCTGGATCCCACTGCTGCTTCCAGTCTGTTTCTGGCCCTGGAGAGGCAAAGGGGAATCTTGCAGCAATTCTCGAGCTGCGCTCTCCCCGCGACTCCCTGCCGCTGCCCGCGCTCCACCGCACGGAGCCCGGAGCGATGCAGACCAACCCAGCAACATTTGCCGGGTGCTGGGAAAGCCCCGGAGTCCTCATCTCACCGGCACGGAGCCCACACGCTGCTTTGCAGGGTTTGGAGGTGACGGGATGGAGCAGCGATGTCCTGCAGGTCCCTTCCAACCCTTCTGTTACCGCATACCACACTGCAAATAAAGTGAAGCCGCTCCAGAAGCTCTTGATTTCTGTAACCTTCCCATAAAACTCATTTTGTTTAGTAAACAGCAGTGTAGGAAGAAGAGATTTAACATTTTGAATCATTCATTCGAAAACACCTAACTACAAAACCAAATCCAAAATGCGTTAGAAGACCAGTTAGTCTTTTCTGAGTCATTTAATTAGAGCTATGAACTTTCCTTGTCTATGGAAATCTCAGGGTGGAAAGTGTGTGAAACCTGCTGCAACCAACACTTGCCTAATTAGCCTCACATTTCCCTCTCTCTGAAGGGAGTCAAAGTGTGTGCAACCCACAGATATTCACACTTTTTCAGCTTATTCTGGTTTAGGAGCTGCCGAGGTGGGCCAGGCTCTCGCCACGGGGCGGGATAGCAGTGGGAGCTGTGGGACCTCCAGCCCGCTACCCACCATCTATCCATCCATCCATCCATCCATCCATCCATCCATCCATCCATCCATCTACTATCTATCCATCTATCCATCTATCCACCCACACTGGTGCCTTCTGAGCTCCAGGTACTGCTCTGCCAGGGGGCTGGACTAGATGATGTCCAGAGGTCGCTTCCAACCCTGACCATTCTGTGATTCTGTGATTCTGTGAAACGCCGCATCGCTCCATGCACCACTCCAGCATCTCAAAGCAAGCAAAGAAATGGAGCAAAACTCTGCATTTCATCTTCCTGGCTGCAGGCAGCGTGGGTGAAAATCGAGGCCAGGGTCATCATGACCTAGAAATGTCCTGTTTCACCCAGGGGCTTGGTTTAAATCTCAATTTTGCACTGCAGCTCTGGTCTGCAGCCCCACTCAAATAGCCTTTGAGAGTGGCTCTTTCAGAAACAATAATCCCTCGGTGCCAACAGCTGTGGCCATGGGGGAGCTGCCTCAAAAATTTTAGTTAATTAGGAATTTGGGGGCAAGGACTTGTGCTATCAGCTTTTGCTTTTCCAACAATTGGCTAGGAGGACGTTTAATATGGTTGAACATTTGCTACTAATATTTTGGGACAGAGATTTCAGTTTAAACTGAAAGAGGGTAGATTCAGATTATATATGAGGGAGAAATTCTCTCCTGTGAGGGTGGTGAGCCCCTGGCACAGGTTGCCCCGAGAAGCTGTGGCTGCCCCATCCCTGGAGGTGTTCAAGTCCAGGTTGGACAGGGCTTGGAGCAACCTGGGCTGGGGGGAGGTGTCCCTGCCCATGGCAGGGGAGTGGAACTGGATGATCTTTAAGGCCCCTTCCAACCCAAACAGTTCTATGATTTAGCTGCCCAATTCCCATGGATGCCCCAGCATCTCCTGAATCCCCACGTGGCACTGAAAAACGCGTCGCTCACCGCTGCTTCCGGCAGAGGATTTCTCCCCTCTGCTCTTCGCTGGGCTCCATACGTGCCAAACCCACCACTTGCTGGACGTCGTTGCTCAGGGCAAGCCGGCGGGTGGTTTGCCCGCGTGGGTGCCCGTGGCCATCCTGCTGAACCCTGCTGCTTTCCCCCCTAAAATTCCTGAGGTTTTTCTGCAGATCGGAGCCAGATTAATCACAGCCTGGCACTGCTCGCCCGCGAGGCTACAGCTACCAGCTTCACAAGCCTCATAAGTGGAGAAATTCAGCGCAGAACTCGGCCCCGCGACTTTATGGTGGGAAAGGGCATGCCTAAGGGACAGAAAATAACAATAAAAATCAACAGCGAAGCGTGTTAAGAGTTTCAAATGGCACCGAAAAAATGTTTGCTATGTTTCGGAGGGTCTGTGCTGCTGCCCCGGACGCTGCTGTTACTCATTCACATGGGCAAGAATTACAAGTATGTCTGTGCAGCCAGAAAAGCTTTGGTTCACCGAATATTTGAGGCTTGGTGTGGTATGAAGGGGTGGGGAGCACGGCTCCAGCCGGCAGCAGTTCGAGGAGAGCAGAAAGAGTTTTAAGTTCCTCGGGACAATTAAACCGCCTTGGTGGTACTGCGGCCAAAAAAAAAAAAAAAAAGTATTTATTATTTGCCGGGTTCTTTCTGCTCTTCAGCAATAATTTAAAGCCTCTTTGCCTTCAGGGAAGCCCTGTGAAGTGGAGAGTTCACAGGAATGGGTAAGGACACGCAGTACTGACCTAACCCACTTCACTCTGCCCTGGAAGCTGTTCCCAGCTCCGGCCGTCGGTCCCCCAGCGCCCGCTGGGTGAGAATTGGGGATTACACAAGTTGACTTGCTTTTTCCACCCCAAAATGGCATTAAAGAAAAAGGATTTCTAAAGTCCCCGTGAAATGAAATACACCCCTTGACCAAAGTCAAAATGTTCAAGTTTACACATTTCTTATACATTTCCAAAAAAATATAAGAAAAACTTGGAATGGACTGTCTCATTAAAAAAAAAGGGTAAAAGTGCAACCTTACTGGAGAGCTTCATATCAGCAATTTTCTAATACCAAATTTCACTGAAATCGAAGCAGTTCTGCAAAACATTTTGCCTTCAGCATATCAATATTTCTGATGGAAACCCATTCTGTCAGAAAATTTTTATCCAGCTCTAGGCTAGAATTTCATACCAAATAGTTGTACTGTCTCCCCAGCAACTGGAACTGCTGATCCACTATAGCGAATTTCCATAATTAACCTCCAGGAACTGAAAATGAAATCTTTTTGTCTGCGGGGTATTCTCAAACAACAGCCAGAAATCATTTCACTCTGAGCCAAAGCACAGTAAATTCAATAGGATTTTCTCCACAAATTTCAATGGATGTTCAGATCAGCCCAGTTCAGATCAGAGTTCAGATCCAGATCAATTTAATACAACTCTGAATGCCTCTTCAAATTTGGATGGGGCTTTGAAAAAAATAAATCTGAAAACAATTCCTCCTTTTTTGTTGAAATTCAATCCTATATTGTCATCCAGATTAAGCACTCGTACTCTTTGATGTCTGCGGATAGAAGTACTTCAGAAGATGTTTGTGCTGATTTTGTACAAGTGAGGAATGCACAACAGCATTAGGAATTTAGACAAAATACTGAAGCTGTGGGCTCTGAATGCTGATTTTTGGCTTCTCACATGTGTTCTTGCTCACTGAAGGCTGTTCCCTATACCATCCTACAGCAGGAAACGTCCTTGAGCTGCACGTGATTTCACGGATGGCAGAACACCCCCGACGTGCAATTTGTTCCTCCTGCGAGCACTAACAAATCATACATAATGGAACAGCAAAGCAGATAACGTCAGATTTGCATGAGATACTTTTACTGTGTTTTTCCAGGAGTTTTCCCGGTTTAGATGTATTTACCCAAGAGGAATAAGTTCTGCTTCAGGGAAGTTTTGATTTGAGGCAGGTCCCCAGCTGGTGGAATAAGAAGGTCAAGCGGCCATAAGCCCCACCGGGAGCATATCTGAACCCCAACTCCTTCCCCTTGCAAGAAGTGGCCCCAAATACTGTTGTCTGGGTCCTAATAGACACATTTTCCTATTCTCAAAACATCAAGCTTTTCCAGAGACAGATTTAAGACACAGAATCATAGAATCCTGGAATGGTTTAGGTTGGAAGGGACCTTGAAGTTCATCAAGTTCCAACCCCCCTGCCATGGGGACACCTCCTCCCAGCCCAGGTTGAGCCAAGCCCCGTCCAACCTGGCCTTGAACACCTCCAGGGATGGGGCAGCCACACCTTCTCTGGGCAACATGCACCAATGCCTTACGATGCTCAACGTGAAAAATTTCTTCCTAATTTTTAATCTAAATCTCCCCTCTTCCAGCTTGAAGCCATTCCCCCTCATCCTGTTACTACATGCCCTTGTAAAAAGTCCCTCCTCAGCTCTCCTGTAGGTCCCCTTTAGGTACCAGAAGGCCACAATAACGTCTCCCTGGAGCCTTCTCTTCTCCAGGCTGAACAACCCCAAGTCTCTCAGCCTGTCCTCATAGGAGAGGTCCTCCAGCCCGTGGCCCTCCTCTGGCCCCGCTCCAACAGGTCCATGTCTTTTCTATTTTGGGGGCTCCAGAGCTGGACGAAGTACTCCAGGTGGGGTCTCACCAGAGTAGAGTAGAAGGGGAGAATCCCCTCCCTTGACCTACTGGCCAAACTTCTGATGCAGCCCGGGATACGGTTGGCCTTCTGGGCTGTGATCGTGCACTGTCAGCTCATGTTGAGCTTCTCGTCAATCAGCACCCCCAGGTCCTTCTCCTCAGGGCTGCTTTCCAGACATTCTCTGCCTGGCCTGGATTTGTACTTGGGATTGCCCCGACCCAGATGTAGGACCTTGCACTTGGCCTTGTTGAACTTCATGAGGTTGGCACGGGCCCACCTCTCCAGCCTGTCCAGGTCCCTCTGGGTGGCATCCCTCCCCTCCAGCGTGTCTACCTCTCCACACAGCTTGGTATCATCGGCAAACTTGCTGAGGGTGAATGTGAATATGTGTGAATAATCCACATAATTTTTACTGCTTCCACAGAGCCTCGTTAGCTGGGTGCTGTGTTGGGAAGAGAGCAAACACGGGAAAAAAAGAGATTACCTCACGCATGTCCTCGTTTCACCACTGCTGCCGTTGACTCCATGTGTGTTCCTGGAGGAACCATTTAACCAGTGTATTACCCCTCCGCAAAGGGGGGAGAGCAACACACCCACCTTCCCGCTGGCGCCATGTGAATAAATGCCTTAAAACAGTCCCCGAGGATACAGCCCAGGAGCAGGCGTGCTGCGGAGCTGCGGGCACTGCGCAACAGTGCACCAGGCTCGCGTGGGATCCGGGATTCCTGCCTGCACGTGGATAATTGCAGTACGGTCAGTTTTTTAAAATACCTCGCCCTCTGTCTTAAAATCCTCCCTAAATGATTAAGGGATTTTAAAATCATTTGAGTGTGCTTATAACTTTGTTAAAGCGTTGCCCTCAGCTCCTGAAACCTGGAATAGCTGAGCTTTATTTCCCAGCCAAGACTTAGCACTCAACAAACTGTCAGACAAGTGAGGGAGAGTCACCGATGTCTTGAACTAATTTTACGAATTTAGGTCATTCTTTCACGGTGGTGTAGTTATGGCCAGATTTCTAAATGCCAAAATACAGTTTATAAGAGTACATATACAGATTATAAGAGTATCAAGCTTCATTTTGTTTTCAGTTCATGGGTAATTAGCATTTATTTTCACAACTGCCGTTGTTCCTGCATATTATTGTACCCACACCACGAAACAGGAGATGCTCATTCTCATCCTCCCGTCATCGATTTCAAACCCTCATTAGCCCAGAAGAAAATTCGTGTTTGGTTTTGGCAGCCGAAGCTCCAGTCCCGGCGGCAGTCGAGCCACTTGAACCCTATTTTTCCCCAAGTGGGAATTTTTTATTCCCTACGCAGACAATGTGGGGCAGCGCTTTCTGATTTTAAGTCACATCCCCTCACGGCTACACACGAAAGCAGCAGGAGCTCTGTTTTAAACATCCACGGTGCCGCGCAACATTAAGAATTGGGAATGAACCGAGGCTCAACCAGAATTAGCGGGTCCTTGTGACCTTACTGCTTCTCGTCTGCCAAACAGGCCTCCTCAGATCATGTCATCTCATACGGCAGCGGCGAGAAATAATTTCTTTTCATCTGCCAAGAACTCAAAGATGACATTGGTAAGTCCCATAGAAGAGATAACAAACGGGTATGTGTTCAGAAGAAGGTTCTGAATAGCGTCCCTAAATGAGGCACGGATTGCACGCTGGCCTGTGAGAAGTACAGATGTTTCTGAATAGCTGCTCGTTAAGGTGACAATATCGCTCTGTGGGCTGAATAGGTTCTCAGGATAAAATAATACGTGATCGTGAAATTAATGACTACCACCGCATACTCACAAGGGAGCCCACGTTTCCGACACACAGGAAATACGCATTTCCTAATACACAAGTGTTTGACCTTAAACCTTAATAATGCTCTTTTAATGTACGTCCCATTTAGCTACACACACACTCACAGAAAGGAGGAAGGAATGGGATGTGTAAGGTTCATGTTTTATGTATATTGTTTAATATTTTCCACAGATGCTTTGGTAGTCGGCATTGCAGGGAGAGAGATTCTGGTGGCAATTTCAGATTTAAATCATCAAGCAGTTGTTCTGATACTGAAAGCACTTGTTCTCGGCTGTTTTATTATAGTCGTAGAAAGTGTTCAGGCAGATTACTGGTGAGAGGAGAAAAACGTGTTTTGATATTCGCATAAAATCTTATACTAGATCAGTAGTCATTACCGCAGATAATACTAGATTGTATATATGTTATTAACATACGCATAATGCTTTCTTGGATGGAAAGCGGAGAAACTGTGAAAGTCTGGGAAGGAATCGAGTCTGAAGAAAAATGGGGAATTTGAACTAAGCAAAGCAAGAAACTCTGCCTTATAAATCAAAATCCAGACTGCGTGTGAAAAATACCGATGGAAATGTTAACCCCCGCTGCGTTATCCCCCGAATTATCAAGATATGGGAAAAGGCATTAAACTTAGGAGTATGACATGAATAATAGTTTTACGGGGATTAACATATCTGGAACAGCGTCCCCAAGGAATGACAACAAGCAGGCGGTTTCGGAGCAGGCAGGGGTGTCTTGTAGCTTATTGATTGTCACAAGTGTCCAAAGCACTGCAGGGCAACCCGAAAGCCCCGGGGTTTAGCTAGGTGAAGCTGGCAGCCTCCGGACCATAAGGATGAACAAAGCATGTAAACATGATATTACTGGGAAGTGTGCTGATGGAAGCTCTGCCTTCACCATGAGTAAGTGTTTCATGTGCGTTAGAGCTTCCACATTCCTAGCATAGCTGGATGCAGGCGAATTTTCCATGTGAGCTGTGTGAGTGAGCCGTCACCCCCAGCCCCGGTGCCTGGGAGCACCAATTCCTTCTCCGAGCACCCTCGGGCCCAGCCAAGCCGAGCCATCGCCAAGGAACGGGCGGCATCAGCGCCAGCTTTGGTGCATCTTGCCTCCATCTGCACGGAGGTGACCGATGAACTGATAGGGAGCAGATGTTCATACCCAGCTCCCACTGAGGATGAACAAAGAACTCTTTCAACCTTCTCTCCTTATATTCGGCTGATATGCCTCCGCTGGTATGTTGGACTCACAAAGAATATAGAGCCAGAGCTGAACCTCCACAGCTCTATCCCACCTGCATCTGCCCGTGAGGCTGCCACATGTTTCAGTGCGGAGCGGAGGGGAATGAAGAAACAGGATTTTCTGCACTCTGGAGAAGACACGAGAGCATTTACACAACTGTACTTTTCCAGACTTATCTCCTGTTAAAATGCACACAGCTGAAGGAAAGAGAGAAAACCAACTTGCTGTGAGCAGTAAGTTTCCTCACTGCTTATTCACTGTTTTTCCATTCTATCATCCGTCCAAAGAGCTGAAGCCATGTTGGTGGACAGCAGGGGTGGATGGAGACTGCAAAGTAGCTGAGATCAGCTTCTAATTTAAAAACAAACAAACAAAAAAACCAAAAAAGAGATATGGAAAGTTGTCTGCTCCAACTTTTCAGTAAGGCCTTACAAATAATGCAAATTTTAGTGTTTTGCTCATGACTTCCAAGCAGAAACGAAGGCTTAAATTATTTGGAAAATTCATTAGAGCTGAGCAATTTGACCAGCTGAAGATGTGACACATTGGAACAAAATCAAGAATATTGGCGCTGAATTTGGAAACGTCATGCTTGGGATTCTCTCGTCTGCGTCACCGGAGGATCTCCCCATGGTCAAACATGCACAAGACAGTATCGCTTTCCGTTTCAGGATGTTGTGAAACTTTATTAATCGCTCACATCTCAGCCCAGAACTGACACGGAGCTAGTCCGTGACCGGATGACTCGAGAGAGAACGCCAAGGCCCACCTCCACGAAGGCCACCCGTGCCTAGGCGAAGCTGGCAAGGCGAGGTGCGGGCAGGGAGGGGAGGCCGCCTCTGCTCCAGCCCCCCCCCGCCCGACGGCAGCCCCTCTCCCAGGCCGTGCCCGCCTGCCGTGCGGGAGAGGAGAGGAGCACTCGAGGGAGAAGAGCGCTACGAACCTCTCACAAACCCCCCCTTGTTCGGGGCTGTCGCTTCAGAGAGAGATTTACCCCGCGCGGTTACAGAGCCGCTGTGGCAGTCAGAGCAGCGTTCAGTCCTCCCGTGAACGTAAGCCGTTAGATTTGTGGCTGGGAAGCTAAAAAGGAAGCAGCTCCTTAACGGTGGGGATGTTTTATGGGATCCCGACACCCTCTTCGTGACCATGTTTTGAGTGAAAAACACCTTTGCCCACACTGACCACCCGGCTGAGCCCAATCTGCGGCACGGCGAAGGCCGGGGCCAGCGGCTCTCCTCACAGCCCGGCCTGTGGCGCCGCACGGGGGGCAGCCCCCTGAGCGACCCCGCTGGGCAGTAGCCATCCTGGCGTGCCTCGCCGCCCCTCTGGAGACGACAGAGCCCCGCAGGCCGCAGGTTCCCTTTCGTAGCACTGAGATTAATAGAAATTTAAAAGAAAAAAAAAAAACACCCCACCCCCCCTCTCCCCTCCGCCCCCGCTGGGGGCTGCGGCGCCGCGCGGCTCCCCTAGGGGGCGCACTGCTCCGGCGGCCCGCCCGGCGGCGCGCGGCGAGGGGGCGGGCCCCGCAGCGGCGGAGGGCGGTGATTGGAGGCAGCGAGGCTATAAATAGGGGCGGCAGGGTGGGGGGACAAAGCAGTCTGCGCGGGACCGGCGGGCGGGCGGAGCGGGGACGGCGGAGCGTCCCGCGGCTCTGCCACTGCCACCTGGGTTTTTTCTTCTTTTTTTTTTTTTTTTAATTATTGTTTTTATAATTTTTTTTGAGGGATACGGGTGTATTTTTTTTCTTTTATTGTGGCCGGCCGAGGGACTAAGCCGAGATCAATGAAGGAAAGAAGAGCGAGCCAGAAGTTATCGAGCAAGGCGGTGATGGATCCCAACCAGAACGTGAAGTGCAAGATCGTGGTGGTGGGGGACAGCCAGTGCGGGAAGACCGCCCTGCTCCACGTCTTTGCTAAGGACTGCTTCCCTGAGGTGGGCCGGGGGGGGGGGGGGGAAACACCGGGACCGGGAGGGGGGGGCGGAGGGACACCGGGACCGGGATGGGGGACGGTGGTGGTGGTGGCGGCGGGCTGACCGTGCGCTGTCTCCCGGCAGAGCTACGTCCCCACCGTCTTCGAGAACTACACGGCCAGCTTCGAGATCGACACGCAGCGCATCGAGCTCAGCCTGTGGGACACCTCGGGTGAGCGCTCCCCCGGGGCCGGGGGTGGTGTGTGGTGTGTGTGTGTGGTGTGTGTGTGGTGTGTGTCCGTGAGGGGCCGCAGCTCCCCCTCAGTCGAGGCGGGGGGGGAGGGGGGAAGCAGGAGATCGGCCCGGCGGCCCCTCAGCCCCTCACCGGCGGTCTCCACACGCGAGGGGCGGCCGTGCCCGACGGACGGCTGCTTCTGGTTTATTTATTTATTTTTAAATCTGAGGTGTACTTTAGCGCTGTACGTGACTTTTGTGGAGGGGCAGAGGGTGGGGGCAGCCCTCCCTGAAGCGGTTTGTCAGGGCGGTGTGTTCTCACCTGCCTGACTGGCAGGAGCTTATCTGAGGTAGCTTCGCTGTGAAACCCGCCTTTGCCTGGTAGAAGGGTTGAAGAGGTGTTTATAATATGCTAATGGTAAATTACATCAGCTCGCACGTTGAGTTCCGTGTGGCCTCCTTAACGCCTGTTTGTTTTTTTTTTACGAAATGCGGTGTTTTTTTACAAAATGCGATGTTTTTTTTTTCCTGTGTTTTAGAGAGTCTTTAAAGCCAGTAGAGCCTAGGGGGGGTAGGCATCTCTGCCCTCTGAGGATGCGGAGGGAACCGTCCTTTCTTACGTAGAATCGTAGGATGGTTTAGGTCAGAAAGGACCTTGAAGATCATCTGGTTCCAACCCCCCCCTGCCATGGGCAGGGACACCTCCTGCTACATACCATCACCGGTGGTGAGGGCGGCAGAGCACTGGCACAGCTGCCCAGAGAGTGGGGGGGAAGTCTCCCACTCTGGAGCCATTCCAAACACGCCTGGACATGTTCTGTGCCACTGCTGGAGGTGCCCCTGCTCTGGTGGGGTGTGGGACTGGAGGAGCTCCAGAAGGCCTTTCCAACCCTGACCATTCTGTGATCAGTGCTGAGGGTCCTCATCACTCTTCCAGTTGTGCCTCTGGTGGTGTTGTCAAAAACACTGGTGCACATGCCTCCAAGGTTGAGGTTCTTGGTGTCTTAGTGTATTAGTCTTCCTGCCACGTTTGGCCAGGAACTTCTCTAGATCCTGCTGCCGGTGATAATTGGACTGAGCTCACTGCCAGGGTCAGCAGGACGCACCCCTGAACTTGCCACCTGAGTGCTGAAGGGGAGCGTGGACAGCCAGTGGGTCTCTGCTGCTCGATAACTGAGCACATGGGGAGAGGTGGTCAGGGGTGAATGACACCAGGAACCCTTAACGCAGGTGTGGATCATCATCATTCTGCAGAAGCAACTGGAAAAAAGATGCAGTAACTTGATGGAGTATGCAAACCCTTTCTTTAGGCAGGTTGTGTATAGATAACTTGTTAATGTTGAATTTGGACCCAGCGGTTCCTTGTAAATATGAAAGCAGTCCTTTCACCAGAAAAGAAAATGTTAATCCCTTTTTAAAAAAAGGAGTTTAGGCGGCGAGTTGGCTTTCCTCTTGCTCTTGAGGAAATGATTCCAAATTCTTGCAACACGATTACTGGGAAAAGGCAGTCTCTCTGCCCACAACCGGTATCAGCATAGCTCTGAACTGATTTTATTTTTTTTCTTCATCTTATGCCAAGTAAGATTTGCAGGCTTCTTGAGTGTGTCTGGTATGAGCTTTCATCCTGATTACTAAGCTGGCTGTAACAAACTGTGGAGTGAGGGCTTATTAAAAATTAATAGTTATTTTGGAAAATTTTATCTTTAGCTATTAAAATACAACAAGCTCACAAGTTGTTTGACGTGGGAAGGTTTGGAATCTGTTTGTCAAAGGCTGGAGACACCCATGTAATGAACTATTCTGTGGCACTTCAAAAGACAAAAGCAGTGGAAGAAACACCTGCCAGCCTTTGTGTGTGTATGTTGTCCTCTCAGGCTTGTCCTGGAACTGATAGAAAATTTGACTAAGTCAGAAGTTTAGGATTAAGTGGCTAATTTGTCTGCAATCTGAAACTGGAGAGGAAATGTTTGAACGATCCAATGCTTTGGTCTTATTAAGTATTACTGAACAGTGGATCCTCTGGTTGTGGGACTCTGCTGCTGAAGAAGTGTCTCTCCGTAAACAGCCCTTCTCGCTGACTGCAAGAAGAAACACTACCCAAACCCATTAACCCAATGCAAAATCACATCACCAGATAAGGGACATCAGAAGATAAGATAGTATTTTAGCATTATCTTAAATTCCTGGTAATTTATTTTTTACAAGTCTTTGTCCTAGTCATCTGCTGAATTAGAATAAATGTCTTAGTGACTTTTTTAAAGCAGGACTAGATCTAGTTAACTTAAAAACATGACTATTAACTGCCAAATACTAATGGAAGATGATGTCCAGTGCAACAAGGGGGGAGGTGATAGCTCCAGTCACTTGAGGTACTTCGGTATCTCTTGGGGGAGGGCAGGAAGGACACTATTTAGCTGAATTTGATTGCTGTATACTGCAGATGATACTTTCAAGATGACTTGATCAGTATTTACTATCTATTTTTAACCCTCTCTAACTTTTCTAACTGGGAGCATGCAACAGGCTGCCTTGCAAATTAATCCATAGCTTGAATGTTGATTAAATGTGTGTGGGGTTTTTTTTTATTCAATCCTTTGGAAGGCAGGTACTGCCACTTACAGAATTTTTTTTGCTCTCTGAGAAAAGCTGTAGGCATTGGTTAAAATATTCTTGTGTTAGGGTGAGAGGCCCTGCTCTTGTGGTTTTAGTTTACAATCCTTTATATAATAATAATGTGCTTTTTACTAGAGAATTCAAGTACAAAATGCAGGGAATCATGCAATTGATAGAACCTTTTAAAGCTAGCTGTAAATTTATTGGGAAGTTTGTTACATCTTGGATATGGCTATAGAAATATGGGACAAAACACTCTTACAAGTAAGAGTGGAATGGGAAGATTCATTATTCAAATATTTTGTGGTACTGTCTAGTTCTGCAAGTCATTATAAGGGTTTAAATTAGCCACAGCATTAAGGAAAGCACTTGCCAACTTGAATTTCAATTGGGTTTTGGACTACCAACCCTTCTTTCAAAGCAGGAATGTCTGGTTGCAATCTAACTACACCATTAATTATTCCACTCTGTGGTAACATAGTATGGCAGTCTTGAGCTGTTTGGGAGCTGTGTGCTTATTTTGCTCAGTAGAGTGTTAGTTTCTTCAGGCTGAAGCTTCATCTTGAAGGTTCATGGCATTGTAAAGAATACTTATGTATTAGATGTCTACCGTAGCCATGGTCTTAATTGTGCGTTTACCAAGGTTTTGGCGGCTTCTGTTAAAAGTGACTACTTTGTTACTTATATTTTCTGCTAGTACAACAGCAGCTGTGGCACAGAAATCATATACTATTAATTAGACATACATACCTGTGTCTCCTTAAAATGTATTTTAGTTTTTTTATTGGTTGTACTGTGGAACCTGTACTGGATACACCAATAAAAAATTCTCAACAGGGCCAGAAATACCTATGCACTGCTGGGGATTAGCATATAATTAAATCCAGAAGGGCCGTAGGGCTTTAAATCAGGTTAGCTTTACTGTGATTTGAATGTGCACAATATATTCAGTGTCTGTATAGAAATACAATATTAATTATAAAGCTTTTTTGCTGAAATCTTTCAGAAGACATGTGAAACCTACAGGAATTAAAGTTAGTATTTTCCTGAGCTCTGTGGCAGTAAGCATTGTAAAGGAAATGTCAAATTTCTGTCTTTGCCTTCCAGTTCACTTGCAAGTTGGCTGTATTGAGCCATGTGGTTTTTTTCTTTCATGACAGTGTAACAGTAACTAGTCTTTATAGGTTTTTTGTCTTTTAGAGTGGAAAAAACTAGAATTGATAGCTGGGAGTGCCAAGTCACTAAAATCCTGTTGTAAACACACAAAATGTGGTGAATATGGTGATATTCGTGTGCTTGGAGATGCTGTGTTCTATGATATTCAGTATATAAAATTGCCTGCGTTTTCTCCAAAACAGCCAAGGTGGATTTGGGAGGAAGAAAGCTGTCAGCAGTGAATCGGCTACTTAGAGCGGCCACTGCAGTGTTTGATGTGTTTTCTAGGTAGCTGATAATTAGAGAGCCCAAGGGTTTGGGAGCGAGAACGCTGCTGTTCATCTGCTGTTCTTTCAGTTGACTGGAGTCCAAAAGGCTACAAAGACGAATGCCTGATGGCTGCTTGGTGGTGTGTAAATAGCAAAGTCTTGCCTGTTACTGAGCTTGGCTTCACTTAAGGCCCGCAGGCAAGCGGAGGCTGAGCATCACGGTGAGCAGGAGCTGCCCAGGTTCAGCTCTGTAGGTGGGATGTGGGGATGAACCTCCTGGTTGGAAGTGGTGGTGGTGGCTTTGGGTCTTGCAGACAAATAGGGCATCATCTCACCATGATCTAGCATCTCGGAGTAGTACTAAGCCATCAAAAAATTAAGTATGCCTTAACTTTTTAACTTTATTCAGATAGCAGCATTTAAGTCTAAGCTTGATATCTTCTGTAGACCAAATCCAACCATATTGCTGGGGAGGGGGTTTTATTTCAGTTTAAAAGCTGAACTTATGTTGTACTTCGCATGAAACATAAGGTTTTAAAAGTAGATCATTCTTAATATGTAACTTATTTTGGCTTAAATTATTTAAGATGCCAGATTTAAAAAGGGGGATTGCAGCCGGAATGTACTTCTACCAAATATGAACTACAGCATTATCAGCAATTCCTTGATAAAACAGAAAAATTGACCATGTTGTCCTTAAACAGAATCACAAACACAAATAGGCTCCCCCTCCCCCCCCCCCCCCCCCCCCAATACTATAGCTGTAACTCTACATTCTCCTTCTGTTTTCTAGGGTTGGCATGGCTTCAGATCTGCAGACTAACTTGAAAAAGAGTGAGCAGCAGCCTGACTGGGTTGTGCTCAAGTTGTCTGTTCAGACTTGAGCCTCATTCCTGAGATTCCTGGCTTCTGAGGGTTTCTCTGGGCGAAACGATGAAATGCCAGATTGAATAGGCTCGCACAGCGAGGGCCGTAGTCCCTCTTTATTTGCGCAGTAATAAAGGTTCAGTTATTGCTGTTGAATGAGACCAGGAAATTTCCTTTGTTGGTACTGCAGCCTGAGTAGTTTAAATGGTTCCCGTTTGTTCTGCCACACACTGCCCCAAAGAAAAGGTGTCAAATATTCCTCCTAGCTTGCATCCGAGCAGAAGGACTGCCTATAAAAGTGCACTTATTCTAGCTCAGCATCTTTAATATGAGAAGTTCAGAAGGAAAACCTAAAAAGAAAAACCCTCAAAACAAACACAGCTACAGCTGACACAGTAGAAAGGAGTCTCAGGGCTGGAGGTGGTGACTCTATGTATACATAAATACGTGCTGATGGACATATATGGTATGTTGTATCCCTGAAGACTGGTGAGTGAGAAGATAGGTATGTGTCTAAGGAATTAGTTTCTGGGTGAGGCTTTTTTGAGACTCTTTTCTAGCCAGCAACCATTTGGCCAAGCATTAATGATCTTCCATCCTGCCCTTACTTGCCTGAGCTCGGCAGGGAGACGTGCTAGCCAGGCAGTGGTTCTCACCCGCGTGCAGGCTGGTGGCTGAGCAGCAGGCGGTGCTTTGGCCAGTTTAAGGCTGCGGAGCAGTGCAGGTGGCTAGTTAACGGCACACTGCTCTGCCATGTGTCTGTCCAGGGCAAATAACTTGGCCCTGGGGCTCCAGGATAAATAACTTGGCCCTGGGGCTCTGGGATGGAGGTGCTGTAATAGCAGTGCTGGAGATGGCTGGGGAGTAATTAGCAGTGGGAAATGCTTATTGATAATCACTGCTAGCAGAGCTGAGCTCAAATGAGTAGTTAACTATCGGTCAGCTCAACTCGCTTAGATTTCTTTCTAACATGTCATTTACCGCTGAAGACAGCTAACTGTTTTTTGAAGAGCGGTTTTTGACAGCTGCCTCTTTGTTAGATTGACATCATTTATGAAGATGAGCATTTGAACAAAATAGTCTCGTTCAACAAATTACCTTCTGCTACCTAGTTTGGTAATGCTTCATTCCCCATGTGTTACTCTTCATTTCAAAAACAACATTCCTGGGATTCTTGACTCCTTCCTTCCCGTATAAGCTGTCCAACTGAAGTCATCTGTGATACGTTCACACCATTCCCCGCTCTGCTTCGTGCAACAGCATGAGCTGTCTGTCAGTTAAAAACTTGAGGAATTTCTCTAATCCAGTTAATAGTCTGCTCAGCCTCTGAGACCTTACAGCCAATTAGTTCTAGATAGTTGGAAAATTGGTGATATAATTAGCTGATAACCCCAAAACTCTTGAAAGCTGTATTCTTGTTGCATATGTTCTCTGCCGTATTTTAGGTTCAAGAGAGAAAAATACAGAAATAAGACTGCATGACTGAGAAAACACATTTTAAGTTGCAGGCATGCACTTTAACACCCAAACCCTTTTGGACCACTTAACTGTTTCAGTGCTTTTCTAAATCAGAAATGCATTCTCCTCAGCAAGTGAAGCTTCAGCACAGTTAAGGCCAAACCAAATGGTGGCTGAGTGACTGGAACTTCCTAGGAAAAAAAGGAAGATTTTTTTTTTTTTTTATTTCCCCAAACCTGTTAACAGATTCACCAGATGATAAAAATGAGCTTTCTGACTCTGGAGAAATACTTGTAACTCTACACATCATGACAATTCTTAAAGAAAGCAGCATATCCCTTAACAGCTCTGAAAGTAAAACATGCACGAAGTGCAGTAGTGGACCTATTTATATTCCATCCAATTACTAGATTAGCTTTGATCTCAGTGATAAAAATCTGGTTTATGGGCTAAACATAAACATTTATTGAAAGCCTATATTGGTTTACAGATTGGTGAGGCTTTTTGTGACAGATAACTTGTGTGCCTGCCTGCAGGACTGGGCTTATTTCCTGATGGACTACTGCAACAAATGCTTTAATCTGAAGCAAGAGTTTCTTCTAAAAATTGCCATTATCCATGACAACTAAAGAAGCTTTTTGCACTTGGAACTGTTTGTTTTAAATTCAACATTAGAAGAATCAAAACTGATTTACTTCAAACCTTCCTGAATTTTTTTCCGTGAAAGCACAACTGTGACAAATCTGCTTTGAAGGAGCCTTTTGGAGGTTGAGGATTTGTTCTCAAAGTCAAATCCCTGCAGGTTATTGCTGGGACTTAAACTTGGGCTGACCTGATTTCCCTTTCCTTGTTATTGGGGGCATCACGAGCTTTTGGTGGGAGATGGATCGCTGGGGTGCCATCACTCTTAATTACTTGGGAAAGCTCTTGCTTTTGTAGCTAAGAAACAAAAGAAAAGTGGGAAAATGAGCAACTGCAGTGAGTGTTTCGGGAATACGGTGCTATTGAAGAGCTGGGTGCTATTATAGAGCTTCACTGAAAACCTTTCTAAACTTTATGAATAAGCTTGTAATGACTGCAGAAAGTGAAAAATATATAAACTAATAAAAATCTTGTTTGTTTCCCTGCAGGGTCTCCTTATTATGACAATGTCCGCCCGCTCTCCTATCCAGATTCTGATGCTGTCCTGATTTGCTTTGACATCAGTCGGCCAGAAACTCTCGACAGTGTGCTAAAAAAGGCAAGTGTTCGAGAAACATCTGAGTACAGAACTGTTTGAGTAGCTTGTCTTTAAATCTCTCAAGAGTGGTGCTGTTTCTTACATTGGGAACTTCAGCTTGTTTCTTTTAATGGAGAGATGACAGGGCTACGCTCTGCACTGCTAGAATTTGAGATCATTTGTTTGAAAGGGATGAATGTTAATTGAAAACAAAAACTCCCTAATGGATGCTGAGGGGTGAAGTAAATTCTCATTCCTCAGCCCTTAGACAGCAGTGAATTGTTCAGGGTAGCGTGAGGTGCAGGGCTGGGTACAGCAAGAAGCTGTCTCTCACATTATATTCATGTAACAGACAGGATTGAGAAAGTTTGCCATTTGCAAAGATGGTTAAAACGTGCCTGCCAAGTGTTTGGACTTTTGCCACGGCTTTACATAATTTCTCAGCCTGAAGTTAGAAGGAGACAGTGAGAAATGCCTCTGGAAGCCACCAGAAGACCTAGCAGTGGCATAGGAATACGATCCTGCACCAAACTTCAGAATTTTTCACAAGCTCAGTGATGCGAGATTCAGTGCCAGGCTTTCCCCGAGTTAAAACATTGAATTTTGGTAATCAAGCTTTGTGTTTGCAAGGTGGTCCTGGTCCTTTCCTTGATCATGGGGTATGACTCAACTTTGCACTGTTTTCTTTAAGGCTTAATGACCTGAAGTTCCTTTTTTCTGTAGCTGGGGCCAGTGATTCTTGTGTCACTGGGAATAAAGTGGCATACAATGCTCTGAATAGTCTACAGAAAATGCTTAAGACTATTCTCCCAGCTGCTAACTGTGCCAATGAGCATCTAGAACTGTCTATTTGTTTTCTGTCCCTGATAATGTTGGTTACTATATTGTTGCTTAATTCTGTAAGAGATTTTCCTTAATATGCTTTTAAACCTAAATGATATCCTTAAGTCTTAGGGTTTGTATGATCTGTCCAGATTATGCTGCGAAATTCTTGGCTTGTGTTCTCAAAATAACTATGTAAGAAGGGGAAGAAAACCAAGGAATATATCACAAGTTCTGTTTGAAGGACTTGTTACTGGTTCATGTTAGCTGAACCCTTGACAGATTTTTGTGTAGTTTTAGGTGCGAGGATGTAGCCATGACCCAATATATAGCAACATTTATTTTGTGGTCATACAAGACCTGCCTCTATCTCCATCTTGAGGAACCATTGAATGTGGGGACTCCAGGTTCCATTGGTTCCTGTCTGCAGATAGTTTTGGCAGGGTGTTTACTGCTTGTCAGGAGAGACAGGTCTGCAAACCTTCACCCATGTAGGTAAACAATCTCAATTAATTCCCTCTTGATTAGTAAGTCAGTGGAATTAATGAGTGTACGAGATAGTAAGATTCCATCCTTGACCGGAATCTGCTGGAACGAATGCCTTTAGAAATTAGCTTGAAGGTAGATATAACTATTATATAAGAATATTTCCACATAAAATGTCATGACTCATTAAACTTCATTCTATATCTATTGCTGCTTTGGATTTAAACATTCAACTACTTGAGTGTAATAACAATCTAAATTTTTACAGTGGAAAGGTGAAATCCAGGAGTTCTGTCCGAACACCAAAATGCTTTTGGTTGGTTGCAAGTCGGATCTGCGCACAGATGTAAGCACGCTAGTGGAGCTTTCCAACCACAGGCAGACACCTGTGTCCTATGATCAGGTATGTGTCATGTCCTTTATTGTACTTAGGGGTGGAAGATAAGACTCTTTTCTATCGCTGTAGCCATCTTTATGAACTTCTTCCCCGCGTTGACACACATGCATTCTAGAAGCCAGATGCACATTCTCTAGTAGTTGCTGGAGGTGAATTTGAAAACTATTACGAGTAAAGGCAAAGCTTACTTACAGACTGGATGCGGCAGAAAATCATTCAGCCGCACAACGCATGCTTTAAGCATCGTAAGATTGTAGCCTTAGTGATGGCAAAGAGCCTTTTAAGTGAATTGAAAAGAAACTTACAGCTTTTCTGGGCCTGTAGAGGCCAAAACAGTAATTGAGAGGTGACATGTCCTGTTTATTTACTGAAAAATTGGTAAAATTGTTGTCTTCAGACTTGAATGTCATTCATTCGACCTTAGCATCATGACAAGTATTGCATATAATGTGTCTCCTTTAAAACCCTGTTGCCTTAAAACACCTGTGAAAACACCTTGTAGCTCCCTCTGAAGGTGGCAGCAAATCCAGAAAGCATCTTAATTCTTGGCAGCAGTTCTCTGCTGCTGGGGAAGTGAGTAGTTTGGAGCCAGGCATCAGGGGATAGAGAAGCCGAGGTGAAAGGGAAAGGAAGCAGGCCATGGAAGAACAGGAGGTGGAGAGCGGGGGAAAACTGGGCTGTAAGGTAAATTTCCCCTTATTACTCAGAGGTGTGTATCATGCACTGCAGCTGAATCACAGTGGTGGTTGGAGGTACCATTCTAACTCCTACACCCCTGCAGGCTGTAAGAGTGAGAATGGTACCTCCAGAAGAAACTTCAGCTAGTGGGCATATCAAAGAGTTTTTGATGTTTTATTCACAACTTCAGGTTTTCCAAACCAACAGCTCCTAATATGCGATTACTAATAATGCAGCCTCCCACAGCATGCTTAAATTGGAAAATGCAGATACCATAAACTGAGTATCTTGATTAAAATAGAACGTGGGATGTTGTACTCTGGCTATGCTGATTTTTCTGGGCTTCGCTCAGTAAAAATACCTCCATCTCAGACAATTTTGTATGAAACTGAATGCCAGTTTTGTACCTTGGTGTAAACCAATTCAGAAGTGTCCTTAAACCCTGCTTGTTGCAGAAGATGTCATCTTGGTTACAAACTACCACTGGTGCATGTGTATATATTCATGTTGCCCAGCCTCAGAGGTGTAATTTTCCATGCTGTTTTTCTTTGAATGTTAAACTTAAACGGAAATACTGTCTGCCACATACTGCATATACAAGTTTGTATATTACATTTTGTACAGTACTGCAATAAAATCACCAAGTCTGACCCTTTTCCTTAGTGATTAAAAATGTACTGACCAGAGGATTTGCCCTCTGGTGTGGGAGATTCACATCTTCTGTGGTGTCACAGCTTAGCCTGTGCCCCTTAGGAACAGGAGTCAGCTGAAGACAAAAGCCTAAGGCAGAAGCTTTTACTTTCAGCCAAAGGGAAAATTGCACATGTTAGAGGGAAGCCCATACTTCAACAAACTCGCAATTTCACCTGCGCTCTACATCAAGTGAAAACTTACCCTGAGTAATGCTTTTATTCTCTTGCAGTGGCAAAAGTCCAGTGGTGGCATGAAGCACCACACTGCTCTCCTGCACTAGTTCTAGGGAAGCGTCCTCTGGGATAGAGTTAGGCAGCTTATTTTCAATTTCCCTTGCCTTGCTAAGTTGACATGGGATCAAAGAGCTTAGCGGGGTTTTTCCATTCCTCTTAACTTCACAAGGAAGCGTTAGGAGGATAAAGCCTGTCTCCAGTATGCTCGCCCGTTTCCAGTCAGCTACACCTGAGCAAACATTTCTGAGGCTCTAAGGTGTAGGCTGGGCTGGCTTAGTAGGAGTTGAGATGTTTAACTGTGGGGAGGGCTTGTACTACAAACTAACACTCCTTTATCAGCCACTCCCACTTAAAATTGATAAGATGGCTGCATCACTGCAGTGCAAATAGTATATATGAAGGATGTGGATCCAAACAGAGTAGTGCCATCAGCCTGGCACTAGAGCAAAGAGGAGGGGTTGGACTGACCTGTGTCTGTATCTCAGGCCCGTGGATAGGTGAGGTGTGGCATATCGAGGATGTGGCTGGATTCATAACTTACTAAAAAGATTCACCCTTCCAAAGTAAAATTCCATTGAAACGACTCATTTTTTTCATGCAATGTAGTATTGGCTTCCTGTAGCAAAATCCACATCAGGATATTGGGGTGTTGTCATGTGCCAGAGTTGCTTGTTGTTTTTCTTGTGCTGCTGGAACAAATAGCTCTGCTTTGACTTTTTAATGCACTTAAAATCACAAAAAAAGGGCTCGTATAACCACTGATATTTTTTTTTTTTTCTTCCCATTCCCTGGCTACAAGTTGATCTAACTATCCTTAGCCCAGAAACCCACAGTGCATTTCCCTACGAACTTTGCCCCCTTAGCGGAGATGTAACACGGCTCCGCTCCAGGTCAGGGGCACGCTGGCTACCCCGTAAGGCAGTCAGAATACATTTTCTCTTTGGAGATACCAGGCTTAAATCTGGAAGCTGCCAGATCCAGACCTTTCCCACTGAGCACGTGATTTCACAGATGCAAATTAAGGTGTAAGGGTGGCATTGCTAAATAGGTCCTACTAATACTCTTCTGGCTTTCTGCAGTTGTTTGCAGGTCTCTGAGCTTATCTCTTCTCTTCCAGTTTGTGTTTATCAGCATAGGAGATAATGCTTGGATACTTGTTTAACGCATCTTGGAACCAAAGCTCTGTTTATTTTGCAAAATTAGCTGTTGGCTGTTGTGCTGGAGCTTTAGCTTTGGTTTTCACAAAACATTGTGTAGGGAAAACAGTGCTGAAAAGTAATTGTATGGTTTGCTTTGGCTCTCTGTAGAAACTTGGTATTGATTGCATGTTCTTTTTTCCCCTTAGGGTGCAAATATGGCCAAACAGATTGGAGCAGCTACATATATTGAATGCTCAGCCTTACAGTCAGAAAACAGTGTCAGAGACATTTTTCATGTTGCCACCTTGGCGTGTGTGAATAAAACAAATAAAAATGTTAAACGAAACAAATCGCAGAGGGCAACAAAGCGGATTTCACACATGCCTGGCAGGCCAGAACTTTCCACAGTGGCGACGGACTTGCGAAAGGACAAAGCAAAGAGTTGCACGGTGATGTGAAGGACCTCGATTTCCTGGAGAAGGAGGAAGAGAGCATCTGGGAGGGGTGGAGGCTCAATGAAGTACACAGCCACATGGTATTTAATGAGGGCTTACGCCAGTGCTTTAATGGAGACTCTTCCCCTGTTGTGTGAGACTGTATTTAGGAACTGAGCAGCGAGAAGAAATGGCTCTAAATGAGGTGGCATCAGGAAATGATCCATTGAAGAAAATGCCAAAAACAAAAAGGGAAAAATGTTTGTGTGTGCTGAGAAAAGAGAGGATGAATGGGAAAATAACACTGCAAAGAAGAGATGTCATTGACAGTGCTCGTTTCTTTTATTAATGCTCTACTCCTGGATGCTACCACTTTGATTTCATTAAAATAATACTTTAATGTTTTTTTTAAAGATGACATTATTAATATGCCCTCCTCATTAAGGAACTATCCCTGTGACCTTATAGTTGGTTTTCCAAAGGATATGATCTAATTTTTAAGTAGCTCATCGTTAAAATGGAGAGTGTACCGAGGCCTGTGCATCACCTAGAGGAAAACGCTATACATGAGAAGTCCGGAGTTTTGCCTTCCCGAGATGGCAGCGCTGTCTACATTTGAGCGTGTTGGTAATGAAGACAACTGTTTGAGATTTCCCAGTACTATAGGTGCCCTGGCACTGTGGAAATTAAATGGATCCAGTTGGGGTGTGGGGGCAAACTACCTGCCTGTTGCAGGACTCTGACTTTCCATTCCTCTTTGTGATTGTAATTTAGAGTGGAAATGATCTCCAGTTCTGGTGTACTGTATGGGTATGTCGCTGTAGGTTCAAGTGAAAGGTGCTAAGAGCGATGATGACAAACCATCCTTAGTTTTACAACCATGGTAATTCATTAAGCCTTACTGCCTGTCTGGGGAAGCCCCGAGACTCCTCCGCTTCTGCTGGGAGTTGGAGAGCTGGGTGGATCCCAGGATCTATCTCTCTGTAGATGCTATGGAGAAGTGCTATTCTGTGATGTGGTTCTCTGCAATCATCTTTGCAAAAACCCCAAGAATCTGCAAATGAGCCAGCAGCAGAGCCAAAATATGTTTTGTGATGCTCATATTTTTGGGGCCGCTGTCTCTCGCTGCATACTTTGTTTGCTCGTGGTGAGGAAATGGGGTCTGAAGAACTGTGACGCCTTAAGGGGTCCCCAGTGGAAACTGGATACTGCCCTTAGTCTTTAAGACATATATACATATCCAGACAGCAATCATGAAACATCAGTGAACCAGTTAAATAGAATTCCTTTTTGCTTACTGAATACTATTGTTATGTTAAATCAGCCTTTAAAATTGTTTGCAACCGTTTACTGACCGACTTAACTCCATGGGTTCTCTCAAAAGAAGGATACTGTAAGCTCTAACCAGTGTGGCTATCGCTTGTTGAGCGCAAGCGTTTTGTTCCCAAGGGTAATGCTTCATTTTTGAAGTGTTAAAGCTGTGTTCCTGTTGACTTGTGCCAAGGTAAAGGGTTACCGTTATTAAAACTCAGTTCGGTGTGTTCCTGGCACTTTGTTTCATCTGATTAAAAAAAAAAAAAAAAAAAATAATCAAAACACCCCAAACCCACAAGCTTGCCCATTCTGATTATTTCCCACAAAAAGACATTTTTACTACCATAATAAGCTTTTGACTGATGCAACAGTGCGCTTAGGGCAGTATTACAAAATAGCTGGTAAGTGCTTTCTGTATTTAAATATTGTGGAAAAAATAAGTTATAACTGTTATAAAACAGGACATTCATTACTTTTTTTAATTGTTGAAGTCACTTTGTATGTTTGGTTAATGTTTCTGCAGTATTTATTAAAATACCAGTTTTTCTTTGAATTAAAAAAAAAAAAGTAATTGACTTGTAGTGGAAATGGCCTTTGTGTGTTAGTTTCATTAATACTTGTGTGTTTTGGGCTTAATTGTACTGAGCTATAGGCCAGGCGTAGCTTGAGATTGGGATGCGATTTGAATCTTACCCTTGCAGCAGCCTTTTGGGTGGGTTTTTGGGCATTATATACAAGTATGTAGTGTGGATTGCTGAGTTGTTTCCCAAAAATGACAGAGATGGGGAAGACCAAAGCAAGCAAACAGGTGGGAGGTGCCTCGCCTCGGAAGCATTGAATGCTGCTTTTTAAGAGGTTTCATGTGTTGTAGGAACTGTTCCTCGCTGGCCACTAAGAGTTCACCAAAGGCAGACTGCCCAAGGGATGTGCCTGTTTTCTGTCACCATTGGGCCATCGTGGTTGCCGTGGCTTCTCTTGGAAGAGTTGTCCCAACACACCAGCTCTGTTAAGTGTCAGGCTCCCATTTGGATGTAGAGGACATGATGCTGAGTGCAGCCGGGTTTGTCCTCACCACCTTTATGAGGTTTTCTCCTTGAAGCTTGTAAAGTCAAGGCAAAGGAACTTCCCGAGTTCCTGGTTTTGGGGTCTGTTGAAGCATGTGTGGTCGCGCTCTGTGTCTGAAGTCACACAGTTTGTTATCTCAGTAATGCTTTTGACCATCCTGGGCTGAGCTGATCATCCTTTTCTATGTCTGAAGATAATCAAGCCAGATTTTGTTTCCCTGCGTGTGTAGATGCTGTAATTACACAAGTGAATGACTTGCTGTGCTAGAAGGTGGCTCAGATTGGTGGGAGGGTGCTGGGCTGGGTCTGCAGTGCCCCTCCCTGCTGCAGTGCCCTTCCAGCAGCTCCTGAGTTCCTGGGGTCCCCTGTTCCTGCCTGCAGCAGCTCCCCTTGGAGCCTCTGGCCACATGGAGCTGGGGCGTAGGAACTCCTCTGGTGAGGCCGCTGCAGTGGAGTGCATTTGGCCAGGGGTTAATTATCCATATGCCTAAAAAAAGCTGTCTGGTCTTGCAGTCTGAACTTGTCTTGTGTCAGCCTCTGGTCTTTACGTCTAGTTAATACCTGTGTCAGATTGACGTGCTCTTGGTTAGGGAATTAAGTCACCAAGAACCAAACAGATCGACTCCTCCTTCAATGGCTTCGAATCTCTTGCTCTCAAGGATATTTTCCAATTCGTATTTAACCAATGGTGTGGTTCCTCTCAGCACTCTTCAGGGTTTTGGCATCTCTGTCAGGATTACAAATGCTGGAGGAGCAGATGGGCCACGTAGCATTTCTACTAGTGGGGCTTTCATGTTCCTCCTAAGCTTCACCGTAACCCTGCTGGCCCCACATCACCAGTTCCCCTCACTGACTGCTCAGTGGTCTTACTGGCGTCCAGCTGTGGCACAGCTGATTTTTACTCACACTTGGTAAAGGGATATGGTCATGCATGTTCTTCACTGTTTTACCCCTCTCCCGGGTTTCGTAGGTCTCTATTTCTTTTCAATCCTCTGATCTGCTGTTTTCTGGGCCTAGGTAAGATGGTAAAGTAGGTTCGGAGAAATAAATAACCTCTTTGAAGCCTCACTGGAAATAATGTCGTCTTGGTCATTCCAGATTTGCTTTTGAGATCCGCCAAAGTTTGTAGGGTACTCTGGACCCATTTAGTACGTGCAGGCTTGGTTTCATGTTGCTCCTGTGTAATACCTGAGTGCGGTGTGGTCACAAGTCAAACTGTGGATTAGGAAGGTACTGTTAAAGGTACTCGGTTTAATTAAACCATACTTAGACTCCTACAGGAAGGAGATAAAGATCCTTTTTCAGTTAAATGACGCTGATCCCTAGTTGATCATTACCCTCCTTTAATGCTACCAGCTCAGTCCTCCTTTATGTTGCTCTAAGTGGATGGAAGATGGAGAGGTCTTGATTTAAAAGTCAGTAGTTCTAAAACCTCTGACCTTACCAGTGTTTGTTTTTCCTTTTCTGCTGCTAGTTTGGCCACTTCCTTCAGTCCAGAATTGCCAATTTTGTTGTTCATGTGAAACATTTCTTGCCGGCTCTGGCCAATGGTGGCTGAAACCTCTGAGCAAAAGGAGGGACCAGAGGTTTATTCTTCAGAATCCCAGAGTGGTGAGGGCTGGAAGGGCCTCTGGAGCTCCCCCAGTGCCACCCCCCACCAGAGCAGGGGCACCTCCAGCAGTGGCACAGGACACCTCCAGGCAGGTTTGGAATGGCTCCAGAGGGGGAGACTCCCCCCCCTCTCTGGGCAGCTGTGCCAGTGCTCTGCTGCCCGCACAGGAGAGAAGTCCCTCCTCAGGTTTAGATGGAACTTCCGATGTTCAGGTTTGTGCCCATTCCCTCTTGTCCTGTCACTGGGCACCACTGGAAAAAGCCTGTTCCCATCCCCCGGCACCCTCCCTTTAAGGGTTTGTAAGCATTAAGATCCCCCCTCAGTCTTCTGTTCTCCAGACTGAAAAGCCCCGCGTCCCTCAGCCTTTCTCTTCTAAAGCTGGAGCCTGGGCTGAGGTGATGTCTGCAGCTGCACCGTTTGATTTTTGGTGGTGGTAAGATGATCACCCCCATCGCTCTCCAGTTGCTTGCTGGAGCAAGCGAGGCATGGATCGGAAGTATTTTCGGTCGTGGGTTGTATCTCGCTCAGATGTTTCTCTTCAGCGCCATTTGATCCCTGGAAAACAAATCTGGCAGATGGCCATGACTCAGTCCTCTTCCAAAAAGCGCTTAACTTTTGCTTTTTTTTTTTTTTTTTTGGTTGTTGTTGTTCTTTTATTGCACAACTGGGTTGTGCAATCGCTTACGGTAATTGGAGGTGGTTTCACTAAAACTCAGCCCTTGCTGAAAATCCTGGGGGGGATCCCCAGGAGAGAGATGTGTTCCTAAACACGGTGGGCTGGATTGTGGTGCAGAAATAGAGCTGGCACGGAACCTCGCCGGGATGGGAAGCCCTCACCCCGCTGAGGATGAGCAATTCGGCACCTCCTCCTTCTGCAGACTGTTCGTAATGAGCTCATCCTCAGCGCGTGATCCTTCCGAGCGCGGGGGCAGGGGCCAGCAGGATGCCAAGCGCGGTGGGGAGAAGGTGGGCGACAAAGGCAAACCCACCCCATGTTCATCGCTAAAATGTTTTAAATGCTCGAGTTATGCTATTTGATGGATATTTATGGGTATTTCCACCTATTTTGGTGGTGGCTTAAAGCTCAAGCAGGTGTGGTTCTTTTGATTTGAGGGTGTGGAGCTCGGTGGTGGTGGGTCCTTGGTGGACTGGTCAGCCTGGTGGCCCTGGCTCCCCGCAGGTAGGACCTCCCCATGTCTGGGGAGGAGAGCCTGAGGAAGAGGCTGAGCTCATTCCTCTCTTGGACCAGTTCTTGTAGGCGATCTGCAGAGAGAAGCAGGGAGAGCTCGGCTAATTAGTAGTTTGATGTTGTCAATATGGCATTTCGTTGCCTAATCCTCACGTAGCAGCGCTGGCTCTCCTGAGGGAGGGATTATTTGCTGAAAAGCAACTAATTAGTAATTCTCAGATCATTGGGCTTCTTCCTACCGAGCTCCTTTCTTATAGCAGAAGATTTATTAACCTTTTTTCCCAGGGACTTTCCATCACGTTCGGATCTCGTCCTAACCGCCAGCCCTTCTGCAAAAGCCGACGAGATGCGGGAGTCGCAGCAGAGCTGCAGCCCCCAGGGCTGCAACCAGCGGCTGTTGCTGTTTTGTATGCTCAAGTGATAAGATATTGGATGCAGAAGCAACTTTTGTATTTTCCTGCAGCCCGTTCAGTTCCTTCTGCTTCCCGGGAGGCCCTCAAACATCCAAACCTACCCTCGGACCACGCTGAGCGCCAGCGAGAGGATGCTGAGCTCCAGGCTCCCGGCATAAGAACCCTGCGATGGTGGAAGTTGCTTGGTATCCAGGAGGGATGTTCTGCCAAATGGCTCTTTTTCTTTTTTTTTTTTTTTTCCATTATCCCTAAATTTGTTTGGAGGATTAGGGATGAGAAGCGATCCGAGGAAAAGAAAAAAAGATCTTGCCCAATTTTAAAAAAGGATCTTTGCAGAAGGCAGTTCTCCTCCAGCCGTCCAACGGGGTTTTATGAGCCCACTGCTTATTGCACTTCGCAGAAGGACCAATCCTGGCAACTCCAGCCCTTCGCCGTCGTATATACATCACGGCACAACTTCTGCAAAGTCCTCCTAAAGCTGATAAATCTTTTCCTCTTGCAATTCCCTGTTGAAGTCGGTAAGAGCTTGCTTGTACCTAAGCTGCAGAAAGGTGGTGAAGGGGGATGTCCCTGCTCTGCCGCGGCCACCCGTGCTGAGCAATGGGGGGGCTGAGCAAGAGGCCCCCCCGCAGCCGGCGTTGCACCCGCCGTGGGAACGTCCTCGCCCAGCGCGCAAGGCGGCGCCTGGTTAAACCGCATTCCCGGGGTCCCGCTCCCTGCAGCCCCCGGCAGCGGGTGGGAACGGCTTCCCCCTTCTCCCCTGGGGGGACCGGTGCTGGCTGCCAGCCCATCCCGGCTGCCGCTTTGGGCTGAAAGTAGCCGTTTCGCATATTTGAGCAGGAAAAAGTAAAATATTGGAGTGGAAGGTATCGATAACCTGCCGTGCCCTCCCAAAATGACATGTTATTTCAGTGCATGTGCAATGAAATAATGCTCATATTATTTAATGTATTAAATATACACATGTGGAGAGTGAAGTTATGGTCCCATGAGCAGCAGAGGAAGGGCTGTGGCTGGTGGGGCTGTGCGCGGGCTGTGCTGCTGACCCTGCTCGTGTCACCCAGCTTTTTTTGGCGGGGGAAAGCCCAAAGAAAGGCTTCATCCCCAGCACAAGGAGCCTTGACTTAAGCAAGCACCTGATTTGAAAGAGGAGGAAAAGAATAAACAAACACGATGGATGGCTCTAAGGTGTCGACCCGTGGCTGGAGTCCAGGTCAGCCGGGCCAGTGAATGGCACTGGTGGCCCTGGTGGTGCCCTGGGATGTAATGGGGCAGAGGATGCTGAATCGACTGGGAGCACCAAGTGCTCTACACAGTTGTGGTCACCATGTAAAATAAGTGGCGAACATCGGCTGTGACGCCCTGGAGCACCTTCAGAGGGCTTGAGTAGTTATGGTGGGTCCTTGTGTGACCCCAGTGCTGAGGACAAGGTAGCAGCGACCACGGAGGCACTGGGCAAGGGAAAAAGAAGTTGCTTGGATAAATCCATCTGGGGATGTAACAGCAAAGGAGCTGCACACCAAACCTCAACCCTTTCCCTGCGACCGCCCCGACTGCAGGTGCAGGGACCACCCCGTGCCCCTACAGCCGGATCCAGAGCGGTGGGAATGGGTTCCCCTCCCTGGGAATGTGCTGATCGCACCGAGCTGCGCACCCTTTCCGACAGGGGCAGAGGAGAACAAAAGCAATTTATGGGGCTGCAGGGCGTTTTCTCACCCCAAAAATGGACCTCCCAAAGTCAGGGAAGGACTTTCAGTTGCGGGGCGCTCTGCTGCTTCCAAGTTACTCGGAGCAGAGCCATTAACCTTATCCCGACTGTAATAACTGCAAATTAGATTCAAGACTTTCCTTAAACCAGACAGTGAGTCATTTATTCTATAGCATGTCTAGCGTTTAGGGAAATATCTTCCCCTCTGCTGCTGGCTCCTGTGACTAATGCTGGATGGAAGCGGAGCATCCGTGGCACTGGGGATGCGCAGCATTGACCTTTGCAGGGCAGCACTGCCGTCTCGCCCTCTCCTCGTTGGCACAGTGTCACATTTTTACCGGGGTTTGTCTGCTTTGGAGGCCTTTTGCTACTCTTCATCCTGCGTATTTGCCGTGATTCAGAGCCGGGAGCTGCGGGTAGCGCTGAGAAGGGGCAGTTGGCAAGATGGATGGGCAGCGTTGTATGGGGTGTCTCAGCTATGAGAAACCCTTCTCCTTCCCAAATGCCCGTTCTCTGCTACCACTTCTGTAGCTTTAGCCGCCCCTGATAAGCGTGCAAATGCTGATACATAGGGACGTGCTTCAACAACTGAATTTGGGGCAATGCAGCTGAACTGCATCCTTCTCTCTGCATACACGCACCTAAAACTGCTGAGATTTTGCACATCCCATTTGCCCAGGACCCTTTTTTTTTGGCGTTCACAAAGGTAATACCATCCCAAAACACTGCACTGAAGTGCTATGCCGATGGTGTGCCACTCGAAGGGTCATAGACTGGTTTGAGTTGGAAGGGAACTTAAAGATGACCTCGTTCCACCCCCCTGCCCTGGGCAGGGCCACCTCCCCCCAGCCCAGGTTACTCCCAGCCCTGTCCAACCCGGCCTTGAACACCTCCAGGGATGGGGCAGCCACAGCTGCTCGGGGCACCCTGCGCCAGGGGCTCACTGCCCACACAGCCAAGAATTTCTTCCTCAGATCTAAATCTCCCCTCTTTCAGGTTAAAACTGTACCCCTTCGTCCCATGGCTCCACTCCCTGACCCAGAGTCCCTCCCCAGCTCTCCTGGAGCCCCTTTAGGCACTGGAAGGTGCTCTGAGGTCTCCCCAGAGCCTTCTCTTCTCCAGGCTGAACCCCCCCACCTCTCCCCGCCTGTCCTCCCAGCAGAGGGGCTCCAGCCCTCCCAGCACCTCCGGGGCCTCCTCTGGCCCCGCTCCAACAGCTCCGGGGCCTTCTGCTGTGGGGACCCCCCGAGCTGGAGGCAGCACTGCGGGGGGGTCTCCCCAGAGCAGAGCGCAGCAGAGGGGCACAATCCCCCCCTCGCCCTGCTGGCCACGCTGTGGGGGATGCAGCCCGGGATGTTGGGGGCTTTGCCCCTTTGTCCCTTCCTTTGATGCTCCCACCAGTGATTGCAATGGCTGTGGCCGAAGCAGGTGGCCCCGTACTGGGCTGCTCCGCTCCTTTCCCGCCCGACACGGGGCACAGCCGCGGAGGCTTGAGCAAACACACACCACAGAGGGGACATCAGAGGGATTTTGCTAAGATTAGGGGATGCCACAGGGGGGGAGCGCATGGGGTTTGGTGCCTTTCCAAACCGAGAAGTGCTTTGTGCGGCTGCCGGCGGGAGGGGGGGGGGAGGGAGGGATGCGGGATGGCGCGGTGATGTCTGTGTGTGTATATCTCACTCTGGTCCCCGGCGATGAAAAGGCTGGGGGGGCGGCGGGGGTGCTGGCAGCGGGGCGGCCAGAAGGCTCATCTGGTGTCAGCAGCATTCATGTGCAAAGCAGGGACCCAGGGCAGCGCATTAGCTCCGAGCTGGAATGGCGCTCGCAGGCGATCCCAGACTTTTCAGGGATGCTGCACACTTGAAGGTTGGTTATTAGTTCCAAATGCTGCGGGAGCATCTGCTCTCAACTAGCTCGAAATCATGTTTAATAACAAGAAAATCTACTTCAGCCAAATCCCTGTTGGGAGGGCTTTAGCCCGAACAAAAGGCCCCACTACCACTGATTTCCATAACAGATGTAGCATGCGATGCATGACAGCTCAGCGCAGTGTAGCTCCTTTATTCCCCACATCTCCATCTGCAAGAAACGGGGCTTTCATTTTATTAATTACTCTGGTGTGCTCCACACGGCTTTGTGTGGCTCCGAGAGGAAGGTTTTGTGTTTCATGCTACAATGATCATGGTAATGGTTTGGGTTGGTTTCTTCTTTTTTTTTTTTTTTTTTTTCTTTTTCGTAATCTTAGTGTTAAAGGTCATTATCCCTCCCCTTTTCGATTTCTCTGCATATGGCATATTCGGGAAAATACCAGCGACTCCCTGCAGTGCCAAATTTTTCCCTTTCAGGCGGGGGCTGGCTGGCGGCAGCGGGCGCCTCCAGGAGCCGACGGGCGTCTTCTCCGTGCCAGCCTGGGGACGCCTTTTTCTGCTCCACCCTCAACCCCCTCCCCAGTCCCGATTCATAGTTTTCAGCCAGTGGCAAATCTGAGTATTTTTCCTCCTCTCGACCGAGTCCGGTCCACTTTGCGATGGAAATACCAGGCTAATTTCAGGCAGTGTTCCCACTGTGCCCCACAGCTGCCCTCTCCCTCCCGCGCCCCGCTGCGTCCCCGGGATACGGCGTGTGTTGTCACGGATCTCCATTACTCATCCCCACACGTATCACATTCCTACACCGTTAATTTTATCCTGTTTCTGCTACTCAGACCACTCACGTGCAGTATTTCGCTCCTCCTCTACGCCGATGATTTGTCCTCACCCCTGTGCCACCGCCAGATTTCCACGGCAGCCTCCCACTATTCCCGTCAAGACTGCTTTTAATCCTCTTTTCCCATCTCTTCCCCCCCCCAAAATATATTTTGGTTTATCAAACCGTTCACCATGACTACAGCTCTGAGCCGTCGCTTTTTGAAACCCTTGCTGTAGGTTTGAGCGTGAGATTTTGTGCTCCGTGGCTGGACCGTTTCCAGTCTTTTCAAGGCGTTTTTCAAGACGTTCACGTTTCCAGCACTTGGGGATATTAAAAGTCGCTTTGTCCCTCCCCCCAAGTATATTTAATAGCAGAAATGGAAGAGGAAAAATCTCAGAATAAATTTGCCGGGTTGGTTAGTATTTTTGAGCATGATATGCTTTGCAAGTTATACCCGCTTTTAATCATAACTCTGGTTTTATATCTATCATGACATGATTTCATTGGCCCATGGAGTGGGGTCCATTCTGCTCCCTCTCCTTGCAGCACAGCAGCAGCATCCTGAGCTGTTTTGGGCTGCTCTGCCCCGAGGCATGCAGTGCTTGCAGCACCCTGGGAAGGCACTGCAGCATCCCAGGAGGGCACTGCAGCATCCCAGGAAGGTGCTTCAGCATCCCAGGAGGGCACTACAGCATCCCAGGAGGGCACTACAGCATCCCAGGGAGGCGCTGCAGCATCCCGGGAAGGTGCTTCAGCATCCCAGGAGGGCACTACAGCATCCCAGGAAGGTGCTGCAGCATCCCGGGAAGGTGCTTCAGCATCCCAGGAGGGCACTACAGCATCCCAGGAAGGTGCTGCAGCATCCCAGGAAGGTGCTACAGCATCCCAAGAAGGCACTACAGCATCCCAGGAAGATGACCATCCTGGTACTTACACCTCTGAAATCCCTCGGAAAGGGAGAAAAGAAACCCCTCTGCCACACCGCAAAAGGAGCAGAGCATAAATCCAAGCAGGTCCCCTTTAATGACTTATTTCGCTGATGAAGTCTCCCAGCGAGAAGGCAGCAGAGTATAGCGAAGGCCACAAGGGCTTAACTGGGATATAATTCAGGTCTGTCAAAATGCTGGGACGATTCCCCAGGGCTACTTGATTTTTTTTCCAGTGGGATGGGAAAGCCATGGTGTGCCGGGGAGTTTCCAGGTGGACCACCCGGGAGAGCGGAGGAGTGCCCGTCCTTCTCCTGATTATCCTAACAGACCCACTGTGGCTCCGGTGAGCACTTAAGCAGAGACTTTCAAAGACGGGGAGTAAGTTAATTCTCCTAAAATTTCGGAAGCGGTGAGATAAAAGGCCATCCCTTGCTGTTCTGGCACAGATGGGAAGAGCTGCGTGATGCTTATGAGGCTTTTTATGCTTTTCAGCATTCTCTCCATTTCATTTTGCTCCCGCAGGCTGAAGTGGAGAGCGGTGCCGGAGCCTCCGGCTGAGTTACTGCAGGGCAAAGGCAGAAGCTGACAGTGACTGGAGCCACGAGTTTCTGGAAGGAATTAGGCCACAGAAATTCCTTTTTTTCAGGTGAGAAAAAAAGAAGAAGGAAAAAAAAAAAAAAAAAAAAAAGCGAAGCCCCCCCAAAAGATCAACCTTACAAACTGAACTCGGCATTTTTCCTAGTCCTTTTTTCCTATGAGCAGAGGCACTGCGTTCACACCAGCGGCTCAAATCAGAGGAATGCGGCCGAAGGGCGGTTGCAGCCGCTGCGGGGCCGACTGTCCCAGGGACAGCTCTTCCGCTCCCCAGTGGGCACCTCACGTACAGGGACCGCTGTGGTTTAACCCCAGCCGGCAACTGGGACCACGCGGCCGCTCGCTCACGCCTCCCGGCTGGGATGGGGGAGAGAATGGGAAGAGTAAAAGTGAGGAAAAATTCGTGGGCTGAGATAAAAGCAGTGTAATAAGTACAGCAAAAGCCGCGCACACAAGCAAAGCAAACCAAGGGATTCGTTCCCTGCTCCCCACGGGCAGGCGGGTGTTCAGCCATCTCCAGGGATGCAGGGCTCTGGCACGCGTAATGGTGACTTGGGAAGACAAACGCCATCACTCTGAATGTCCCCCCCTTCCTTCTTCTTCCCCCAGGTTTATACACGGAGCACGATGCCATATGGCATGGAACATCCCTCTGGTCAGTTGGGGTCGGCTGTCTCGGCTGTGTCCCCTCCCAACCCCTTGTGCCCCCCAGCCTGCTCGCTGGTGGGGTGGGGTGAGGAGCAGAAAAGGCCTTGAGAGCTCAGCAACAACCAGCAGTGCTTTACCAACACTATTTTCATCCCAAATACAAAATATAGCACTACACCAGCTGCTAGCAAGAGAGTCAGCCCCATCCTGGCCGAAACCGTGACAGAGGACGGAAGGGGACAGTCAAGCAGGGGACACAGCCCTTCCCACGCCTCCATCCCCTCTGCCTTTTCTGCTTGCAGAGGTTATTTTTTTTCCCCCAAATTGCCCCTGCCCAGGAGATCCACTTCCTCCCACCCACCCAGAGTCATCTCCTTAAATGTCTCTTCCAAGTAATTTCCCCAGAGCATTTTGCTCCGAGCACTTCCCACCCCAGCAGGGATCAATTACCTCATCACTAAATGAATGTGGCCTCGTCTTCCCCTCAACGACGTATCTGAAAACATATTATGATTTTTTTTTTTTTTCCATTTCGGTATTTGAAAGATGAAATAATTGCTATCAATAATTCCTGGTTTGCATGGAGCCGTGGGGAATGCAGCCTGGTTCAGGCGGGTGTGATTCGGCCGCCCTCACCCCTCCATCGGCAGGTTCATGGATGAAGGGCACAAGGAGCAGTGCCGGATCCATACCTGCGCACCTAACAGAAAGAGAGGCATCCCGAAAATCAATCCCTTGTGCACAGGAAGCGGGAGTGCTTGCTGCATCTTCCATGCCTCCCGCCCCAGCCCTCCACCACGGGTGCCATGGCCACACCGTCCACATTTGTCCCCAGAGTTGCCACCTGAGTTGAGCATCATCAGGAACGACCCTCCTGAGCTTCGCTGGGATGCTCCCCAAAACCTCCCTCATCCCAGGAGGTGAATAGCAGGTCCGGTTGGCCTCAGCTGCCCATCACCAGCATGGCTTCTCGTCTAATTTTTAAAATTTTCCAAATTTTAACTTGGGAGATGGAAAAAACCAACTACCTTTGACAGCACGCCCATGGGAGCTGCCTCCCGGCCAAAGGGCTTTTGTTAAAAGCTTGCAAAAAGCGCTCTGAGAGCTATTTTCACCAGCCAGACTAGTAGAAAGGAATGGGCATATGCTACCATGAGACGCTCAAGCACATCCTGAATGGATTTTGATGCCATTTGTCGGAAAACAGCTTTTCCAGTTGCATTTTTGACCGAAGCCGGTGCGATCCATCCAGCCGAGCGAAGCGCTGGGGTGTGCTCGGGGTGCCGGGGGCTCGGGGCGAGAAGGGAGAGGGAGCATGGCTTTCTGAAATGGCCACCCTGATGAGAAGCAGATGTTAACATTTGCAGTTACGGAGAGCTCTCCGGCTGTGTGTTAACTTAAAAGCATCGCCGGTGCCAGCACCGTACGTATATAAGGCACGAGGGAGCCCTTGGAATAATTTCAGGCCTTCAGTCCGTCCAGCACGTGTGCTGGGAATTTAAACAGCCCTTGCAAGAGGAGCTCCTTCCCTCTCTCCAGCTCTCCTAGAAGCGGCCCGTGCCTTTCTCAAGCTCCTTCTTGCACCCCCGGGGCTGGATCCGCGCCGCCGGCACCCCGGCAGCGCCGGGCGAAGGAGGGATTGTTTTCTTTCCGAGCGTTTTGCAGAGGCCCCATGGTTTCTTTTCTGTTTATTACTTATTTGCAGCCCTGGGTGTTTTCCCCGTGCCTTTGTAGCGTCGGATTAAAGTCAGCCGTGCCTGTGAGACAAATAAATGAGCGGCAGGTTGGGCAGATCCCTCTGCAGAGGGGACCAGACCCCGTTCCCCATCTCTCCGGAGTCTGTTTTCAGTGGCTGCTGAGATGGCCCTTTTCCTCAGTCCCTAATTTCAAGCAATAAGGTAAAAGCTCATTCTGCGCAACAGCATGTCCCCAATTAACCATTTGCAATTTTCCAGCGACTCTTCCCATTTTACGTTTCTGCTGTAGGAGCAAAAAGGCAAAGCGACGCCCGGCTTTAGCCCTAAAGGCGGAGCATCGGGGGCGCGTGGCTTCACCCCCTCCTCCTGCAAAAGGGACAGCGAATCTTCACCCCAAGCCAGCGGCGAGCAGATCTCTGCTGGCGTGGATACGGCCCTGGGATGGGGGGAGAGACACAAACCCACCCCAGACAACCCCGAATATCCTTGTGATGGAGGGCTATGGCAGGAGAAACCTGCGCGCAGGTGCCAGCGAACCCCATGGCACGTCTTGGCTCACTTCTACAGACTCAACAGCGCTTTAATCCCCCATAAATTCCCCGGGATTTTTTCATTAAGGGGATATTGTCATGGTAACCCGCGCCATCAGCACGCAGCGAGCCGGAGCCGGAGTGGCTTTGGTGGCAAAACTCGGTGAAGCACAGTTGGTGGGTAATACCCAGCGCCTGGCACGGCTTTGCCTCCCTCCCTCTGTCCCTTCCCCGGCAGAAAGAGAAGAAAACGGCACGTTTCCCTCTAGACAGATGGTTGCTTTCTTCAATTCCTTTTTTTAAAAAAAGCCTCTGTTTAAAATTCTTGACGGATGAGGCTGGCATTTCCCCATGAGTCATCCTCCCAAAGATTAAACACCAACCGGCGGGATGGGCTGCTCCCACCCAAGCAGATGCGGGGAGAGGATGCCGGCGGTCCCCATGCGGGGACGAATATAAGCAAAGGCGGGATGGGATGGAGGCTGGCTGGTGCTTCTTGTCCTGGGCACAGAGGGCAGTGAGGTCTCGAGGGGAAACCTCTCTGAATACCCAGAGGTGGAGAAAAGCGTAGGTACTGAGCTGGAGGAAGAGAAACGCGTCGAAATAGGAATATTCGTTGGAATAGGAGAATGCCTTGACATAGGAAAATGCATCAAAACAGGGGAATGCCTTGAAATAGGAAAATGCATTGAAGTAGGGGAATGCCTTGAAATAGGAAAATGCATTGAAATAGGAGAATACATTGAAACAGGGGAATTCCTTGAAATAGGAAAATGCATTGAAATAGGAGAATACATTGAAATAGGAGAATACATTGAAATAGGAAAGTGCATTGAAACAGGGGAATTCCTTGAAATAGGAAAATGCATTGAAGTAGGAGAATGCCTTGAAATAGGAATATTAATTGAAATAGGAAAGTGCACTGAAATAAGAGAACTCCTTGAAATAGGGAAATGCATCGAAGTCGGCAAATGTGTCGAATAGGGAAGCAACGCACGGCGCTGGGCGCAGTGCGGTTTGGGTGCAGCTGCAGTGCTGTGTGGTTTCAGGGCAGCAACGTCGGGGCTGGAGAGTTGCTACGGTTTGAAAAAGCCACAACAATTTATTGTCATTTAGAGAATTGTTCTCTCACCTGATGATACCTCTCCACCCGGGAAGGGGAATCGGGAAAAAACAAGGAAACCCGAGGGTTGAAATACAAACAGGTTTAATAGAATAAGACTAAATAGTTAACATTAATAGCACTAAAGAGCCAATATTGATCCCGATACCAATATAAAATACACGAGGATTACCCTTGGCCCATCCTATCGGTAGAAGCCGTGCGCTGCCCGCAGTGACAGCCGCTGCGGGACCCTGCGAGCGCTGCGGCTGCGGGAGGAAGGGACGGGCTCAGGGCTGCGGCACCGGGGCGAGGAGTTCCCGGGACGGCAGCTGTCGTGGGGGAGAGAGAACTCCTCACAAACTTTCTAATTTATACCGGATATGCTGCTCATGGTATGAAATAATGCTGTTGGGCAGCGTGGGCGCAGTGCCCGGGTCTCGCTCCTCCTCATCCCTGCACCCGGTGAGCTTGGAAACACCGAGACCTTGACACCCGTACCCCGTGGCTGGCTGTGAGGTCAATATTTTCACAAATTCAGACACAAGAGTGTTCTAAAAGTACAGTTTTCCCGAGCATTAGAAGAGGCCTTACTGAAAAGTAAAATTACTGAAAGAGAAATTAGTCCTGTGTTGCTCCAGCCGGGACAACAGGAGTTTTCTGTCCTTTAGGCTCTGGTCCCGCAGCCTTTGCTCCAGCAGACGTTCCCCATCAGGTGAAGAGAGGCACGAAGCTGGGTTAGATGTAGGCTGTGTTAAAGACCGAGGCAAACGAGGTTTGCGTGTGCCCCGTGGGCTAATGAGAAGTCACGCAAACACCCGCGAGCACCAGTAGAGCATCCAAAACTCACAGCTGCCAGCCACATCAAGCCCCCACCATCACCGGTTCCTGCAGGACCCCCCGGCCACCTGTACCCCAACCACAACCCATGAGCCCACCACCGACTTTCTCTCACGGAGAGTTGGACGCCAATGCTGCTTCGATGAGCTTCGGGAAACAACACTGAGCAATTTAGTTTTTTTCCCAGAATACGGAAGATAAGGAGGATTTATAAAAGTGTCTCTAACTTCAGAGGTGTGCAATATTAGATTCTCTTTCAGAGCCAACAGCGCAGCTGGCTACTCCCAACCTGAGCTTCATCGCACAGATCAAAGGCCAACGTTTACCATCAAACAGGATTAGGTCATCGCTTCGTATGACTTGGACTAAACCCGAGCACCGCCGGGATTTCTGTTTGACGGTACAAACACATCTCGCTGATTTTATAATCCCCCGTGCCCTAACATCTTCAGATAAATGGATCTCCAGGCGTCCGCTGCCGAGATCTCCTAAAGCAGGCAGGCGGTGGTCAAACCACCGCAGCCCCCAGGCTCTGCAGCGGCCGGCGTCTTTTCTGGGAAAAGCTGCTGTAAGCCAGGTGGAGCCTCGGGGCTGGAGTCCCCTCGCTCCGCTCTTGTTTTGGGGCTTTTCCCATTCAGCCGTATGAAGCCGCAGCTGGAGCCTCTAAGGGTTCGGAGTTTATTTTCGAGTTGTGTATCCTCATACATTAACCATGTCACTTAAGCTGTTTGGATGCTGCTAAGTCAGTTGTTAAATGGGTGTTTTAAATTATAGCTGGGATGCGTAGTTACATTCGCAGATCTGAATCTCTGCAGAAATTTTCATGGACAGATGTCATGGGAAGGACTGGTACCGGCCATGACGCATCTGGCTCTGGAAGCTGCAAAGTGAATTTATCCTTATTTAACTTAGGGCTATAGCAGGGAAAAGCCGTGTTCCTCGCTGCTGCAAGAGCTGATGCCCGCATTGGTCCAGCGCAAGCTTTGCCAAGCTGGGGAGTGCGGTCTCCTAACAGCGATGTCTATTTATGTGTATGGGAGGGTGAGGAATGACATACCATTGGGTTCAATCAACTAACTAATAAATGAGCTAACGAATAAATAATACAGCTGAAATTAAAAACTGATTTATGCTGCTCCGTTTGGCAGTGTGTGATTTCCCTTTGCGTGAGATCTGCAGCCAATTTTACTGCTTATATTCCCGAGTAGAGGTAGGGAAGAGCCGCTCAGAGCCGGACTCTCCGTAGAGCATCCCAGCAAACCCGCGCCGGGCTGTATTTAATGCTGGGCTGTATCTCACAGGGATGGACGTGGGTCGGAGCAGAGTCGTAAAGGAAGGGTAGATCATATTCATCTCCATGTTTACTCACAGTTCATAAAAACCCAACATTTCGGGGGCAGCCTGGTTGCCTCTGCCACCCCCCAGCCCTGGGGTTCACCGTGTGTGGCCGTGCCCCCGCGGCAGGGACGGGGTGCGTTTGGGAAAACCAGAGCCTAAATATAAATGCATTTCTTTAAACATTTCTTTGCCAGCCACAACCTTGCTATAAATCAGCTGAGGAGCCTGGTCTCTCCTCCCACCAACCTCCTGCCGTCATTCCCAGACCTTCAGGGATGCAAGCGGATGAGGCGGTAAGGAGAAAAGCCGTGGCTTTCAGCCTCTTGACTTAATTTACTTCTGACTCCTTCGTTAGCGATGCTGGAGGACACTCTTCCCTGCCTGCTCCTGCACAGCACAGCACACAGGAGCATCCTTGCTGCTGCGGAGAGCTGGGATAAACCAACCTCCTTGTGCTGATGGGGCAATAAAATGGGAGCATCACCCAGCACTGTAAAACAGCCTTTCAGCCGGACACAATCAAAATCTCCAGGAGCAAACTCCGGTTTTCTCCTCTTTCATTACCGCCCTTTATTCCGAGATAATCTTGTGTGGCAGGATTAGATGAGATAGACGTTTGTCTGTTAGAGACCGGCTTTGCAGTGGGCTTTGGGGAAGCAGGGGGGGACGAGCGTGGAGCAGAGTTAGAGCCTGGCCTGCCTCTTCAGCCTAAAAGCAAATCAAGAGCCTGGATTTGGAGGCGAAGTGTTGTGATTTAACCCCAATCGGCAACTAGCACCGTGCAGCTGCTCACTCCCATCGGTTGAGATGGGGAAGAGAATTGGAAGAGTAAAAGTGAGGAAAAACTCATGGGTTGAGATAAAGACAGTTTAATAAGTAAAGCAAAAGCCACGCGCACAAGCAAAGCAAACCAAGGGATTCACTCCCTGCTTCCCATGGGCAGGTGGGTGTTCAGCCATCTCCAGGGACGCAGGGCTCCGGCACGCGTAATGGTGACTTGGGAAGACAAACGCCATCACCCCAAACATATCCCCCTTCCTTCTTCTTCCCCCAGGTTTATACACTGAGCACAATGCCATATGTCATGGAACATCCCTCTGGTCAGTTGGGGTCGGCTGTCCTGGCCATGTCCCCTCCCAACCCCTTTTGTGCCCCCCAGCCTGCTCGCTGGTGGGGCGGGGTGAGGAGCAGAAAGGGCCTTGAGAGCTCAGCAACAACCAAAACTGATGCGCTACTAACACTATTTTCATCCCAAATCCAAAACATGGCACTACACCAGCTGCTAGCAAGAAAGTCATAGAATCATAGAATGGTTTAGGTTGGAAAGGACCTTGAAGATCGTCGAGTTCCAACCCCCCTCGATGGTGAATATCATTGAGTCAACCCCATCCTGGCCGAAACAATGACACCAACACACTCAGAGGTCTCTCTGCCATGGCTTTGCATCTCCTTCCATGCTGGGACCACAGCAAACACACAGCTACAACAGCCTTGCAGAGGATGTCCCTCTCCCATGTGGCGTTCCTGCTTCTTAGAGCAACGAAACTGGTGAGGGGTCTGGAGCACACGTCTTATGAGGAGCAGCTGAGGGAACTGGGGTTGTTCAGCCTGGAGAAAAGGAGGACGAGGGAAGACCTTGTCGCTCTCTACAACTATCTGAAAGGTGGTTGCAGAGAGGTGGGGGTCGACCTGTTCTGTCAAGTAACAGGGGATAGAACAAGAGGAAATGTCTTCAAGTTGCACCAAGGGAAGTTTAGATTGGATATTAAGAAGAATTTCTTTACTGGAAGGGTCATCAGGCACTGGAACGCATTACCCAGGGCAGTGGTGGAGTCCCCATCCCTGGAGGCATTTAAGGGTCGTGTAGATATAGAGCTCAGGGACATAGTTTAGTGGTGGGTTGTCAATGTGAGGTTAATGATTGGACTGGATGGTCTTACAGGTCTTTTCCAATCTAGGAAATTCTGTGATTCTGTGGTTGTCCGCTCCCTGGGTCCCCACTTGTCCCACCAGGCCAGGCCAGCGTGGGGACAGGGCTTTCCGGCAAATTAACGGTGCACTGTCACCCATCGTCTGACCCAGGATGATACCAGTGGGGACGTCCATCGCCTTCATTCATTACATGGAAGTCGCAATGACTGATGAATGGGCAGCAGCTGGCCTGGGAGGGGGAAAAAAGGGAAAAAAAAAGAAAAAATGATGTTTTTCTAAAAAAATAACTTGTGACTTCATGCTGGCACCATCGGAGCTCAGCGGCACTGCTGGTGGGGGTTTGTCCCCGTGCACAGGCAGGAGGAGCCGCCAGACTTGCTCTCGGGAAGCGGTGCCGGCAGTTTTCCCGTTGTTCCTGGCTCTCCGTGCCGAGCCGGGTGTTTGCCCAGGCTGCGGAGACGCTTTCAAAATACGCAGCGGAGTGGGTGCACGGGGGACCCCTCGAGGGCATCGTCCATTTTGCCTGCAGCTGCCCGCAGCCCAGCAGCACCCCGGCCCTGGGGGCAAGCACAGGGGTCATGGAAAAAGGGAAAAAGGGGGATGCTCCGAAACTGGAGCACATCACCGAGTACGAAAATGGGGTTTGCGTGCCCCAAAACGGGGCGGATTCTGGACAGCACAAGAGGTGGCACAGTCGGCAACGAGGGGGTCGCGGTGCCGGCTTGGCTCCCCCAGGTACCCTCCAAACGCCTGCCACATCCCCGCTCACACGCTCTGTGCAGGGCCGGCACGAATGTTTACGCGCACGAGTGTTTCAGGAAATACCATTGGGGTTTTAAAGCATATTTTTTTTTTATAAACAGACCTTTTCTTGAAGTTTCCCACCCTGCCCGTGCTCCTGGGGAGCAATGACATAGGGAAGGAAAACATGCACCTCCCGGGAGCCCTCCCCTTGCTGTTCCCATCCTGGGCAGAAATGGGCAACTGGACGTTTATCTCCTCCTTTAATTGGAGCAAAATTGGTTTCTTACGCCATCCTTCATGAGAGGATCTCCTCCGGGGAGGCAGATCCTGGGCAGGGGGTGGTCTGGGTGGTGAGGATGCTCTGGCTGCGGGGAGCAGGGTAGAGACCCCCCCCCCCAGCCTCATCCAGCCTCCACGTTTCCAGGGCTCACCATGCCAGCAAACGCATCGGCGGTCAATATGGGAAAACCGGAGATAAATTATATTTTAACTCCTTTTTTTAAAAATGTAGCCTAGCAGTTAGAAACAGGAGGAGCCAGTGCTTTGTGGCTATCCCGTCCCTTCCATGCAGCAAACTCAGGACCTGCTGTGAACCATCAAAAGACATGAAATAAAACTGTTATTTGGATGTTGGAAGCACATATAGCTCTGAACTGGTGACCTGGAGGTGTGGGGTTCTGCACAGCCCCCTCATCCGTGCTCTCTCCCTGTGCACCCGGGGAAGGAGGGGTCCGGCTTTATGAAGTGCTAACGAACAAGTCCCGCATTTCTCTAGCCAAGGGGCAGGTTTTGGGGTTGCTCCGGCTTCTCCCGGCCCCGCTGGAGCGGGATGGGTGGGTGGCTGCTCTCCGAAGGGGCTGGGGGATGCCCGCGGGGGGGGGGGTCTCGCCGCTGGGGAACGTAAATCTGCCCCGTCAGGTGTGGCGACGTGTGAGAAATTGCACGCTCGCAGCAAAATATACGGCTCTGGAAGGAAGAAATAGAATATAAACTCTGGAGAGCAGAGGGGCAGCCCTGCTGGGGGGGCTTTTGGGGGGTTCCTTAAATCCTTCTCCAACTGGTCACCCCACAGCAGCCCCGGCACAGCCCAGGTGGAGTCCGGCGTGGCGGTGGGGAGCAGAGCCGTCCCCATGGAGAGGAGTCCGGAGCGAAGGGCGTTATCTGTGGTGAGGCTGTGCCGCCGGCACCAGTCCCACCCTGGAACCCTGACTGGTCCCAGCCACATCTACTTATTTTCTTCTGGGGCTGTTGCAACTCGGAACGTTTCTCCTCAAGACCTGACCACTTATAAACCCACAAAATCCTTCTCTCTGTTTTCACCTGTACATCATTAGCATCTACCTCTGCGCTGTACCCACGCTCTTAATAGTTTCTTTCCGAAAAATACTTCTTTCTTACAACTGCAAAGAGGAAAGCAGGATTTCTGATGTTTTATGCTCAGGTTTTCGTGTGGACTAGACAGATTTGGTTATCGCTGTGCATCCTGGGTCATGCATCCTGAGTCATTTCAAGGCCAGGTTGGACGGGGCTTGGAGCAACCTGGGCTGGTGGGAGGTGTCCCTGCCCAGGGCAGGGGAGGGGTGGAACTAGATGATCTTCAAGGTCCCTTCCAACTGTACCTATTCTATGACTGTGATTCATTTCCAGCATCATCTGTTCTGCCCAGGTTTTCATCCCTGACTCACCTACACAACACATTTCTGCAGCTTTTCCTTGTAGGCACCTGTTTTATTATTTCAATGCAAACTTATCTAACAATGTGTCAACAATATCTTCTGAAAAGGAGAATTATTAATGTGGCATTTTCAGCTAAAGCGTTGCATCTTGACTGTCAGACTGTCGTAACTCTCTGTTCCTTACACAAGACACTGCAGTTGTACAGGCATCAGAAACTCCCCAAGGCTGAGCATCTTCGTGGTGGCCGACTTGTTCTGTTTAGAAAACAGGTTGGAAAGACCATGACTACCTCCTGTATCACCTGCTCCCTTGGCCTCCATGAGAATGTGGGGAAGTGCCAGGTTTGGGATGCACAGCACCCGCTGCCTCCCGAAACGCCGGCCCCCAAGCCCAGCTCTGCTGCAGCCAAGGGAAATATTTTGGTTGACTTCAGCACGGTTGGGGTTGGGACCCAGAAAGGGTGGCTCCCATAAAACCTCTCACTTTCGTTTTTATATAAATATATAGTACTTGAATCGCCAGCAGTCTTTTAAACATTGGTAGCCTTGAATCCTCAATATTCGTTTCTGTTAAATACAATCACGTTAACATCCGTCTCTCAGGCTGCATTCAAAATACCAGTTTAGCGCCAGGAAATTAGCTCCTTGCTGTAGCATGCTATTGCATAATTTTAAAATGACTGTATGGGTTCCTAAATTGAAAAGGTGATGATCCTCTAAAGATTTACATTCGGCACAGCGGAGTCTATGCAGCATCACCTTTAAAGGCTCCCTGGGCTGAAGGTCGTTATCAATCGTTGTTTAATCAGCCAAGTCATGCACGCAGGCAAAGGTTAACTGAGCATGGCCCCATCCGACTGCCTTTGTCAGCTCCAGACAATTTGTAGCCTAATAAAGCCGCTCTGATTGCACTTAACACCTGCTTTAAAATCCAGCCTCATTAATACCGTGCTAATGAAGCAGACATCTTCTAGCAAGGGCAGAGTCAAAGACAAGGGTTTGTCTTCAATCAGATGACCTAAATGGCATTTACCCACCAGGCAAGATGTTTGCAAAGCCTATCCAAAGAAAACGGGTGGGAATAATTGCCTACGATATTTTAATTTAATTTTAAAAGCAAACAAACAAACAGATCAGAAGCTGGGAGGGCTGGAGCCCCTCTGCTGGGAGGACAGGCTGAGAGAGTTGGGGTTGTTCAGCCTGGAGAAGAGAAGGCTCCGGGGAGATCTTATTGCGGCCTTCCAGTGCCTAAAGGGGCTCCAGGAGAGCTGGGGAAGGGCTTTTTACTCGGGCATGGAGTGATAGGACGAGGGCGAATGGCTTCAAACTGGAAGAGGAGAGATTTAGATGAGATATTATGAAAAAATTTTTCTCTGTGCGGGTGGTGAGCCCCTGGCGCAGGTTGCCCCAAGAAGCTGTGGCTGCCCCATCCCTGGAGGTGTTCAAGGCCGGGCTGGACAGGGCTGGGAACAACCTGGGCTGGTGGGAGGTGTCCCTGCCCAGGGCAGGGGGGTGGGACTAGGTGATGTTTAAGTTCCCTTCCAACCCAAACCATTCTATGATTCTATGATTGTGTTCATCTTGAATGGTGCAGAGGTTTTTCAGTTTGGTGGGATGTGCTGTGTGTTTTTTCCAAAGGCTGCTTTGGTTTCAGCCCAACAAATGCCAGCCACGCAGAGCGGGCAGGAGGAGGCACAGGATAGTGCCAGGAACCCATTCCCTGCTCTCTGACAGGCATCCATCACTACACCAAACAATAACCAAACAGAAAAAAAAATAATTGAATGGAATCATAGAATCATAGAATGGTTTATGTTGAAAGGGACCAGTTCCAACTAGTTCCAGCCCCCCAGAATCCCCTCCCTCACCCTGGATCATATAAATATAGACATTTAAATAGACATTTATACTCACTTTCCTTTGTAGTTTCCACTTTTCCCTGGATGGTAACAACCAACGATGCTGACCCTACCTGCCCCGAGGTTGGCGCTGGGATGTCCTCTCCCCTGTCCCCAGTGCAAACCCCATCCACAGGGACCATAAACCACAAAATACGGTCCCGCAGGCTGTGGGATCCCAGGGAGGCACAAACCCCCTGTGACTTGCACCACCTCTAAATCCCACTGAAATCTGTTTCACTTGAAGCAAGCAGAGAGCGGTGAGCTGCTGTTTTCCTTTCTGTGCAGATCATTTGTCTTCATTCTTGATTTCATTTCTGCCTAAATATAATAATCCCTCTCAGAGATGGAGATTAGAGCTATGTTGGCAGGGATGCTTCCACATTACCCAGAGAGGCATGTGAGCAATGCCAGACCTCGAGTAAATCCTCTCCACTTGAGACTTTGAAAACTAGACTAGACAAAATGTTGGTGGAAACGTTACGGGGAGAAATCCTGCACTTTCTCAGGGTGACCCGTTCGGTCTTGAGTTTCACTCCCTGGAGGAAAACCCTCCTTTTCTCCTCTTTTTAAATATTCTTCCAGGAAAGCATGTGACAGTCTTGCATAAAAAGTGAATACAATCCAAGATTTCATCATTGCTATGAGAAGAAACCACTCTGGCTGTGAACACTGATGCTCTGGTGGGCAAAAAGCTCAAGAGATTTCCAGTTTCCCGGTCTCATTGTCTGTGTACAAAGGGCAAAACTCTGCTCCTGCACGGGCTGGGAGGAGCTAGCTGCCTGTGACTCACCAGGAACTTTGACCATTTGCACAAAAAAATCAGCTTTGACCCAAGCTGAATCATCCCAATTCGAATTCGCTGTGTCTGCGGCCACCCCGAGGACATCCCGGGATGTGTCCTGCTGGGACCATGGGAGCAAACTCAGCCTTGAACCTGCAGGGAGTCTTCTGGGGTGTTGGAGAGCAGGTTTTTCAAACCCTTGGGGTATTTCTGTGGGGAACAGCGATTCCTAACCCTAAACATTCAAATATTGGTAAATGAAATTAAAGGAAAAGCCCATTTCTCGGGCAGGTCTTCCACCTGCTTTCTTTCCAGCTTTCTGCTGGGCACTTGCATGATGGTGTTACCACACACGTCCTCGTGCTCCCACCACTTGGGCGCTGCTACTCACAGCTCACATCCTTCCAGCAGTCCCCATAACAAATTCTCGGCATTCAAAACCTCATGGAGTTATCTAACAGAGATTATCGGGATATCTTTCTTTGTCTCCTCTCCCTTTCAGTTCCAATCCCCTCTGGTAATGGCCAATTTTACAACTATTAATATGTACAAGTAACCCTTAAATTAGAAGATCCTCCGACAGGCAGCTGCGCAGCAAAGGATTTGCTTAATCCAGTCATAGGAGCGGGGCTGGCTGGAGACACCCGGAGATTTCGGCATTAGCTAAAAGCGAGAGATTCTGCTACTCAAAAACTCACACAGACGTTTTCTTCACCAAACCACCTTGTCCCACCATAATTCACATTTAAAACTATGGTATTCAAAGCTCTTCTGCCCTTTGCTGGTGCAGGATCTGGGCAGCACTGAGTGAGAGCCTTTGCCCCACCGAGTCAGAAGAGAAGAGTGATGCTCAAACTGGGAACCGCCGGCACGTTTGGGGGTCCGTTCACTGCCAAGGGAGACTTGGCCTTGAGCAAGACACGGAGCGACTCACAGAGTTAATAATGTATTGTGCAAAATAAAAAATGCATCAAAAAAAGAAACTAGACTGAAGAGACGCAGCACAGGGTGCAGCGGTGCAAAGCTCAGCCCGGGGAAGGGGGAGCCTTGAGGGTTGGATCCAGCCTCGCAGCATCTGAGGGTGCTCAGAGATGCACCACGAAGCTGCGTTTGCTTTGTGAAAGACCAAGAAATAAACAGGGTGGTGGCACACACGTGACTCCCAGGGACATATTTTTCCACCAAAAATAGTCCTGGCGGGGAATGTGGGCTGGGCTGCGAGGAAGGGGGGCTTGGAGGGTCTTCATGCATGGGTGAAGATCCCAGGCTTGGCTGCACATGCCAGCTCGCTCCTCCTGGTGTGAGCAATCCAAGCCTGTAACCACCCCTGTGGACATCGCCTGGGATGGAGGGGACTCCCGCCAGCCTCTGCCTCTGCCTCTTCCTCCACTTCTCTGTTCCTGGAAGAACCCTTTCATCCTGTTATTCTTCCCCACAAAGCTACCATGATTGTCTTCTCCTCTTCTGGGTCCTTCAGGTGATGTGCATTGAACGGAATAAGAAATCCCAGTGGCGTTCCTCAAAGGGGGACAACATCTCTTGGGTGTCTCCAGGGGAGGCGCAAAGAAGCAGGAAGCTTTGCAGACTTGAAAAACAGGAGAAAATGTCTTTCAACCCAGAAACCGGTGGATATTAAATCCAAATGCACTGCCGTAACGAATTCCTCTTGGAGCACGTTGGATGAGAGGATAAATAGATGCAAAGTGGGGATGATATTCTGGCAGCCACGTGCAGCTCATTAAATCGATTGGCGGGAGCCAGCATGTTTCATGCAAAGAAGTTTAATTTCTGTTTGGGCAGACAGATGCTCCGAGGTATCTCGGCGTGCTACAGACTGTGTTCGTACTCTTGGCTTATCCAAAACAAGCGTGGATAGTTTTATCTGTGAGTCAGCGGTGACTCAGACATTGAGATGGTGGATTTTTTACATCTATCTTCCAAGGAAAACAGAGAAAAGAAGCTTGAATGCTTAATAAGAGTTGTCAAATACCTGTGAATCTTAGCTGGGATAATTCAAAATGTATTTATGCAAGCTGTATGCTGTATTCTGTGTCTGCATAAACCCGTGTGAAGATATTGGCGTGCCAGCTCAAGGTATGAGCTGGATTAGCTGAATTACTCTAACACTGGAACATATTTCTTGAAGCCCCCTTGTTGCTTGTCAATAAGATTTTAATAATAAACCAAGTCTGAGTAAAACTAAACATTTGGATAAGTTTTTCCATCCCAAGTAACGTGAGAGTGACCAAAGAGCTTCTGTCAAACTTTTCCGGGATAACTCACCTCTGTCCGTGGACAACTGTAGCCACCAGAAATTGGCCGCGGAAATTTAATTCACAATTAAAATGCTTATGATGGTCATTGAAAATAAAGTTTAACTATGTAGTCTGGTCAAATTGCACGTATTTTGTTGACAAAATAGTGTTTAAAAGGCACCACGAGTCAGCTTTAGCAACACCTAAGCTGGAGAGCATGGCGTTTAATTTGCATTTTAGGGGATGAAATGGGGTGCCGAGCATGGTGCGAGCGCTGCAGCGGTGCTTAGCTGAGCGCAGCTGAAAATGGGGCCTTTGGCAAGCCCGGAGAGCCCAAAGGAGGTGACACACACAGGCAGCAAGAGGTGACACAGAAGATGGAGGACAAACCTTATGAGGAACGACTGAGGGATCTGGGGTTGTTTAGCCTGGAGAAGAGGAGGCTGAGGGGAGACCTTATCACCCTCTACAACTACCTGAAAGGAGGTTTTAGAGAGATGGGAGCTGACCTCTTCTCCCTTGTGACAAGTGATAGGACAAGAGGAAACGGGTTCAAGTTATGTCAGGGCAGGTTTAGATTGGATATTAGGAAGCATTTTTTCACTGAAAGGGTTATTAAACATTGGAATAAGCTGCCCAGAGAGGTGGTGGGTTCACCATCCATGGAGGTGTTTAAGAAAAGGGTGGATGAGGTGCTTAGGGACATGGTTTAGAAGTGGTGGTGTTTTTATCAGGGTAGGTTAATGGTTGGACTTGATGATCTTAAAGGTCCCTTCCAACCTCACTGATTCTATGATTCTATGATTCTATGATTCTATGATCCCTGGAAAAGGGGTCCTGAGCCCCACCGCCTCCGCCCGGCTTCCTGTGGGGCGGTCACGCTCCCCAGGCCACATAGCTGTATTTTTTTTTAAGATAACAAAAATGGGATGCTGAAAACTTTCCCTCCGTACAAACGTACGCACACGAGCTTTACTTTGCAAACTCCGGCGGATGTTTTGCTAAGCTGAGCTCAGCTGCACAGGCTGTGCTCTGCGAAGCGGTGGCGGGGGAGATGATGTGCCCCACACCAGCGATGCACCGCCACTATAAAAATAATAAGAGCCATACCCTGTAGCAGCTGGGTGCAAATTCCTGCGGTGTGGTGGCTCCTGCCACGTACTGCTTAGAAATGTATGAACCTTTGCTATGCACGCTTGGGTAAATTACTATCTTTTTGGCAGCATCGTTTCCAAACTTAACCTTCCGCTTACCCGTCACCAGCTGGGACTATCGCCGAAATTCAGAGCAGGGATATGATGCCAAAAAAAAATGGGTTCTTGCCCCAAACCAGCAGCCCAGCCCCACTTTTTGGGAACGCCACATAGGAGACCATCATTGGGGATAAATTCAGTTTTCCTCTGCAGAAATTTCTGGCTGCGGAGAATTGCAGGGGCCGCGCATGCTGTTATTGGGGCACATTATCCCTGCGGGAAGGCTGGAATTATTTTTGTCAGATTGTTTCAACCTGTTCATTACCTTTAGTGAATTTTCGGGAATATTTATGATGCTGCTGAGCAGAACTGCGGTAGCTCTTGATTTGTGCATCCAGGAATAGTATATAAAGTAATAAATGCAATTGTAAGCTAACACTGCTTTTGTTAACCAGGGTTGTATTATTTCCGTAAAATGTTTTTATTCTATTTTTGCCTTCAAATGGAAGTGTTTATTTTCTATTTCACGTCATCCTTCTATATCATTTTATTTCACTGTGATGTTTGAAATATGCATGCAGGACTGCTGCTGTGATTTCCACCTTGAATGAGCTTTTTATTGGACTTCTCCTCTCAAGTGTTGTTAAATCACCACAAATTGGAGTCTTCAAAGTCCTTGGTCAGAAAACAGATTGAATCATTTATTCAAAAGACTTCCCAAAGAGAAGGATTATTTCCATTTTTCAGCAGAGCCTCTGGTTTACACATGACCTCGAGCTCAAGAAAACAGATCTCCAGAGATGTCTTGTTTTTAGACTGGGGTCTGGTAATCTGAAGAATGCAAAAATACTCTTCAGCCGGCAGAGCAGGAGGGATTGATATGTAGATGTTGATGCTACCCGGGCCACGAAAGCCCGAGCGAAGAGCTTTATTTTTTTCCTCCTTTCAATTCATGTGATTCCTCTTCTCAAGGACAAAATCTTTAAATGCAAGCAAAGAACTGTCGTCATCTTCTCCTTAAAAACAAATTGCGTCTGAAAACATGCAAGAAAAGAGATTTTAAGGGTAAAATTGAAAATTGGAACAGGGTATACGCAAGGTGCTGATAACCTCATGCTGCCTCGTGCCACTCAAGGCACCCCCGTAGTGTCTCCCTTTATCAGTTTTGCGTGAATAGATAAATCTTTCTAAACAAATACGGAATTAAATGAGTATTGTAGCTGGTTGTGAGTTCAAGAAACTGTCTGAATGTACTCGCACAGAAGACGTTTGAAAGGAACATTTTCTTGGATTGTTTCCTTGAAACTATCTGAATAGAAGTCTTTGTGCTGCTGAACAAGCCTTCATAAAATCACATTAATTTGGGGGTTTGGAAAGCTCAGCTGACTTGCAGCAAAGCAACAAGAGCTGCTCACCACGCAATGAAACGCCTGTGCCCATTCCCAAACTCCTCATGAACGATGACACATACGTCTCTATTTACTATTGACTCAGGAGCATCAGACACCCTTATTCCTGATAAATTAAAACCAGCCAGAGGTAGATACCTTCCCAAAGGCTTTATCTCCACTGAGAGGTGAACAGGTCAAAATCTGTGTGCAGAGGGGTCTTCCAAAACATATGGTTTCATGAAAAGCAGAGATTTCTCCTGGGAAAACACCAGTTCCAACCTAATACTTACGTATTTTTTCCTGCAGGAGATATCGACAGCCATTTTACCTGTTACCTGAAATGTCATGCTGTTGCAGTTGTTCAAAACTGGAGTCTGAGGACGTGTGAGAACTATCATTTGTAGGCAATGAGGAGAAGAACCAGCAAAATGAGGAGGATGCTGCACGCACACACTGCCCTAATTCTTCCAGAAATGGCCTGACAGTCGCATGTGGACAAGTGGTGGGAACCAGCTTGAGGATTGCAGGTGGACATTTGGTAGGAACCGGGCTGAGGGTTGCAGGAGCACAGCTGGTGGGGTTCCTGTAGCTCAGGACCCTGCCCAGCAGTGTTTCACCATTGGGAGAGGGCTTATGGGGACCCATCTCCTGTCCTCCAAGGCAGAACACCAGCGATGATGCAGTCCCTCTTGTGCCCAGTGCACCTTCACACCCCCATGCCAATGCTCCATCCTGCAGTGGGAAAGTCTAATTCAAAACCTCCTTTGAAGTTTTAAATTGTTTGATTCTTCTGCTTTAATGTTAGGGCTCTCCTGGCCATGTGGGCTACGGGAGTGTGAGCATCATTCACAGCCTTCTGAGAGTCTCCACATAAAACGCACCAACATTATTCGCTGTTATGGACAGTTAATATTGAACTCCACAAGCTGGCATTACACAAGAGCGCATCAGCATCTTTTCATTAAATTTCCATGTTATTTCTTTCCATTAAGTCTCAAAGGCCAAGTTCATAAATCTCTTTTCTTTATCTTACACGGGTCTCCTTTTTCTGCAAGTACCAGAAACATATAAATGCAGATTAGTTCTCCCTATGGCAGGAATTTGTAAAATTAACAAAAAAAAAAAATACTGAAAATGATGTGTGGGTGCAGCATCTCTATCCACTGTATGTACTTACACACATGTGAAAAAAAATAATTAGGGGGTTATTTAGTGCAATTGGATGCAAACCTCTTCACACTAATAAAAGTGAAGTGGGAATCGTTGTGCTGGAAACACGGAAGACTGTGGCATTGCCCTTTGGTGGCGCACCGAGATGTTGTTATTACAGTTGCACTTTCCACTGTTCTCCAGGAGTCATTTTCCCTTAAAAAAACCCACATTTTCTCCAGCCTGTGATTTAGCCAGAGACAAGTGCTGGTTTTCCTCTGGAAGAGCAAACAGCGGTGCTCGTGTTAGTGCTTCCCGATATGGAGATCGTGGGTCAGAGTTGGACCTTGTTGGAAGTGGAAGGGAAGTGGCTTTCCCGCTGTCAGATCCGTGCTATCTTTAGCTTCTACCCATCTCCGACGTATTTATTGCTGACAAACTGTGCATGTTTAATGCTCAGATTAAACATGCTTCTGTGTATATCGCAAATGGGCAAATAATTGTTTGCACCTCTCAGAAAATTTATTTCAAGACCAAGTATGACAATTTTAATGTAGAAAATTATTCAGCTGTTGCCTCACTTTATATTAAAGGCAGTCGAGATATACCACCAGAGCTCTGAATGAGTTTGCTGTAGTCTGGGCTGTTGCAAAGGCACTTCCTCGTTCATCTTAGTACAGCTTGGATGGTTTATTAAAGGGAAAAAAAAAAGGTATATTTGTTAAAATTTTGGCTTCGACTTATGCCACCCTTTTTACTCACGCTCACGTTTCAGACTCACCAGGAGAAAACAGCAATTTCTCTAAAGCTGTTAGAAAGTTCAGATCTGTTTCCATATCCTTTCAGACTCTTTATCCTATTATAATTAATTAAGGGCTGATTAACTGCTATGTCTTTTATTGTCTCTTTGTGCCGGCTGCAGTCAGGAGAGACGTCTGGGGTGGTGCGGTCGGCGTCGCCGGAGCTGGGCATGAAGCCACTGGCACCAGGGGATGTCCCACCATATCATCTTCTTGGGGTGGCCTTTCACTTGACCCCCGTCAGGAGCCCGCTCACCTCTACTGCAGTTTGAAATCTTTTGGGGGTTCTGCGAGCCCTCCTCCCCGCCAAAGAGGACCTGAGCAGAACTAGGCAAAAGCACCCCTGAGAGCCATCCACTTCTCTATCCATGGGGTAAAGATGTGTAGATACACCAAAAATGCTTTATTTTTTTGAAAAAAAAAAAAAAAAGTTATATTTGGAATTTGTTGGTCAGAAACAGCTTTATCTCACCCAGGTAAACGCAAAACTGGTTTGCTAATGTGATTATCGAGAGACGGGAGGGATGAAAGTTGCAGACATCTCACCTGACCTCTTCCAGGTGAAGAGTGAAAAACCTTGCCCGGTAAATTTAGCATCGTGCTTACAACGCCGGTTTGGGCTACTGACATCTCTTCTACAGCAGGACCCAGTCTGGCTTGGCCAAAATCAGTAGAGAATTGACCCGGTGTCTCAACTGACGTGTGCCACTGGTAACCTGAACATGCCCAACTTCCAACTCCAGCCACCGGACTCCATTACTCCTGCTACCAACACCCTGCAGGAGGAAGCCCCGTGTGCAGCATCCCTCCCAAATCCGATGGGGACCGTGATGGTCCTCACCCAGCAAAGGCGGCCAGCAAATAAAATCAATAAAAAAGCACAGGTTTTCCCAGGTTTTGGGAGGGAATTGGTGACCTTTGCTGTGCGGACACCTGAGAGCGCCTCCCCCCGTTCTATAAACCCCAGGGTCAAACTGAGGGTTTAAAGGAAGTTTAAAAGAAAGGATGCGGCATCCAGGATGGGTCATTTTTAATGCGTTGGGGTCGTTCGGAGACAAATTTGTGTAATGAGTGCACTAGAAATGGAAAGAAGAGATTAAAGCCCTGTTTGTCATGTACAGAAGCGCTTATCAGCCCTTCCCAGCTGAGCCCGGCTCAGATTAAAAATGATCTGAGAGAACAGGGGCTGACTGCAACCACGGGTCTTCCCTTCCAGGCTAATTATAAAGTGCATATTAAACACGAGGCCGACGATGGAGCAGCTGCAAAGGTCTTTATCTATATTAAGAGACTGTCCACCTACATAATAGGAATAATTATTAAGAAAGGAAACTTAGAAAGGAAATTGCACATAATGGCACATTATACATTTCCCTAATCCCACGCCTCTCCGTAACAGCACACGCTGCAGGGACTCTTTGGTTCGCATCTCGGGGCAATGCTGCGGGGCTTGTCCAGCCTCACCGGGCGCTCCCTGGGGCTGCAGCCCTGCTTCTGCGCTCCCGCCAGCCACCCAGGAGGGAGAACTCCTCTTTCCCATATTGCTTGCCAGTTTTTCTTTTATTTTCGCGGGAGACGCTCCTAACAAAAATCACAAAACGGGGCTTGAGCACTTTTTTTTTGCTCAGTTTTTAAGAGATCCTTCAACACAGAGCACCGAAGGGTAAGGCAGGGCCAGCTCTGCGCGTCCCCTGGGCCCTGCAGTTCAGAGCAGCCAATCTGTCCAAAAGGACACTAAAAACTGAAGGCTCTTATTAGCGATAAATTAATATATTACCTTCTCAGTCCTAGAAGACTTCACCAACCCGGGACAATCAACGGAGAGAAAGCTGTCGAAATACAGCGCAAGCAAAAACCCACAAGAGATGAGAGACGTACAACCCTCTCTTTTCTACCTGTTTTAGGCATTTTTGGAGCACGCTGACTCCAGTCCCTGCCTTTCCAAGGGGCTGCGGGCACATGGGTCAGGATGCTGCTGCATACACCATATGCGTTAAGGAGCCTTATTTACGTAAGCTGCTCTGAGTGCCCCAGTTCACACCTGTGTTTGCCCCCACATCACTCATGGACCAGAGATGAGTCCGACCTCGGCGATGTTTTTGGGCTGAGGTTTCAGAATGGGCCAGGGGCATAATCATAGAATGGTTTAGGTTGGAAAGGACCTTGAGGATCATCGAGTTCCAACCCCCCTGCTATGGGCAAGGACACCTCCCACCAGACCAGGTTGCCCAAGGCCACGTCCAGCCTGGCCTTGAACACCTCCAGGGATGGGGCCTCAACAACCTCTCTGGGCAACCTGTGCCAGTGCCTCACCACCCTCACAGGGAAAAACTTCTTCCTAATGTTTAATCCGAACCTGCCCTCTTCCAGTTTGAAGCCATTCCCCCTCGTCCTATCGCTACATGCCCGAGTAAAAAGTCCTTCCCCAGCTCTCCTGTAGGCCCCCTTTAGGGACTGGAAGGCCGCAATAAGGTCTCCCTGGAGCCTTCTCTTCTCCAGGCTGAACAGCCCCAACTCTTTCAGCCTCTCCTCATAGGAGAGGTGCTCCAGCCCTTGGATCATCCTCACGGCTCTCCTGTGGACACGCATAATCTGCAAGAACAAGCAAAAGAGGGTCTGGTAGGGTAAAAATTAGTTTCTGCTGCGTTGCACCAGCAATCAGATTCGTTTCAAGGCAAATGTGTCTCCTAACGGTGCTGCTCAGCTCCCCTCCATCATCTGGGGGACAGCAGGTGGAAGAAGGATGAATTGCACATCGACATGGGTGTATCACCACGTTCTGCAGAGGAACTGGGGATGGACTGGGGTTTTCCCAGGTCTGGCTCTGCTGAGTTCCCATCTCCATCCCATCTGCAGGACCCCAACAATTTTTGTCCAGATACCTGTGCCATAGATCTCCCCCTTCCCGAGCAGTTGGACATGAAGGTCCACGTTTGCATTCGCTTCTCTTCCCCCGTGGCGTAAATCAGGGCTGAGGCTGGAGACAAGCGAAGGTGGGAAGGGCGGCAGAGCCCTGACGGACACAGGAATTATTACACCGCTCTGTACTTCATCTCATGAGCTTTGCCTCCATATACGGTGCTTGATGGGGGCTGAGCCATGAAGGAAAAAGTTTTGGCAAAATTTAGCTTGTCCTTCTTTGTGATCCACCTGGGTTTACATTCCTCCTGGGCTGCTCAGCAGAGCCCCCTGCTTCATAGCCCTGATTTCTGCATAAAACCAGGGCGGTAAGGAGCGCTGGAAGCCCCCGTAAAAGGTGGAGAGTACCCTGGGGAGCCCCAGCTCAGCTGCAGTGGGGCAGCTCCCCAGGGATGGTGTCTGTTGGGGAGGCTTTCCCCAGGTGGCTGCAACAAGAATGGCTCATTTCCCTAAACCAAAGGGAAAAAAAAATGTTGTTTTGTTCCCATGAAGAAAAACAATCAACCCACCAGTGAGACACAGCTGTGGGAGCAGGCAGCGCTGCCGTCACAGAAGCCCACTCACATTGTCCAGGAAGCCGCTGAGGTTCCTGCTGGTTTCTCCACGGGTGTAAAGGAGGATGCTCTGCTCCTCCAGCCAAAGCTGGAGCACGAACACGCTCCAGGTGCAGATACCAACCATCAACACATTCAGACGACCTTTGGACACCCCCCGCCCAGGGCGGTGCCATCCCCAGGATGGACACTGCAGGGATGGATGGACAGCGTTTCCTCTCATCACCACTGTCAAATACCTCAGGGGTTTAAGACCCCACAGACCAGGAAAGGCAGCCCATGCTGCAGCCATTTCTTCCCACTGCCAAAGCAATTTAAAGAAAATCAAGACCCCCTACCTGAGATGTAACTCGGCATGCCCATTGCAGGACAAAGAAATGGCTCTGGCGTCATTATTTGTGGTCCCTGGCCATTGCTGCATCACACTGGTGTGTTTGGGTACCTCCAACACTACATGCCACCAAACTCTCAGCTGAGACTGTCCTGGAGCTGTACCTGGTAACATCCCCATCCCACATGTGGCTGATGCTGCCTCCAGGACCCACGTCCCATTACAGAGATAAGGGTACTCAGAGAGAAGCCCAGCACCCATGCAGAGAGCTCTTTACAGGCAAAATTCTGACTTTTGACTACAGCGCTGCACTGCAAATAATTACCCCTGAAAAGCCCAGGGGCTGCAAGCGACGTTCTTCACCAGCCTCATTATTGCACTGATTTATTTGAGCCACTGCATGGTACCAGCTCCTACAGACTGCTGCACTGAGTGCATTTTTTTTTGAGGGACAAGCCAGTTGTCTCCATCACAAGGCATGCAAATAGCTGTCTCTTTCGGTCATACCCTACACAGCAGGATTTGCCCCCAAATCACTCCTGAAACTTAGAAAATATGCTTTTATCTGAACGATAAAATGTGTTATTAGACTATACACTCTGGAAGTACTGATCCTTCAATCCTGAGTGTCGACAGTCCATAAATAGGGTAAAACTGGACTCTTGATGAGAGAGCACAGTGATGGGAACTCAGCATCCTTTAAAAGCAAAATTGCCAAATCCCTGTTGAAGATGAGAATAACTTATTCTTGCTCCTACGTGTGGCACAGATTCACCTTGACTTCCACTGGCCTATGTACCTACACATATGTGTCTTGACTGTATAGAATATATATAGTATACATTTATGTAATATATGTCATAGCATACTTTTAGCTTTTTATTTAAGTGTTTTTGCTTTGTCCCCAGATCCCTGTATTCCCTACACTGAGACAAATCTTGCTACCGAGGGAAAAGCCAGAATTTTCCCAGCTTCCCCAAAAAACCAAACCACACACACACACAAACTGTTGTACGTTCAGGTAAAATATAAAAACAGTCCTAAGCAAACAAAAACGTCTATGCAAATGCCCTATAAGTGGTGACCCTGCTCAGCATCAGGGGCCGAGGCAGGAACAGCACAGCCCAGAGACTGCCCTGCTCAACACCACTGTTGCTTTGCGTGCTCCAGCCCTTACACACCAGAGGGTAAAAATATACATGAAACCAGAGAAGCTGTGGCTGCCCCATCCCTGGAGGTAGGGTTGGATGGGGCTGGGAGCAACCTGGGCTGGTGGGAGGTGCCCCTGTCCATGGCAGGGGGCTTGGAACTGGATGATCTCCAAGGTCACTTCCAACCCAAACCGTTCTATGATTCTATGATTCTAGAATGTCCTTAATTTCTAATGTTTCTGTAAAAGCCCACCAGCCTGACTCGTATGGCACAGTTCATAAGTCTTGATTCAACGCCAGCATTTGCAGGGCTCTGATTTTGCTAGAAATGCTTTACCCTGAGAAGAAGGAACCTTTTCTACCTGCCTCCTGGAGCATCAGCTTATTGCTGGAGTCCTCCGAGGACACCATTCCCCATCCCCAGGTATCCCCTAAAGCATCGAAGCCATGGCGTGCAGCCACCCTGGTATCCCCCAGTCCCAAAGCTGCAAAGTGACAGGGAAGGGTCAGGGCCAGAAGAAGGGCTGCAGCACCATCCTCTTTGCTCCTCTTTGTTCCATCAGTGCCTAAAAAACAATGAATTACCAGAAAAAAAAAAAATCTAAAAATCAGGTTGCACGAGCAAACACCAACCACCTCTCGTATCTGATGTGGACGTTGCCAAGAGGAAACTTGCTGGGGTTTGCAAAAGCTGCGAGAGGGAACTGGCCTAAAGCTGCAGTATTTATACAGTCTTGTTCATATATCCTCTGCTGAAACCAGACCAAGCCTAAGGGGATTTTCTTGGCAGACCCTGTATTGCAAATGGCAGATTTATTGGCGCGGAGTGAAGCAATCCCAGGCTATCAGTGCCTGCACAGTATCTCCAGCGTGAATTGAAAACAAAGATTTGATTGTCTCTGTTTATCTGAAATGATTTATAAAACAGTTCTACGCTTGGAGCTGGGGGAAGAAAAACATTTGTGTTCTTATCTGAGATCTTCTCTTTTTTTTTTAAGGAAAAAAGTGTCGCATGGTTGAATCGAACATCAAGGCAGCACTGGTTCTTGTCCCCTGTCCCCGTGCCCACAGGTAGGGCCATAGTGGGGAGCCCCGTGCCCGGAGTCTCCATGTGGGTCATGTTTGCAGATGTCGAACCCACTCGGATCCAGAACCTGCTGCAATTAATGAGAAGTTTCCTAATGAGCTCGTTACGCTGCAGAGCACAGCCCTGGCACAGGAGCACCTGCACCCAGGCGGGCAGGAGGACAGGGTTATGCACGAGGGATGTGGATGCACTTTGCCAAATGGAAAGGTCCTCTGCTTTTTCTCACTAAAATGAGAAATCAGATGGAAGTGCATTCCCGGTGCAGTCCTACCACCAGCCGAGCATGGTTTTGGGGTCTCAGCCCCGGCATCTGCTCCAGCGTGGCTTTGGGCGCTCTCGGCACACCTGGGTGGCTTTGGTGAACAATAGTCTATGGGCCAAAGGCTGGAAAACCCAGCAGGAAAGGAAATTACAGCATTCACGCCAAGGAGGGTTAAAATAACTTGCTAGCAGCAAACATCCTGGAGCCCCTGCACGTGGAAAAACGGGTAATTGTCTGTAAGGGAAATTGTTCTCAGGTTGGTATCGGTGAAGCTGGTGCCCGCAATGGGCTCACCGTGGCCAGGCTCCGCCGGTGCCAGCAGGAACGCGCCCGGGCAGCACTGAATACCTTAGAGGAGCTGGCGAGGGCTGGAGGTAAATTATTAACACACAGCCGATAATGTTCATTCTCAGCTGGGAGGAGATTGCTGTTTGTTTGTTTTCCCCGAGCACAGGCTAGTGAGAATATTTATTCGTTTATTTGTTTATGGTGCACAAACCTTAACCCCGTAATGCGTCTGACGGGCAGCCGGCAGCCCCAGGAGCCTCACCACAGCATCGCTGGTCCTATGGCCATACCTCCTGCACGGGCTGCCCTCCCTGGTCCTGCACCATCTCCACACCACCTTACCGTTGGGCTTACACTTAAAAAGCAGAGGACAGAGGTTAATTAGGTAATGAGCTATTAATACTGGTGATAAGCTGTTGAGGAATGTGGATGGAAGCCCCACCATGCAGCCCCAGGGCTTTGTATGGGACCATGAGTTCAGGTGAGATCTGGGAAGGTTTGCACTAAGGAAGGGTGATGGAAATGTTGGCTGTGCTGCACCATAGCCTCCCTGTGTCCTCCCCATGTCAAACCCTGCAGTTTCACAACGTTGTTGAGGGGGGGTCGGTCTCTGCTCCCAAGGAACAGGCGACAGGACAAGAGAAAACAGCCTCAAGCTGCTCCAGGGGAGGTTTAGGATGGATATAAGGAAAAAGTTCTTCACCAAAAGGGTTGTCAAGCACTGTCACAGGCTGCCCAGGGAAGTGGTGGAGTCACCATCCCTGGAGGGATTTAACAGAGGGGCAGATGTGGTGCTGAGGGACGTGGGTTAGTGGTGGGTTTGGCAGTGTTGGGTTGATGGTTGGACTCGATGACCTTAAAGGTCTTTTCCAAGCCAAATGATTCTACCATTCTATAGGCTTTATGTTCTCTTTGGTGCAATTTCACATGATGAAAGCCATTAACAGAAACACGGGGAAGTTTCTGAATTCAGCGAGGAAGAGCGGCTGTTTTTCAGCAGCATCCTGGACGGCTGCTGAAGCGTCACGTAACGCCGCACTCGCTCCAGCAAGATTTAGCTAATGAAAGGCTGAAGCCCCATTCCAGCATTTTTTGGGTTTGGTTTGTTTTTTTTTTTTGGGTAGCAAAACAATGTGAAATGCGTTGGTGGATGGAGGTTTATTTGTTTTTAAGGTGGTACCAGGTTTGAACCTGTCATTCTTTTCCAGCTAATGAAAGGTGAGAAATACCATGTGTTTCTTCATAAAAGCAATGCATTTGCCAGAAATCGAATAAATCCCATTAAAACCACAGATGTGAATAGGCTGTGTGTGTAGAGCCCTTTGTGCTGCGTTTGCTCACGCGCTTATTTTTGTACTTTTTCCAGTCCCATGCTACTTCTACCTTTAGAATACCCTTCCAAAAAGCCTCCTTCTGCCCACCCCACAGAAAGCAGACGCTTTCTATGAATTCATTAGCACCATGTCAGTTCTGAAAACGAATTACCAGTGCAAATTATTATCTACCCTGATTCACTGTAGCCGCGTTCAATTACTCCCAAGCATCTTTTTGTTGCCTTATGAGAAAAGTCCATTTTCCTGATCGATCCTGAGTAATAACTTTCTTTTTGGATATATTTCTTTTTGAAAAAGAGCTTTGGCACTCTGCCTCCAGCCCTCCTTGGCGTGGTCTTGAGGCAGGGACAAGCGATAAAGCCATGTCCTCAGCCCATCCTTTGCGCTGCCGAGGGAAATCTCATGGGTAGGGTAAAGCTGCTCTGAACATCTCCCCAGCATCCTGTAAGAATTGATGTTTAGTGCAGAAAAACACAGGAGAAGAATGTCAGGAATGGTTCAAATAAAAACATTACTGAAAACACGAGGTACTTAAAAGCCACGCTTTCTTTCAGACCGTATTCACTCATCATAAAATCTTGGTTTCTGAAGTGGGCCAGTTTTTTAATGAAAAGCAGCCAAAACGCCAAAGCCCTGGAAATGTGGGAAGCACGAGGTGGTGCAGAGCAGTGCCAAGGGACAACAGCGAAAGTGAACTCTGACTTCAGGGTTGGTAAAATCCTCCACGTGCTTCAAACCCAAATAAGTGGGTGCACATAACCCCTTTCCGTGCTCCTGCAGAGGAATCACACCCCCGTGAGCACAGCTCCTTCCCTCTGCTTGTGCTTGTGCTCAGAGATGCTCCACAGCAACCACATAAAATACACACAGAGTCATATTTGCATATAAATGGCCTGAAATAGGATGTTTATCCCATATAAGCACATCATGATGTCCTTCGTGTCACTGGTACCTGTCCACCATGGCCAACTCCATCTCCATCACCTCCACACCTCCATCCAGGTCAATGGTTCCCATTATCTGGCAGGGGACATCACCGCTGATGCTCCCGGGCAGTCCCTGTTGCTCTCCCTACCTGCCTTGTCCATGACTGGTTTATTTAAGTTGTGCTCAGCCACCTGGAGAGGGGCTTCTGTATCCGTCTGTGTTCCGGAGAGCGTGCCCTCAGGACATCAGCGCTGGGGAATTAGTTTAATGTAGTCTTCCAAACTCAGCGCTGAAGTCAGCTGCTACAATTAATTAGCTGTGTTGCTTAATCCCGCTCTAAGTCCCTAATGATTCAGTGCTTCGTTGGAAATCTAGTACGGTCCCCTATTGCTGCTCAGCCTCAACTGCAGCGCGGATACAAGCAGAGAAGCAATGCAGGTGCAGCACAGACCGAGGATGCGCGTGATCTGCTTGCCGGAGGGAGCCTGTGTTTCCCAATTTCCCATAAAACAGGTTATAAAACATGGTGCCAGCCTTCAGAGCACACCTGGCCACGAGGAGCTACTGACCAGGAGGTTTTGGCTAACCCCTGCAAGGCAGGAGGATGAGGATGCTGCTGGTGCAGCCACTGGTATCTAAGGCGACCTGCTATTTTGTCACAGGGCTCAGCAAAATAAATGCTGTAGCATAAAAGTACATTTCCCAACCCATCAAAAAAATCCTTTCCCAACATTTCTGGTTTATAGGTATTGGTTTATAGAGCTATATTTTAACTTAACTTTTCTCCTTCTTTTATTTGTCCGGCTATTGTGTTGTTTTATTGTGGGGTTATTTTCCAAGCACATTAAGTTCTAGCTGGCTGCCCAGGGGTTTACTCACATTTCTGTTGCCTACCATGGCTCTGCCCTGAGGAAAGCTTTCCTGCATAAACAAGGATTTGCAGGATCTCACACGGGTGAACACGCCTGAATTTGGCATCTCCTGGTATTTACGTTCCTGCAGCCCTTGCTCTGCTTTCCAAATCGCTCGCGGTGGGGCCATGCCCAGCGATACACTCCCAGAAAGCTTCGATCTGGCATAAGCCCTTAATTGCCTTTACTCGGCAGCACCAATTTTATCGGTATTTATTGGATTTACTGCACTGCAAACTCATGGTTTAAAGATGCTGCAGCCGCCCAAAGTTCCTGATGGGGAAACGCCTGTTACCCCCTGCACGGCGTCCAGAGGCGAGATGACACCGGGCTGCGTAGGACCCTGCTGGGAACTGGTCGGTTAAATAAGTGCGTTTCATCATAGTAAAAATGTGCCAAGCTTCCTTTCCTTACTGGGAATGAAGACCCCAAAAGTAGGTCCCAAGAGCAGCAGTAGGAAAAGATGGATCACGATGTCCTGTGAGTCCGGGTCTGTGCCCGTGCGGGTGTGGAGCAGCAGCAGATGCTGAGCAGCTTGAGATGCAGCCGTCGCATCAAGAAACAGTTGCGGACAAAGAAAAGAGAAGGTTATAATCATAAAGAGAGCAGAGGCTGTTAACTCTGCTTGGAAAACATCATTTAAACCTCCCCTCACCTCCATGCTAAAATCAGCATTTCGAAAACAGAGATCGTGTCCTCCAAACTGTTTCTCCCCGAGACGTCCTCCTCCCAGCACGTCATTTCTGAAGCCAGAGCATCCCGCGGGCGAGGAGCGACCTCTCACAACCTGCACTACATCACCATCTCTGCTATTTGCGGCATCTTAGAGGCGGCGAACGCTTCCAGCGGGAGGTTGATTGGACACTTAATGCTTGCGAAAGCACACCCCTACTCCAGGGCACTTCTGTAAACCTGCTCAGCATCTTCCAGGCTAAGCATCACCCGCGGGTGGGAGCCGTGTGGTTACCGAGCCGCGCTTAACCCCAACCCCGGCGTAACCGAAGATGAAATACCAACATATGCACTGTATTAATGATGTCAGCTCAGTCTCAGGTCACACTTAACCAGATTTTAATATGCAGATGGGTCACAAAGTCTCTCTGACCTGAGGCTAAGAGAGATGAAATGAGATATTTTCTTTCTTTTTTTTTTAATCCAGTATTTGCTTAGCTGCGAAGCTGAGCTGCCAACAGCCCGGACCTGCTGGCGGGGGCCAAGCATAGGTAAAACTGCAGTTATTAGAGTGACTTCACTTTTATTAATGGCTAAGAAACATCTTCATGAGCCCTGTGCCTTGTACAAGAAGACAGGCTATATCACAGAAGCACAAATAAATATGAAAAGTTGAAAGTGTTGCCCAGCTCCCCCAGCCTCCCTCAGCACCTGAACACGTTTCCTGCATTCGGGTGGGTATTTGTGCACAGATTTTTGTAATTCATGGGATTTTTTTCAGCCTTGGCTTTGCCATTGCAATTCTCTGAGGAGCAGCTTGAGCTGCTTGAATTTCATGAGATGATGCTGAGCCCCAGGAAAGCCGGCACAGGAAGATGCCTCGGTCCCGGGGAGCCTGTGCTCCCAGCTGGACCTGCCACAACTTACTTTCTAAACATGGCTTTCTACAAATGGCTAAACTGTTTAAAATGCAACAAATTCCAAAATCCTTCCCTTATGTTCAGGGTTGGTGGTACCATGACTCTTATTTCATCCTTAGTATGACTTTATTAACTACCCTGCTTAATTACCCCTCAGCGAGGGTGGTTTTCTGAGCTCTCCAGAGGAAAGCAAAGCATCAGGAATGGCCAGCAGCTCATTCCAGCTGTGCGCTTTGCCTGGTTCCAGATGTGCAAATAAAAGAACCACTGATGACAACGTGCTGTCCCAGCGCAGAGGAAATGAAATGCACGGCCCATTTCTGAAACCCCGCCCCAGCCCTTCTGTCATCCAGCACCAAAATCAGTATTTGCATTTTAAGCCTTGATTAATTTTAAAGATTATGGGTTGGATAAAAGGCGGAAAACTTTGTGGCGTCCTTTGAAGTTGATGTATTTCAACGTGATACCTACAAACACTTGCTATCTCCTTGCACATCATGAAAAAAGCGTGCCGGGGCTAACGACGCCAAACCAGTGCCGTGCACGTGGAGGTAATTCCTCAGGTTTAACCCACTTGTGATGGTGAAATGTTCCTGCAGAAGCGTGGGCAGAGGAGCAAACCACCAGGTATGTGTAGCAGAGGTGAAATCCACGCTGTGCCAGCCGGGCTCCAGCTATCGCATCCCACACGTGCAGCCAGCAATAGGAAGCAGAAACATAAAAACTTGCGGGAAACCATCTTAAAAATCATTAGTCCTGCCCATAAATGTTAAGAACGAAATACGGAGGAAGGCGGGTGGGTAGGTGGAGGCAAGGAATGCAGCAGGCAGCAGCCCCTAAGGGGGGGTCACTCTAGGGAAGGGGGAGAGGGGTATCTGGCACCCAGCAGTGCTGGGAGTGAGGGACGATGGAGAAGCACATCCCAGGGGAAGGAGCATCTGCAACCCAGAGCACTTGCCAGGCTTAAAAAGGACCAGCGCCTTCTTTGTGCAGGTTTAGGGAATCCTCACAAACCCCTTTAAATTTTCACCCCTTGCCAGGAGATTAAATCCCTTTGTTCCACCCCAACTGTCTGGAAACCTCAGTGCTGGGTTACACCAGGCGTTTTATTATGACCACCACCAAAATTTATACCCCACTTAAAATGCGGCGGTGAATTTGAGTAGTGTGGACTCAAACACAGCCGTTGGGTTGTCCTGTAAGACATGGGGGAAGAGAGGTGCAGGTTAGGGAAAATCTTGCACATGTATTTTTTTATACTGTTTCTTGCAGGGAGATGAAAAAGCTTTGGATATGAGATGTGTTGTAAATTAAGAGGACTTTTTGCTTTTTGTAGGAATGGGAGGTTGGGCAGAACATGTGGAAATCAGAGACACACCATTACGAGAGCTCCCTGCAGATAATGTCCTGCGTGGGACTTTTTTCTCCAACTCGTCTGGAAACTCATGATGGGGAATTCAAACACTGGGGTTCCAAGGAAGAGGTTTCCTTTTCCTGCCTGTGCTTCCCCAGCTGGCGATGGGGATGGCGGTGCTTCCGTGGGGAGCCCTGGCCGGTGAGATGGGAAGCGGTGGGTACCGGCGCTGCTGGAGGATACTGCCCTGTAGCGGTGCTTTAAAATGAGATGAGAAATCAGTGGCGAGGAGAAAGGACGGGCACTTCCCAAGGGAAGAGGGAAGCCCACCGGCTCCACGTGCTCCAGCCATGACACACAAGTGTGTGATCCCACCGTTGCCATGGTTATGTCTCCAAAATTATTGGTGAGCCGGGCAATTAGGCTAACACAATGCATCTAATTGCTTGTGTATTATCTAGCACGCTTTCCCCGCTTTTCCAGTGGGGATTTCCCCCGGCAGTGCCGAGGCGCAGCCGTTTCCCTGCACCCTGCACCTTCCCCACCGCCGGCTTTTGAGAATCCCCTCCCTGTGAGGATAAATTGCTTAACTCCAGGTGACAGATGCTGCAATAAACCCGCTCCTAATTAGCTGATATCAGAACCCGCTCATTCATAAAATGTTGATATTACCAGCAGGACAAATGTGCTTCCTTTAATCACAATGTATTATATCATGGGCTCAGAGCCAGCTTTTAATAGCTGCAGACTGGGACGACACTTGATCTTGCCGATGAAATCCTTCCCGGTGCACCTGAGGATGCTCAGGGTGATGCTGGTGGCACCACAGGGACGATGACCTGTGCTGTGCAAGTACTAGGGGCAAAGCAGGAAATCATCAAAATCCTGCAGCCCACCACGATCTCTGCAGACCCCAAAATCAGGGATGGAAGTAGCACCTTCCCACCTGCCGAGAATTTTATCCCCAGAGCTGAAAATGTTGGTGGAGCAGAAAATGCCATTCCCGAGCTCGGCACCGGGTACCCACAGGGTTAACACAACCTGAACACCTCTTTGGAGCGTTGGCAGGGGGGGATTTGAAGTGGAGCAGGGGGAGGATGTGAAAAGAGTTGGAGTTTCCACCTTCTCACATCATGCCTGAGAGAAGAGAAAAGAACATCTTTTCTTAAAGCCTCATTTCATTGTGATTTTAATGAGCATTTCAGGTCAATCCCTTTTCTGCCTTTGAGCCATCTCTCTCGCTGTACAGTTGTTAGGGTACAAAATATTCAAGTCAGCTAATTTGAAATGAATTTCAGGATTTTTACATATTTCTCTAAAGAAGACTTTCATGATCAGAGTTTAACATCCATTTCAAATAGATGGGACTTCTGTGACTTCTGGCTGTTTTTCCTGCCGGCACAATACCTCCAGATTTCACCCTGGCACATTAAAAGGGCTCATGACTCCACATAAAATACAAGCTATTACTAGCGAAGGCACCTATTCAGGTCGTAAATGTATTAAAAAAATAAAATCATTCTGACAAAATTTAACACTAAAATTCCCAAGCTATCAGAAAACCTCCGTGCGGTTACCTTCCTTCTTGCATCTCCCTCTTGTATAGCGTGGGGGCACCCACAGAAGAGCTACCCAGGTGAATATCGGGGGTTTTTTGAAGGGGAGATTTGCTGCAGGGTATCTGTATGTTTGGGAATGTTTTTGACGGCAGTTTTGCCACCACAGGGTTTGGGGTGCCAGGAGCAGAGGGAGCAACTGGGGCTGCCTGCCCGGTTCAGGGTCCCTGCTTTGTCCTCGCAGCAGCAGCATCCGGCGGCAAAGCCATAGCACAGGGGTAAGGGGCAGCTCAAAAATATCTGCTTGAGCTGGTTCCATTCATGGTAATGGAAAAAATAAATAAAACGTATGATCTGAGTCTTATTTATGGGCGGCAAAGGATTTTTTGGGGTGCGTTGCTTTGAGGGAAGGGTCCACCTGGTAATTGTCCCACGTAAAGGGTGAGCAGGGATGCAGCCGGGCACGGGGATGCGCTGGGGGGACCGGGAAAAGCAAGAGCGGTGCTGCCCTGCTGAATAATTCGTGGATGCCCGGGAGAAATGGGGCTTGCACAGCTGGCAAGCCCTGCCCTGCCTGCCCTGCCTGCCCTGCTCTGCCCAACCGGGGATGCTCTGGCCACGTCTGGAGCCCCAGTTTGCCTCGCAGAGGGGTTCCCCCACTTCACCTGCCCCCAGCCCCATGGATTAACACATCCCCAAGAGTGAAAGCTCTGGGTTGCAAATGAAAAGCCGGGTGACACTAAGATACTTCTTCTCATCATTGGCTCCGTAGTGCCAATCTGCTCCGTGAGCAGGCAGGATAATGAGGGTAATGGTTGCACTCCTCGTCAGGGCTAGCACCAATTACCAGCTGGCTCTTTAATATTACGATGGTTATTGTTGTTGCTGTTATCGCTCACAAGCATTTGCACGCCACCTCTGCATCCTTCACCACCCCACGTGAAGGATAAGTCATTCGGCACATGAAAAAAAGTGCGCTTTGGATGGAGAAAAGCTCCAAATCCCTGTGGCCAATTCCACCTGACTGCTTCATCTGGGGTCTCACAAGCCTGAATATGGATAATGCCAAAATAAATGTTATTACTGTTCTATGTTGGCTTTGTGGTTTAGCAAGATTTGGGGAAAAAAGAAATCACTTCCATGAACTAATCCATGGGTTGGCTGATGGACTGATTGATGACTGCTGCACCCTGTTCGGTCCTCAGGCTGGGAAAGCAACGTTATAAAAGCCTTCCTCTCCAATGGGGACAGATTTAACATGATTTCTGGACCACGCTGTTGTCCCCGTGCTCCATGCGAGGAGGTGGGATGCATTCAGCCCGCACCACGCCTTGCAAAGGCAACGAGCCGTTGATGGACCAGGCGGTTTTGACACCGCTCACTTTGGGAGATGCCTCGTCTTGAAAATTCAGTAAAAATAAGCCAGGGGAAGTGCAAAGGAAGCAGATTTAATGTAAGTACTGATGCTCCTAAAAGCATTGGCGCAGAGGCATGAAAAGAGGAGTGTAGTGCCCAGTTTTTTGGCTTGAAGCACACATGCACCCTGGATTCAGCAGCACCGACACAGGAGAGGGTGGAAACGATGGGGCCAGGGCAGGACATGGCAGCCAGTTCCTCAACATCCCTTTTTTCAGCCGCCACGTAGCAAGAAGTGATACCCGGCAATGCAAACCCAGCGTCCGTGAGGCAGTGGATGGGGAGAAAACCTGGAGGAGTGACCAAAAAACCAACATGTTTTCCTTCCTGGCAACATTTACTACATGGTAACAGGAGGAAATATGTAGGACCAGCAGGTATGGGCTTTGTTTTCTCCTTTCCTGCAGTGGGGTCTGGATTTCAGCTACGCAAAGCATTTAAATTGCTTGTTTCCCACCCTCAGCGGGGTCCCCATTAAAAATAACAGCAGCCCGGTATTTTCGTTTCAAGCCGACATCGCGCGGCTGGGTTGGCTCCAGGGGTTTTGCCATCCAGATGTTTCTCTCCCGGCCGCTCAGCATCACTCCCAGAGCCGCGATGCGTGGGGACAAAGGCACAGCTTGATGCTCCTGGGGGGGCAGCATCGTCCCGGGTTTGGGGGGGATAAAGCAGCCGGTGGGTGCCCCGCGTGCTGCCGTGGCGGGCGGCGGGCGAGAAGGCACATTGCAGCGCGTTACCTTCCACCGTGCTTTGTGTGCAATTAGAAAGAATTGGAAAGTGATCTGGTTCCCCAAACGAAAACCTGTTCCTAATTAGAGGTAAATGTGTATCTTGGTAACGCTGAATTTTAAGCACCGTTTTCAAATGTTTATTGATTAATCATTATTATGGGAAAACACGAGCTCCCATATATAAATCTTTTGACAGGAGCTGTCCGTCAAAAATAATGATCCTTTTAAAACTCATGAATAAATAATAATGCAAATCTATTTTACACAAAATACATACTGCTTTCCATCCCAGCCGCTGGAATGAAATACAGTTATTTAAAATAATGACTCTACAATGCTTCGATAATGAGCTATTACACATTTAATACACATGACATTTTTTTTCTGGCCTCTGGTTTATTACTTTTTCAAATTAAAACATTTCATTGCTTCAGATTCTTCTATCCTAAATGCTTCGCCTGTGACATTTTTAGAGTAGGTTAAAGAGAGGATGGCTTCATTTGCCACAGAGTCATATCATGATGGGCACGGTAATATCGAGCTTCATTAACATTGACCTTGTGCTTTGTGCCGATGGCACTTGGGTCACACGTCCCCATCAGACCCCCAGAAGTGCTGTGGCACATGCAAAGCCCCAAGGCTACCAGCGAACTGAGAAAAAATTGCTGAGAAATGTTATTTTGGGGCCATTTCAAACATGCAATTTTCTGCAGAGTGCTGATTCAGCACTTCTGCTCAGATCCAAGGCCTGCAGGCGGTGGGCGTCTGGCACCTGCGGGCATCTTGGCTTGAGAAGTAATCAACCGAACCCCCCCCCCAAAAAACTGAATTTCATTAGTGTGCCAAGAAGTTATCTATGGGTTGTGAATTACTCTTGGAGGAGTAAGTCTTGCTGCCAGTGTTCACCGAGGAACCTAGGTAGCCATAAATACTCTTTAAGGATGCTCTTTTGGCTCTTACTTAATTATAAAATAAAAATACCTCTGGCAGGGTTCTGTGGTAGTTCATATAGATCTTTGGATATTTTCAAATTATATATTGAAGGCTGAATTTGATGCTTGAGGGTCTGTACCTCTGAAGCAGCAGGAGAGGATGGGGTTGGTAACACCATGGCTGGGAGGTTCCTCCTCTTTCCCCACTGCGTTGTCCTGGCATCCTCCAGCTGCCCGGGTACCAGCACTGCTCCTGGGGCCGTTTGCCACAATCCTGCCCGGGAGAAACAATACGAAGTATTTTTTCCTTTGAAATCACAGTCAGTGAGAGGATAAGGCAGGGTTTTCTCTGGTCCTTCGCATGCTCCCATCGCCTTTGGTGGAGTGGCTCATTGCTGCAGTGAGTGGCAAAGGAGGATGGATATGAATAGCGGTGCTTGGCTCTTGCTTATTGACCAAAAAAATGGGCCATCAAGCCATAATTAGAATAAAGATTGAGACACAAAGGAGAAAAAAAATGGGATTTGATAGGTGCATATCAGATGCTGTGAGTCAAACATGGTATTGTCCTGAGCTGAGTATTTAAAGGAGGTGCAGAAGCTGATCCAGCACCCCTTGGTGACCAAGGAAATGGGCTGCAGGGAACCGTCTGATGACAAAGGACAGACGGGGAGGGGAGGGCAGGTTTGACAGAGGTAAGAACTAACTCTCCTCCCAGTCTCAGCCCTCTGCCATCCCGGCAGCTGGGTGCTCTCTCCCGGTTCCACCGTGCCCTCAAGGATGCAGATGATGCTACTGCTCATCAAGGTGCCTGTGTCTCTTTCTCACATCAGTGATGTCCATCTCAGCCCACGTCTCAAACTGGAGATGAACCAGGAGCAGGTTCCCAATCTGGGAGGCAAATCGCCCCAGCAGCAAGTTCCCATGAGCTAATAAATATGAGATACATGCTTAAGGTGAACGATACGCACACAGGGACAGGGAAGGGAAACAATTTTAGTAAAGGACGGCTCAATATGTATTTTTCTCATATATTCAGTTGGGGGTAGAAAATAGAAATGGGCCTCTCTGCTGTTCCTGTGGCTCTAATATTAAAGGTAATGTCCTCAGATTTTTCTTCCACTTGAGTAATTTGGAATAATCTGAAATATATTTTTGGAGATTACTGTTAACATCTGCAATTCTTCTCGTGGCTTTCAAGTGAGCAGTAAGTGTATCTAATGTCAGGCAAAGGAATCACATCTCAAACAGCAGCAGTAAAGCCATTTGGAAAATAGCTCAGGAGAACAATTTGTGTAGATGATTTCTCTCTATTTTTCCCCCCCAATTTTTCAATAGGAGCCTATTCAAAAATGTTATTATGTGGAATTCAAACACGGGCTTCAACCATAAGAAATTCTCCCAGCGGAAAGGTAAGAAAGCCATAATCAAGAAATTGACTGTATATTGGGAAGAGGTTCGCTGTTTTTTCCTCTTTTTTTTTTTTTTTCTGCTGTTTGATATTTGCAGAAATATTATTGGCTGGGCAATAGTGGGGCAGCAGCTCTCCCCCCACCCTGCATGTGCCCATCACCACCAGCAGCACAGCGCAACACAATGCTGAAGCTGCAGTTGCACATTTAAACCTCCAAACACCCATAAGAACAAGTCAGTTTAAATATGTAAGAAGATGTAAAATTATTTCAAGATTCAGAACTGGAGAGATTTGCAATTAAAAAAGGAAAAAAAAAAAAAAAAGAAAAGCCAACAGAGACGTTCTGTGACCAGACTATGGCTTATTTTTCAGATCTCTGCTCATTAAGGAGTGACTCTGTGTGTAAGTATGTGTTTAAGCTTTGCTCTTAGCTCCCTCTGTACAAAATAACAACTCTTTCAAGCCAAGAAAGGGAATCCTCTGAAGAGAAAATCAAAGGCAGGTCCCTGGTGAGCGCCGTGCCCGCTGGAGCCGGCTGCGGGAGCCCTGGGGACTGCCGAAACCCTCCTCCTGCCCCTGGGTGCCGTTCCTCAGGTGGATGCCTCCACAGAGGGAAGGGGGTTGGTGAGACCCCGGCCCCTGTGTGGGCTGGAGAGGGGCCGTGGAGAGTGGGCTGGGAGACGTGCTGGGGGAGGTGGAAGGAGCCCTCCTCACCACCCTGAGCATCTCTGTGGGGCCACCTTTCCTTCCCCTTCCCCTTCCCCTTCCCCTTCCCCTTCCCCTTCCCCTTCCCCTTCCCCTTCCCCTTCCCCTTCCCCTTCCCCTTCCCCTTCCCCTTCCCCTTCCCCTTCCCCTTCCCCTTCCCCTTCCCCTTCCCCTTCCCCTTCCCCTTCCCCTTCCCCTTCCCCTTCCCCCTTCCCCTTCTCCTTCCCCTTCCCCCTTCCCCTTCCCCTTCCCCCTTCCTTCTCCTCCTCCTCCTCCTCCTCCTCCTCCTCCTCCTCCTTCTTCCCCCCCTGCTCCTTGTCTTTGTCCTTGTCCTTGTCCTTGTCCTTGTCCTTGTCCTTGTCCTTGTCCTTGTCCTTCTCCTTGTCCTTCTCCTTCTCCTTCTCCTTCTCCTCCTCCTCCTCCTCATTCCCTTTCTCCTCCTTCCCTTTCTCTTTCCCTGCCCCATCCCCGGAGGTGTTCAAGGCCAGGTTGGACGGGGCTTGGAGCAAACTGGGCTGGTGGGAGGTGTCCCTGCCCAGGGCAGGGGGGGGTGGAACTCGATGGTCTTCAAGGTCCCTTCCAACCTAAACCGTTCTATGATTCTATTTTGCAAAATGGAAAGGGAAGTGAGGGGAGAAAAGGAGATGGAAAAAAAAATGGAATACGGATCATTTTGGGTCAGGAAGGGATTTGGTTTTGAAAATACCCTCTAATAAATTCAAAGAAAGAAATGAAATATTCAGCCAAAACATGAATGAGAACTCCTTCAACATCCATAAAAATGTTATCATTGAGCTTCTCCTACCTTAAGGATACTTCATCGAGTTTGCAAATGAAGATGCATTTTGAAGTGAGTTACGTCTGTGGGTTATAGGAAGAGCATCCCAGCACCACCATCCCCTTTACACAAGATTTCCTTTAACACGTGCAAATCCCAGAAGAAGGTAGGGCATAGTTTGTTATACCCTGGCTGCACATATGTTCAGATGCCTAATTATGCCTCCAGGGGTAATTATGCCCATGGGAATAGAGATCTCCTCTTGAGAGAGGCACTTCCAGACTTCCTATGGTTTTCACCCTGAGCCCATTGACAAGGAGAAGAGGCAGGGTTGAAGGACCTGGATTCTTTTTTATATGGGTGTAAATCCAGAACTGCTGCATCACTTGTCACTCTGAGGTATTCATCTTGGCTTCACATGTGCATTTCTAATTGCAGCTGACCAAAAATCTTCTGTTAAACTACTTTTTGAGGAAAAAGGTAAGGCAGGTGTCCCCACGCAGCCCTGGTCCCCTGGAGCCAGGGATGCACAGAGCATCACACAGTGAATCCCTATCCCAGCCCGTGCGTGGCCGCCCCATCACTAAACCCTCTCCCTCGCTCCACCTCCCTGGCCAGAACCTCTTATTTCTTCCATTTCGCAAAGCTGTCTTTCCACATTTATCCCCAGAAACGGCTTGAAGGAGACACCAAGGTTTACACAGCAGTGCAGCTTTCAAGTCACTGAGTCTAAAAAAAAAGTCTGCAAGATGGATTTGCCGTTTTCCCCTTTCCCTGGCCGGGATCTTTAGTTAGCTGGGGATTCATTGCTTTACCTCCCGCTCCTGCTATTTGCAAACGCTTCCCTCACCTGCTTCCAAGGGAGTAAGTTCAAGTTCCCATCCTATGGGAGCACTGGTCGGCAGCAGAGAGAGATGCTGAAGAATCCTGCCGTCCCTTCCAAACCTACCTGCAAACCCATGCGGTACTACAGCTCCCATCCTCCTGTTCCCAACCACACGCCACAGTCCCTCTCAGGAAAGAAAAGATGTTCTGTAATTAGAAAAAGGGGACAAGAAATTATATGAACCTTGGAGAGATGGAAATCCAGGATAGAGAGAGAGAGAGGAAAACATATGTCAGAATACCAATAGTGGCGAGTTGCCTCCTTGCTATTTTAACCAAGGCTTTAGCCAAGCCAGAGTTCCTTTTTGAGACCTCTTTTCATTGCTGTTGCTCCCAGCAGAGGCCGTGGACGTCACCCACTGCCCGTGCTTCCATGCTGCCGGCAGCCCCTGCCCGGTCTCACCCCTGCGCCGCCATCCTGAAAGAGACGAGAAAATGGAAATTCATCCACATCGCCACGAGCTGAGGTCGGTCTGATCGCAGTAATAATGTGCAGACCGTACCCAGGGTTAGGTGCACTCCTTCTTCCTTGGCTTGCTTTGAGCCAATTATAAGGGTCAGTGTTTTCTGGGAAGCTTCGTGGGGAAGGGAGTGACATCAAGCTTGAGCTTCCCACAGAAATCAGCACTGGCTGCTGGAAGCATTGCGTGTGAGTAAAATATGACAGGTCTATTGGGAAAACGGGAGGTACTGGGGGCAATTCTCCAGCTGGGATGCTCCTGGGCAGTTGGTACCAAGGCAGAGATGGTGTCAGGGGCCGTGGGGGGACACCAGGGTTTGCAGAAGCAATTTCCCACGGCACAAACACATTTCCATTTCATAGTCATAGAACCACAGAATAGTTTGGGTTGGAAGGGACCTTTAAAGGTCATCTAGTCCAATCCCCCTGCAATGAGCAGAGATATCTTCAACTAGATCAGGTTCTTAAAGCCCCGTCCAACCCGACCTTGAATGTTTCCAGTGGTTTCATTGACCACCTCTCTGGGCAACCTGGGCCAGGGTTTCACCACCCTCAGTGTGAAAAATTTTTTCCTTAGATCTAGTCTGAATCTACCCTCTCTTTAGTTTAAAACCATCACCCCTTGTTCTATTGCAACAGGCCCTGCTACACAGTCTGTCCCCATCTTTCATATAAGCCCACTTTAGGCACTGGAAGGGGCTCTAAGGTCTCCCCAGAGCCTTCTCTTCTCCAGGCTGACCCCCCCACCTCTCCCAGCCTGTCCTCCCAGCAGACCCCTCCCAGCATCTCCGGGGCCTCCTCTGGCCCCGCTCCAACAGCTCCGTGGCCTTCTGCTGTGGGGACCCCCCGAGCTGGAGGCAGCACTGCGGGGGGGTCTCCCCAGAGCAGAGCAGAGCGCAGCAGAGGGGCACAATCCCCCCCTTGCCCTGCTGGCCACGCTGCGGGGGATGCAGCCCGGGGTGCCGGGGGCTCGCTGGGATACCAGCGCACATCGCCGGCTCATGTCCAGCTTTTCATCCACCAACAGCCCCAAGGCCTTCTCCACAGTGCTGCCCTCAATAGTCACAAGGACCTGGCTCAAGGGGAAATGAGGACCTTGATGCCTTCACGCCTCCATGCAGGATTCTCCTGGCAGCAGCCGGCATGGTGGGAAGGAGCCAGCGTACCTCGGTGCCTCACTGGGCAGGACCCTGCGAAAAGGCTCTTAAACTTTCCTTTCCCACCCTAGAAAAAGAGCCACAGCCCCACACCCAGCACCCCTGCGCCTCCCTGAGAGCTTCCCTCCCTTCCCAGGCAACCCAAACCCATGCCAAAGTAAATCCTTCAAGCTGCAGTTTCCGAGAGCATTCCTCTGCTTATTGCTTACACATGGGTACCGCTGGAGACCTTCCTCCCGTCCTCCACGCTCGCCCTCGGGAGAGAGGCTCTTCCAGCAAATACTGAACCTTCTGCTTTTATAACCACAATATAAAGTCCTCCGTCAACATTAGGAATCATTTAATGAGTCTGGCAGGGATCACCCACTTCAGCTGCTTCATAGCCAGCCAACCAAAATAAATCAGTTATTATGGCAAAGGGAATTTCTCTAAAAAGATGTATCTCAGGCAGTGACAATAGGGTATTTTTTTGCAATAGTAAACTTTTAAGCCCTCCCCCCCACACCCAGAGGAACAGTGTTACAAAGGGCTGGCCAAGCTCCTCTGATCCAAAGCGATGCATAAATGGGACCTGACATTAATCTCCTCCTGCCCAGAGCACTATAATGGGACACTTTACAAGCAGTGAAAAATTTAAACTAGGAACGATTTTGGGGGGAGAAAAAGGAAAAAAAAAAAAAAAAACAAAACCCAACCAAGCCCAAACCCTAGGCTAAAATAGCACTAATCCAGTTAGTGAGGGGAGTGTTTGCATCAAAAGAAATTCATGCAACGTAACTCCAGCTTTTGGGGTCTTTGCTACATAGACAAGGGCCCTCGGTGGCCGGGGGACGGTGAGGAGCGAGGCAGCCGACGGGGCTCTGCGTGGGGGAAGGAGTCAATCTCAAAGCACGGCACTTCCGAGCACCGCGACTCGTTCCTTTAAGGACTAAATGGAGCTGTATGTTCACCATGGATTAATTAATTTTTCCCCACCCAAGGAAATGAGCTTTACGCTGGGAAGTCCCTGCAGAGCAGTTCAGAGCATCCCCTGTGGTGCGGTTGAGCAGAGCCAGGCACTGCGGCAGGACCCTGCCTGGCATGACTTGGACCCAGGCAAACCCAGAGCTCTCTCCACAGGTGGGACACGGTCTCCTCTTTGGAGACCCTTCGGAATGGCCGGGCTGTAGCTGTCAGCAGGGAATGCTTCTCGGTGTGCTCTCAAACAGACCCAGCCCTTGGCTTTGTGCCCCCCATCCCTTCCCCAGGCATCTTGGCATGAAGAATTCGGAGGAGCTTCCACAAGAACTGAGATTTCATCAGATGTGGGTACCTATGAAATATGAAAAATGACCCAGGCAGAGGAACAAAGTAAGCTCCGCTTGAATAAATAACCTTCATAAACATGCTGAATGCTCACCTTGCAAAGGTGCAAGATAAATTGTAGTAATTTCTAGGAAGCAGTGCTGGCATTTTAATTTCTGCTCTTAGAATCATAGAATCAGAATCATTTAGGTTGGAAAAGACCTTTAAGAACACCAAATCCAACCGTAGATGAAAAGACCTTTAAGATCATCGAGTCTTGGACCATCCCGGGGTTGCAAATTACCGTGCAGAGCCTGCAGCTTTTTCTGCATTAATTTCATGGCTCGCTGCACGTGACTCAGTTCATCTGCTGAGGTTTACACCTGGGTCTGCTCTAGGATGCTTTGGGCTCCATCCTCCCATCCGGTGACATCCCCAGGTGGGAAGCAGCCTGAACCGACCCTGTCAGACACAACGAAATAGCTCAGGGCATGTCCTTCCTGAGGCTGGCCCAAACCCACACCCAAAGTGCCTTGGGGGGAAGGGAAATTAGGGCAGGGAAACAGTTTTAGGCATTTATCGGTTTCCCTAGGTCAGCCTAAGGGTTGCTGGGGGGCCGTTATGCTGACGGAGCTGTGTGTCTAGAACAAAGTCTCTCACAAGGGATAACATGGATAAAAGCACTGTGATGATTTACTGATAGAGGAAAGGGACCTGGATTTAAAGCTCAGATCCTACTCTCAGAAAATCCATTATCAGCTTTTTTTCTGTTTGTCATAGGATGTGCCTCTAGTGGATGTCCAACCACGCGCTGGGCTGGTTCTCCTGCTCAGATCACAGAGCTGGAGATAGGGATCTGTCTGACCAGGAAAGCCAAGGTCTACTAGTATGTCTTTGCACAGTGACACTTGCATTAATCAGGTCCCTTATAAAAATTACAGTGGGCAGAAACGTGCTGAAGGTTCGGCTGTTTGTCCATAGAAATGCGGAGAGGAGCCAAAGCTGCTCCAGGAGAGTGGCTGGTCCAGGTCCTGCAGAGGAGGACAGGAGAGGTGGCACAGTATGCCAGGAGCTAATGCACAGAGCAGTGAAATGGCCGAAAATCCAACACTGGGTTTTTATAGTAATAACGGATGGAGCTGTATGGTTGAGGAGAGAGAAGGAGGGGTATTTTCCCAAAACCTGAAGACAAATTATCCTATATGCGCTGACGGAACCTTCACCAGCATTTCTCCATGTGTCCAAGAGTGCCTCTGAAGGACGCCCAGGAGCACTTTGGTCATATCTTACCAAGACAAACATGTATTGGTGTCTACAGAACTGCTGCAGCGCAACAAGATGTAAAATGACAACCCTTCTAGTAGTCTGCTCCCCAGTCACACACAGTTGGCCCCATGGTAATATTCACCGAAATCATCCAGATCCAAGAAATGAGCTTATTTCAGTTGTGATGAACATATGAGAGAAATAAACAGGAGGAAAAAAGCCATAATCATTTCAGGCTCCATTAGGAATAACTAATAAAACGCAGTCTTTGCCAAGTGGAAAATAACTATCTTGATAAGGAAAAGGAAAAAAAAAAATTCGTTTTCAACATCACAAAGTAAATTTGGCAGCAAAAAAAGCCATGCAGAGTTTAAAGAAATACCAGAGGAAGGACCTCTGTTAATAAATTACTTCGTATGGGTTTATCTGGCTCTTTTTCATCCAGGCTGTTTGTTGTTATGTCTAAAATCATGCGTCAGTATATTATATCACACAGAAGCACAAGCATCTCACAAAAGTGCAAAAAAAAAAAAATGCAAGTCAGTGCTTGAAGTCGGTGCATGGGCTCGGAAAGCAACGGGACCTCAGCAGCTTCACCCTCTGATTTACAAGCAGCTACTTCCCTGGCGAAGAACGGTCCCTAATTCCAAATAGACTCAGGGTAGTGATGTTCAAGGGGGTCTTTTATGATAATTAGACTCTCAGCTTGGAGCAAAGGGCTCCGGGAGAATTATTCCTAATAAGGCAGGAACAAATCTGCCCAGCTTGTGGTAAAAAAACATATCCACGCCGAGGGGCTGACGGACTGAGGTCTGTAGCTGTGTGGGCAGTTGCCATTCAATTCCACATCTCAGCTATTTTTCAATTACCTTTGGCTAACCTCTAATTGAGATCTGAAATTAAAATCAAACACTATGGAGGAGCTTTAGTTGTGAAGACCCAGTCATGCCGTTTACCTCTTTGTTTCACCCAAAAACCTTTTCAGGTCCGTATATGGCTTTTTTTTTTTTTTTTTCCTTATTTGCTTTCCCAAAGGGAATTATTTGTTAGCAAAAAGTATTTTCTGTACCATAATCCCTCACATAGGACCACGCTTTCTATTGGTCTGAGGAATATGTATAAATTGATCTGGCGTCCAGTCTGGAAAAGACGCCTTTCACACATTGATAAGCTGCACAGCAGGTTTGTTTCTGGAAATTGCTCTTCTTTTGGTCCTCACCATTTCTGTATAATTAGACTTTTTGCATTTCCACTGGGAAATCCGTACGAGTTACAAATCATTCCAAGCTGAACAACTTTGCAGTGCTAATGAAAACTATTTGACCAGTCTCTTCTTTCTTTCTATTTTATTTTCTACTTTTTATTTTCTATTTATTTTTCTATTTTAGTTCATTAAATTCACTTCTGGTCATATACTGAGCTCTCGAGGACTGGCCCTGCCTTCTCTGACCATAGAAATCCTCTGCTTGGGGAAACACATCAGTCTATGCTCCATAAGAAACACTATGGTTGGAGCTCACCATGCATTTGAGTGCTACCTTCTGCTCGTAGCTCCAGGAGATGCAAGGCATGGAGTGGACAAAATGAGTTGTTCAAACCTAGAATACACATAGTCCTTGGAAAAATAGGGAAGAACTTAACTATTTTCCACCCCAAGGAGTGGATTTTATACTGCCAGGCAAATAAAATGTTATGGTATTGCATTGGCTGCAGACCTGCTTCTGCCCTTCCTGTGAGGTTGGTGGCAATGCAGCATCCTGGGCCAGGGGTTTGAGATTTCCCCCAGCAGCAGCCTGGTCCAGCTCCTGCAGGCTGGGGTGCACGGGAACGCCATGGCCAACACCAGCTGTCCAACTAGAGCTCTTGCACTTGGAAGCATCTCCATTTTCCATAATGCATAGTATCAGCTGATATTGTTTTTTAAGGTCCCCACAACCAGTCTTCTAGCCATATTTAATCTTATTTTGGAAGGAAATCACTTCATCTTTTTGTTTCTAGACTGAAAACCACCATAAGAAACATCACCTTGGAAGGTGATCACGCATCTTTTTGGAGTGTGGGGCCTTGAGGACCACAGGATGTCTGTGCTGAGGGAGCATGGGGCGTACCACATCAGCAGTCACGTAGGGCTTTCAGAGGCTATTTATCCCAGCGGGGTTTGAGCGAAGGAAGGGTCTGCTCCCAAACATGGTAGTCATTGTACTCCTCCTGCAAATTCTTGAGACTATGGGCTGAGAAGCAGGAGAAAGGAGATGTCCTGAGCTGAGGTCTTTGCTGACCAAGCAGCATGTATAGAGGGTGAGACACCCAAGTAGGAGATCCCCCTAAATAATGTGTTTCTCATGAAACTCCATGGTCTTATAGTTCCCCTGAAGCTGTCTCCAGCTTACAGCATTGCTCACCATGGTTTCCTGGCCAGCCAGCATGGAAGTCCTCTGGGAAAGTTTTCCTGAAGGATGTCCCTGGATGTGGTCATGGCTGTGATAATGGCAGTTGTTGGGCTCCCATGGGGACCCACCACAGACAGACACGAAGAGGGATGTCCAGCTCCCAGCACTGGCTTGCTTTGGGGAGGGACTGGTGCCAGGGCACAAGGATCTGCTGTTTGGAAGAAGGTGTGTTGGAAGGAGACCTGACAAAGGGTCACTGAAACTGCCTCAAAAGCAATCCGGAGAGCATTAAAAAAGCTTCACGTCACAGGATCCATTCCGTGTAGATCCATCTGGCTACAGTGAGGCAAGAACTGTCATTCCCTCATTATCAAAACCATCTCTGCTCGGGTGTTGCAAAACAAAAGAAAGCACTTTCGCAACTCGGCCCTTCTGCTAAGGACAAGAGCACTGCTGATGCTGCTGCTCCTCCCCGCTGGCCTCCATTGGCTAGCGTACAGACCATATTCTCCCATCTGCCTTCAAACTCTTTTTCTTGATGTCTAACTCAACGTGTGCCGTGGTTTTTGCTTGAAAGCCTATCACAAAATGCTGTGTCTGTTGAAATCACTGGGGGTCTCACCTGTAGAGCTGGGCAATGTCCCCAGCAGGTCTGTATCACAGGAGGGTTCATGGAGGATAGTGAAGGTCAGTAGGGACAAAGTGATGTTGACTTTCCTGCTGCAGTATTTACTCAGTATCTAAACAATCTACAGCTCTGAGCACCACAGCTGCATATTAAAAATGCCATTCAGTGAATTTCCATTTGGACATGATTCCTGGGCGGTTTATCCAGTTTCAGATGAATTGCACCACGCTCCACAGGCCAGGACCAGCTCCACGCCGAGCGAGCGGTGCCCAGGCTCGTTAGCTCCAGCACGGCACGGCACAGGCAGAGCTTTGCCGCATCACATGCCAGCTGGGACCCAGATTAAATTCAGCCACTTTTGGGTGGCAGAGAGCCCATGCTAATAAAGCCCATCGGATGAATGCAGGTTGCTGCAGCACCAGCACCATCCTTACCATCTTCCCTGGAGTAATGGAGGGTCACGACTCCAGATTTGATGGGCTGTGAGGACCCTCTGCAGGCACTTGCATTTGCTTTAGCGCAACAAGATTTCACTAAATCAAAGGGAACCGGTGTCAGAAGGAGAAAATGAACCCCAGTGCCCCCATCCCGAGCAACACCCAGTGTGGCTCATCCAGTGAAGCCACCTACAGTGACAGTCCCTCCACTCATGTTGTCCCCATGTGGAGTCTTTGGCTTTGTCAGGTGACTGTGAAAGCAAAAGAAATAAATTAGATTTTAAGAGAAAAATGGCTTTCCACATTTCATGGGAAAGTAAAATCTTTGTAATGATGGATGCCCTGCTAAAAATATTCTGTAGCACCAAATAGTGCTTTGTCTGTGTTTATGTCACAGCTAGAGGAACGAGACCTGAAGGCAAATGCTCAGGTTGGTGTAAAATATGCGCGTAGCAGTTGCGACGCTAATTTTTTAATCATGACTTCCCTCTAAGAAGAACCTTTTGACCAAATGTGCATTTTTTCTGCATGAAAACGTCAGGACGCTGGTTGCAGCTCCGAGAGGAGAAGAGGGATCCCTTGCTGCTCCGATCCGCCTCCAGCAGGGATCACGTCGTGGTGCCACAGGTCATGCTGGCTGCCAGCATCCGGCTGCTGCTCGCCAAACCGCCGGTAGCCAGCGGGAAAGCATTGCTGGCCTTCCTCCCCCTGCCAGCCCCAATGCCGCTTGGCCCAGGGGCTGAATTTTGGCTGGTTTCTTGGGGAGTTAAACGGCCCGTCTCTTTACCCGGGGAACCAGAAGCTCATTATGAAAAGTTGTTTTGATATTCCTGCTGGAAATCCTCGCCCAACAACACATTTGATAATCATACATGGTCTCATAGCTAGATACGCTCCTGCCCATCTGCCGGCATGGCAATCTGCCCGCTCACCAGATGGTACTCTTGATTCACAGGGGCAGAGGTGCCAAAAAAAAAGATGGATTTAGATGACACTGTTAGTGCCACCTCTTCTGCCTTCCCTCCGCGGTGACAGCTCAGACAAATTAGTGCCACGGCAACAAAGAATTCCTCTTAATAAAATGCAGGAATTAGGGATGGAAAAGACCTATTAGGTCATCTACTCCATCTCCTTGCCAGTGCCTGATCATCACATTAATCTTCCCAAATGTGAATATCGCCGTGGAAGAAAAAAAGACAGACTGCTTCCAGATATCGGCAGTTGCCAACAACACAAGCAAGATTTCAGCTTGTGCCTGAGAGAACCGTGGGGACCATATGGGGTGTCAAAATATATTACACAAAAGTTCAGCCTGAAGGCAATCTACGTGAGAGGAGGCCCGTGACAGACATAAAAAATGTTCACGTTTATGGGTGGATCTAATGGCAACGGTGGAGCGTAACGCACAAGATGTTGTCCTGGGGACTCGGGCAGATACACAACAGCAGATACCTCCGTGTGCCTTGGGATGCTTGGAAAAGAGGAGGTTCACCAGCAAACTAAATAGCTGGGGACAAGAAAAAGGGGCATAAATGGCTCTGAAAGGACAGGTCAGCTCCATTTTTCCTTTTTTCTTTTTTTTTTTTTTAACCATCATCCCAGTGCTTCATCATTATCTTTTAAGATAAATTTATAAGGGCTCTAAAGATTTGATGTGGCTAATACCAAGCCACCCTATGACATGCTTCACAAAACACAAGGCCTTTCTTTCCAGTTGGGTTGGAATAGCTTTAGCACTATCCATTTTAAAAACACAAACTTCCTAAACCCTTTCAAAACTTTACAAATCCAATCTGACTCTGATTTCAAGTCTCTTGTCCAATATGGGGGGAAGAGCAAATAGAAGTATAGCCACATTTCAAGGCGAATATTCGAAGTGCTGCCAAACATTTAACTAAAAAAATCGAAGAAAAGGCAGTATAAAAGGAGTTCTTCCTAAATGTTGCCCTGACCTTGAGATAAAAGTAGTTGACATCTCATCGTATGTTAAAAGACAAAGGTGGGTTCCTCCACCAGGTTCTTGGCTTTTCCATGAGCTGGCTGGTTTTCCACCCTCATTCTCATTTTTCCCTCTTGCCTTGATTCCACTTTCAATCCCTAAGGTCACATAAATAACACAAAGAAAAGACAGCCATTCAGTCAGTGTTTTTCCATGATTTTCAGGTCCGATCTTTCCTTCACGGTTTGCAGAAACTGTAATTGCTCAATTAACCTAATGAGGTGGATCTTCGAGATTTCCAAGTGCTCAGCAGCTCAGCTCTTAAAACCCCTCAAATAACTGTCATTTACTTCCATATTGTACCTGTGATGGGAGCGATGCCCCTGACCGATGCTAGACAGTAAATAAATGGAAAAGAAGGAGAAGGAGCATTCCCGGAGAGCCAGGACATCTCCCCAATGGCTAGCAAGGAGAAAGGAGAGAAGATTCCTGAGCTCTGCAGGAGGCAGCGGCATGGTGCCCTGCATGAGGACCAGGGAAGTCCATTTACACCCAGGTTGGTGATCAAGGGTGAATCTTCAAGGAGTCAGAAGGAAACAAGAAGGCAGAGCTTTTTTTTTTTTTTTTCACTCAAAAATTTGAGATTTTGCTGCGGCGACCTGCTGACCTCATTTCTTCCTCCGCAGCAATAGCTAGCCCAAAGCCAGAGTGAGGACTTTGCTGCCCATAAAAAAGGCATCTAATGGTGCTAAATGCCTGCAAACAGCTGGGATGTATCACGTTCTCCATGTGCTGGTAGAGAGTTAAAAACAATTCTCATTGAATCTTATTATTTTCTGTGTGACTGCAGCAATAGTACACGGCAATAATGAAAAGGTGAGGCTCTCCGGTTGTTTTACTGTCTTGGTAGAATTTATTCCAGGCAAAACGGCATCAATTTTATTCTTTTTTTTTAAAGAACATCTTTGGCAAAGGCTGCAGAAAGGCTTTGGAGAGAAGCCCTCGGTCTTTCATAATGTAATTAGCCAAAAATACTGCAGAAAAATATCCATGAAAGACACAAAGCAGGAAGAAGTGTTCTTTAGCTGGTGTGTTCTTGGGTTGCTATTTTTTTTCCTCTTCACTTAAGGGAAGAGGAGAAATTCCTTGGTTTGCTCAGCTTACAAATAAATCCCCATTAAAATGAGCAGCTGAGAAGGCACAGCTCCGAGGGACCCCCCGCAGCGTCCCGCTTCGCTCCCTGCATCCCTGGGGCCCCGGGGTAGGCACCATTTACCGTGGATAAAGGTGGCAGCATCTGGCCCGTAAGGAATTTGCTGAACCAGGCAAAGCTGAGAGGGTGCCTGCAATGACCCCACGGTGAGACGGACCCCGCTAGGAAGAGATTAGGACACTCTATTGCCCACAAGTACAAAACAAGTCCATTAAGGACAGAGGGAAATTGCCCTGCGATTGTATTCTCTGGCCCATATCTAGCACAACCATCACCCCTGCGACCACTGGGAACATACACAATTGTTGTTCCATAACTGCTAAAATGAACAGCAGATTGAACGCGTCGAGTTTCGTTCTTTTGCTTTGTTTTGGGGTTTGTTGTGTTTTTTTTTTTCCCGTGAGGAGAGCTACCTCTCAGGCAGTGATGCGTGGGTGCTGAGTGCTCCACGGCTGGCTGCCGCGGAGACATGCTGAATGGGATGCTCTTCTCGTGGTCCTTTCTTATTTTTTACGCTATGTCACTCCTGGAAGCGCTTTGATAGGAGATGTCAGTCGGTGATCATTTACAAAAGCCGGTAAGAAGGCTGCTCATTTTGTGTCTTGGGAAAGGAGAGGAGGAAGAGGAGCAGTCTCTTTTTTTCTTTTCGCCTTCATGAGCAATAAACAGGAATATCAAAACTGAAGCCACTTTAAAGAATGGCAGGTTTCCAAAACACTAGCTAAGAAAGGAATTTAAAAATATGGTGAAGCATTGCAGCCATCGGGTTTGGAAGTGGAAAGAGTCCTTTCGCTTTAGCAGCGTGCCCTCGGGCAATGAGGGTTTACAGGAACAATTAGAACCTCACCGCGATAAATAAGGATGAGAAAAGGGAAAACGCATCCTATATTCCAGTGTGCAAAGTGAGGGTTACCAGGAAGAAAAGAACCAGCCTGTAATCTATGGATAAACAAAAGCAGAAGCTTTTACCCAAAGAATTGAGATGCTGACCTTGGCTCTCAAAAATGCAACATTAGCAATTAGCTGTTCAGCCCCCTAAGCCTGTGTGCTAAACCCATTCCCGGATCTGGGATTTCATTGCTCGCACAGCTGGGACTCTCTGAGGATGCCCAAAGGGTGTCCTCGCCTCTGCACTGTGTCAACTGACCCTTCTTTTTCTAATGGGGATGTTTCCCCGTAAGTCTGGATCAAAAAGAAATCCTTTAGAATGATGTTTCTTTTTTTCCTGTTTAGATCAAAGACTTGGCTTCACCATGGACAAACACATCTGTAACCATGGGGCCAGGCGTGGAAAAAAATTGCATTAAGAGATAGGGCTAGGAGAGATGTTCCACCTCTCATGAAACATGGGTGGGGGTGACCATGGACACCCTTCCAGAGAACGGCAGGTCCCCTCCATATCGTTTCATCGCTTCTTTTTATATGCATTTGCTTTCCTGTTAAAATGCTGCCCCTTATTCCTAGCCTGAATTTGCCTTTCCACTCGCAGGATCTCATGCCATTTTCCACTGCCTCAGAGGGCTTTCAGAGATCTCTTCCACATGTTGCCGGCCTGAACCCCTCGCAGCTCACCTCTAAGCGTGTGCTTTGCTAAGCCAGACAGATAAATTTTATTCGCCAGATACTGTAAGTTACATTTTTGAAGGTTCACATTATTTTTATAATTCTTCCTAAGGCCCTTCCACTCTCCAGAATGAGGCTTTTCAGCAATAAATAAACTGAAAGACCTTTTAAGGTGGAAAGCAATTCCCGACACCTTCAGTGCAGGTGGACGCATTGAGCGCTGCCTGATCCAAGGCTGAAGCCAGCACGATGGTTAATGTGAATGTTGTCCCTTGGTCCTCAGCTGTCCTCCAGCAACCACGTGGGTTGGAAGATGCTCTCCAGCCTCTCCAGGCACCCACCTGCAGGCTTGCCAACCTCATCATCAGAAATTCAAGTCAGCTTCAACCAGTCCCTGGAGATGCCAAAGGTATGGGACCGGGCACCCCAAACTCCCCAGGCAGTGGAGCATTTCGAGATGATGGCCAAAACCTTGGGTGGGCTTTGTCTTGTGGAGGTGCCCCAAAGCACACAGGACACCTAGAAGTGGCATTTCAGCTGGGCACCTGGACTAACTGCACAAGATGCTCCCCATTCCATCAGTCTCCTGTCTATTCCTGACAAACAAGGAAAGACAAAGCAAGGCATTGTCTTTAAACCTTCCATTTCTTCCATGTTCTCCTGCAAAAGCTATTTTTTGCAAAACAGGCTTTATTTTCCTTCTGTGCTTTGCTCTTGCTGCTGAACACAGGGTACCGAAATCAAGGGGAAGAGCGTGAAATGAACTCGCATCGCTTAAAAGAACTTGATTGATATGAAGTAAAGCATTTCCCCTTGAATTCACAAAGTGGAGCTAGCATTTTTAAATCAACGCTCCTCTTTATGAAAACAAGTAATTATTCCTTCATTGAAGCCAGAGCCAAAGTCTGGCAAATTGCTAAAGTTAGAAAAATGCAAATGTTGTATTAGTCCGGAAGACCGCAGTTATGTTTCATTAACTCAGATTCTCTCTGTACATGCATAATGTGTTTTCCTTGTTTATTTTTGTGGTTTGCGGGAAGCAAAGGTCCACCTCAGTCCATTGGTTCAACAGAAGGATGGGTGACAAGACAGGACACCCCACGGGGATGCTGCATTCCTCCCGTGCTGGGGACTTTCAGAGGCAACACCGCCTTCCCGAGCTTCCCGGGGCTTCGCCAGCCCTCCGCAGCCCTCTGTGTGCTGCAGGCAAGAAGGAATGTCGGGCTGGGGTGTCCTGTTAGGAGAGTGCCGGGTGATGCCACCCCCTCTGCTCCCACCGCAGCCTCGGTAGCAGCTTGTCACTGCGCGGCTGAGCTAAGGCAGGCGGGGTGGTAAAATAAAGACAGATGGCAGCAAGTTCCTCGTTCAGGACTCATGAGTCACAGCTCATTCACTGGGATCCTTGATATAAGACACGCTTCTTTCCAATTTTTCATTTAGCGTGGAAGCACTTTGCTTATGAAAACACCCCCGGAGCAGTCTCCTACAGTATTTCTGCCGAGATCTCCTCCTCCGTGATGGGGAAATCAAGTCGGTTTGCTGGCAGCACAACATCCAGCTCCCCCCAAGAAGCCACGCTAACAGCGCTTAGCTCACAGGCGTGTCCTGGGGATTAATTACTGGATGATTGTTAGGTGCCTTCAGCCCCTGGAGCTGAGCAGGGCATCTACATGTGTAATGGGAGTGGGGCAGCACCGTTGGGCATCCCAGCCAAGCCTCGGCCCTGGGGACCCCCAAACCCACCGGATCCTCCCACGGGCAGCCAGCCCATCACTCCATCAAGGCAGCAATTTGCCACATCGCTATAGGGTTCCGTACGAAGCCGTACAGGTGATGGCATGACAGGTTACGTGGGAACCCCAGGCTGCAACCCTGCCCCGCTGCCATCACTTGGAAGCAGTCTTTGAAGCATTCATTTGCTTTGGAAGTTGCCCATCATGCTTGATTTATCCGGCTCATTCCATAGATAGTTAATTAATCCCCTTCCTTGAAAACAATAACAAGTTTATTGCAGTCTCAGTGCTTTCCTGCTTTATCCCAGTTTGGCATGCCAGGATCGGCATTGGCGCGCTGAGCTTGGGGCTGTCCCCGTCTTGCTTGGGTTCGTGCTTCCAAACTTTCTTCTGCGGATGGGAAACTCCGCTGTGGAGTTACACATTGGTGGCGGCGGCTCTCCCGAGGGCTGCCAGCTTGCTGATGGAGGACGGGAGACCCAGCACCAGCTTTTCCCTGCTTGGATCGGTTATTGCTCCTTTATAGCAAGGGAGAATAAGCTTCTCTGCGGAGGCACTGAAACGCAATCGCCCCTGCGCAAAAGCTATTACAGACTTTATCGCTAATTTAATGCATCTCCCGTCAGTTTAGCTCATAACATCTGCAATCCAAAGCGGTACTAGCTGGGAGCAATGAGATGTGGTTTCCCTGACCTCATTGGGAGCAAGCAAGCAAAACCAAAGGAGTAAATGCATTTCCCTTATGACAGCCCAGAAACACGTAAAAGCAGTTGCCTTTTCCTTACGGGTGCTCACTCCGGAGCTTTCCCCACGGAGAAGGGGAGAGGATCCTTTCCTCCCCTTCTCCCACCAGCCAGGGCTGCCGCTGCCGCAATTACCCCAGCGAGGGCCCAATTAAAGTGTTTATCATCAGCCTTTCTAAGTGTCCGTATTTCTGGCATGGCAATACTACTGCTCACGCGCCTCAAGGGACCTGTGCGAGGTCGAATTAATTTCTCTGGAGCGCTCGGGGATGTTCAGTTAGGAGATGCTATATTACAAATGTGCGGAATGCTTTCATTATTATTAGCGCACCTGATCCAGTGCAAGGACCATTGCACCGGCTTCTCGGGGTGTAAAATATCGCTCTGTGTTGAAACGCAATGTGTTAGAAACCGCTATCCCAAAATTGAACCTCATCTGGACTGTCCAATCGCCCGAGCCTGTTCCTGACTGACTTGCTTGTCCATACGAGAGAGAAGCGTGATTAAGAAGCCGGACGCAGTCACCTGAAATTGCCCATAAAAGAGAGAATATTATGTTGTAGATGAGGGAATTGCCATGCCAGGGATGTAAAAGCCACATCGCCATGCCTCTGCGGAGAAAAAGGCCGAGCTGCTGGAAACATGAGCAAAATAAAAGGCTTCTTGCTGTTAAGTTTCATATAAGAAACTTGGAATTCCCAAGAAGAGCAGTCGCGAGCAGCAGAACCCCGCTTTAAATGGTTCCCAGTGCTGTTTGTCATGTTACCGGCTGTTTACGTGATGTTTATAATGCGATTTAGACGGAACAACAGCTTCTGCAATCTGTTTATGAGCCTTCCCTTCGGGGCCAGGCTTACCTTTCTAATGATGGTGATGATGCCCAAATAAAGAAGCTAAAGAATGAGCTTGGCTGCTCTTGTGGCGGATTAAAATGTAAGGGAAAAGGGCTTAATTCTGAAGCGTGGAATAATTAAAAATCCAAATAGACCTATCACCTCCCCACCTGAAAAGACAAAACGCCCCAGCAGGAAGGAATCGGCTGTAATTCACCCCAATTTTGCAGGGCGGCCGTTTCAGATGGGCTGCACTTAGCATCTCTTGCCTTTTTATCAGCCGTCCCTTTTCTGTGGTGCTTTTAAGACGGGAAAATCGTGATGAACTGACGGGAAGCTTTCAGAGGAGTCCCTTTCAGAAAGCAAATTCCTCCACGAGCACCTTTGCACTGCTAAACTGCGGGAAAAAAAGTACAGAAATCGTCTTTTATGTGCTTGATGAAAACACAGAGCAGCGAAGTACAGGAAAAAAAGACCTCAGATAAAATTTTAATCGTATTTGCAATAAATTAAGAGCAGGTGAAGGCTGCTCTGAACTTTGTCTCCATGACGTTATTTCAGAATGAAGCCATCACATGAGAATCCCTTTAGCGATTATGTATTTTGCTGGTTCTAGCGGAAAAGAGTACAAAATCAGGAAAAGTGGAAGTGCGTTGCTCACAAAATTAAATACATATGGGAAACATAAAAGAACCAGCCCGAAGAGCAAACTGTGTACTCTAGGATTACCCTAATTGCACAGACACACCAGCCATATGCATCCAAAAACCAAGACCAGATTTGATCCGAGCTTTTTGGTCAGTTCGGATATTATAGGCTACTCCAACCGTCAGAAGCCACAAAATTAACCGAGAAAATATAAACAACATTTTCAAGCATATTGTTTCATTCTCAGTTCATTTACAGGGCGAAACGGTAAATTCGCTCGAATATCCAAAATCCACTGTCAATATTTACCAAGAGAAGATGAAAGAAGTTCAGCCACTAAGCACAGAAGCCAACATTTTTGTAAAATGACTTAATTGCAAACACTTTCCTTTTTGGAGCCTCTTCGGGAGACACCTTAAAGGGGATTTGCTTTCTGAATGTGTCGAGCATTGCATTTCTAAAATAACATTTCTCGCCCTTGGCACTCAAAACGATGAGTCACTTGTCAGATCCTGGCCTACGCTGCAAAGCACCGTAGGAGAAAGAACTACTTAAGAGTGTTTGCAAAGGGAAAGGAGACAAGCAGAGGAGGTGGCCAAGATTTAAAAGAAGAGCATCCTTTCTTTGGAGCCGCAATTCCCCAAGCACAGGCAGGTGCAGATGGGGATTTTGGTCGCGGCAAGAGGGGCTGAGTTTCCATGCTCTCCCCTGGTCCTCTGCCCATGCTCTGCCCCTGCTATGGGTGCTGGTTCCCTGCTGATCTAAGACCACCGTTCGCATACCAACATGTAGAAAAAGCAAATCTCATGAAGGATTTTCTTTGGGGTGCATCTCATGAAGCGTCCCCAGAAATGTAAATTCCCTACGACAGCTTTCACTTCACCTACAGCTCAGGTATAATTAACGGGGTGGGAGGGGGGGGGGAAGACACTCCTGTGGGTTTCACATCCTAAAGCTGGACAGGTGGTTGAATCACCACCCTTGGAGGTATTGAAGAGACGTGTAGACGTGATGCTGAGGGACATGGTTCAGTGGTAACTTGGCAGTGTTAGCTTAATGGTTGGACCTGATGATCTTAAAAGTCTCTTCCAACCAAACCAATTCTACGATTCTATGACAGAGCAACCTCTGTCACTGCTTCCAACCTTAGACACTGAAACATGAGTTTAAGACACTGAAGTTAACAGCTTTGCACATATGTGCTTTACTGGTCCATGGTCTCATTACAGAACGTCTCACACCACTACTTGCTCCACTGAGCTCCCTGGGATGACCCAAGAAAGACACACAGTGAGGCTGCGAGGAGCAGAATGAGGTCCATGGGTATGAGAAGAGCATGGTGGCCCACCTGCACGGCTCACAAGTTAGAGGACATCAGTAGCAAGTTGACTTGTTAAAATTTTATCAAACAAAAATGCATCAGACTGAGGCGTTCAATTCAAGAGGAGTAAGTATTGGCAGACTTTCTTCTCACATGAGCTATTTCTAACTTCAGAGTCTAACTTTAGGTACGAATGACACAGCCTATCACTTCCAATAGCAAATGCTGCCATTTTAGAAGCTGCAGTTTTAGATATTTAGATGTCTCCATGAGGCTTTCCCACTAAAAGAAATGTAAGTAATCCTTTAGACCTGCTTCAAGAGATTATTTTTTTTTTAATTTGTTGAGATGGCTTCAATGAATAACATGTGACTCCACCTAAAAAAATCTTGAATCGGTCAACGGAACTGATTATTGCACATTGAATCTTTTCATGCTTTCCTTCATACTACTCTTTTCCAAAAATAAACGTGGAATAAGTAAATAAATGTTTCATTAAAGCGTAAGTGATCTCTCGAGAAGTCTAAAGCTCCAGTAAAATAGACCTATTGCTCCAGAATAGACAGAAAATCATGTTAATACAAAATCATAGCCTAGAGTACATTCTGTCCATTGTATAAAACACGGAATGTTTTGAGTTGGAAAGTCAGCAAAAAGGATGGAGATCACTCCCCAGATTCTTGAAAAAAAGGCTAGCAAGCGGATCATCAGCAGCTGGAAGTTCTCAGATTGCTTGTTTGGAAGTAGCAGGGTGGACTCAGGATTCTGCCACAGTCACCACTGTCATGATCTGATGAATATAACAGCAAAGGCCGTGACTTAGTCAAGGCATTCAGAAGACCAAATCCATTGAAGTTTGAACCCAACAGAGAGTTGCAGAGGTCACTGCTGGGCTTTTGGGGGTCTGTGCTGTGGTAAGACTGGGGTTTGCTGCAGGGGTACTGCGAGGAGACCCCCGTTGGCACCTGCTACTTCCAAACCTGCTCACGATTGTCCACTCAAAAAATGGCTTTTCTGGAGAAGTGTTCTTTTTTTTTCTTTTCTTTTTATTTTTTTTTTTAATGGGAAAATGTCAATTGTGATTTTTAAAATGCAGTTGCTTCATTGCATGGGAAATTTTGAAACCAGCATGTCTGCCTCAGCTTAAAGCACTGTCTCTCAGCCTTCAGTTTAAACAGCTTCACGTTGAAACATCAGTCAGAAAAATTACTTCCTGATATATTTCAAGAGGTTTTTAAACTATAAAAAATATTAAGGCAAAGCAAAGTGGCTGTTCCGAAACTGTTTTGAAACATAGCTTCCAAATACAGTGAAGTAGTACAGTAAAAAGTTACAGTCTTATTTTTAATGCATTTTAATGCATTTTTGAAATGTTTGAAACAGTGCATAAAATTAGGCTTTTGCTAAGAAGAGAAAATGAAGTGAACAAAATGTTGTTTCACTTCAGTTTTTAAGGTGCTTGGCTTGGTCCTTCTCAGGAAGGGTGGGCTGATACCCAGGTGCCACCAGCATGTCCCAGCTAGACCACATTCCCTAGGTGATCTCAGGCAATGCTTTTGAAGACCCATCTATTAAAAAACACCTCCACAAAAAGAACAGCAGCCACTTTTTCAAGTACTTTTTTCCCATTGACTATTGGTTTGGGGTAATAGTAGGCTCTCTGTGATCTCAGTTACCCATATCCTTTGGAAATCTCGTCACCGTCCTATTCCTCTGCTTCAAATGGCAATAAAAAGCTATTTCCAGCAATTTGCACTGGGAGAGGTGGGGATGGGTCTATAAGGGTCTGGTTCATGCCCATGAAACCCCCTCCAAGCCCAGCGCAGGAATGTGGGGCTGCCCACAGGTTGTCAACCACAGGACTGCCCCAGCCTCCGGCTTCTGCTTTAGGCTAGCTTTTATATGTATATCTAAAGCAATATTGAGTAGCAAGGGCTTCCCATTTGGTCTAGATTTCCTGGGGGTGTTTTATAAAAGGAATGAGGCAAAAATGATTTCAGTAAGCATTTTGCGGTAAGAGCGGCTTTGCTCCAGATTTTGTACTTTATGAATTCTGGCTCAGAGCAGGAACCGGTGCTATAAAGAGAGACTTGTCCATGCGGAAACCTCAGCAGATAATCCCAGTCAGGAGACACTCATTAAACCTTGTTTGGTATCATTGGTTCTATGGATAATTAATAAAGCAATCAGCTAGAAGAACCCGTACGGGGTATGGATGGTATAATATAAAAAACTCTTCCACGTGACCGGCTGAGTAAGGGTTTCAGTGCTGGAAAGGTATGAGAAAGCCATAAATGCCTCTTATTTATGCAGAAAGCGGGCAGACAGACCACAATAAAGAAAAAACTCAACTGACTCATGAGGGCCCCCAAGATGTTGTGATCTGGACCCAGGAGAAAGCCCTCTGCGAAGGGGCTCCGATGCCTTTGGTGCTCACAGCACATCTCCACTGAGACCAGCACCCCACCTCGGCTGGGCTGCAGCGGAAACCTCCGTAAACGAGGCGGCACAGAGGCGGCAGCATCCATCAACAGCCAATTCATTATGCTAAATCCAGCGAGGATAATGAAACCACTGAAATATGGGACCAAAGGCCGAGGTTGGGTTTCCCTGGAAACCATAGCATTGTATTTGCTAACTTTTGTTATTCGCAAATGTTGCCTGCGGTATTTTGGCGTTGCTGGTCTGCCAAGGGAAACGTCGGGGTCTGCACCGGCGTTTCCCCCTCTCTCCCTCCCTCCCCACGCTAGGACTACTGTAGCTTCAGTAATTTCTTACTAAAAGGAAAATAAAGGGTTGGGGTTATTTTTATCTTTCCCAAAGTTTCTCTTTTATCTTAATAAAGACACCGCAATATATTCTCATAAATATCTTGGCCCACATAATATCTCCTTGGCTCTTGCCAATCGCCCGGGGAAACTAAGTGACCTCAGTGGGGCCGCGATGATAACACTGGTATTTATCAAGAGAAACTCCTACGAGTCTTATTTTCATTTTTACTGTGGTCCAGCGGGGGTATAAATCAAATAGATATCAGGACTGTTCATCCATCCTGACGGATCTTAGTGCTGCTGTCATCATGGGGAAGGACATCCGCGCGGGGAGATTTGTGTATATCTGTCTACTTCTGCTCTGCCAACGAGCGAGTTGTCATCCCTGATGGAAGCGTTAGCACGCAGTGGGGATATCTGGAAAAAAGGGGTTTGCTTACAGTAATAAATTACTTAGCCAGTCCATTCATATTGTCTAGTCATAATTTTCAGTCTTTTATCTCCGCGCCTTTAAATGGCAAGGGAATTTCAGGGCTTTTTACACACTGTTCTTTAAACAAGACAAACTATTTTTAGCGGCGGAGCTTTACAAGAGGGAGCAGAGTGAAAACGAGCTGGGCTTCCCAGCACAGCCTCCTTAGCGTTTTTAATGCTCAGCAACACTTATCCCCCCATCTGAGGACCCACAGCCCCCCAAGGTGGCACCAGCCAGACGTACGGGAGGTGTTTCTGCAACCTCTGCTTTATCCAACCCTCCGTGCGCACCGGCTCATCTCCCTTAGGTGGAAAATAAAGGTGTTTTTTACTATATTGTGTAGGTCAAGAAGTGCCTTAAGCCCAGGGATGTGCTCTAATAAAGAGCAGCCCCTGCTAAAGAACAGCAAAAGAAGATAAAACCATGTAAACTTTAAGTGACGGATTAAAACATTGCCACGTTTTACGAGAATGCACACAAATATCCCCCAGAAGTTTTCCCGAGCTGCTTTATTTTATGAGTTTTGTCTTCTAGCTCTCCCCCTTGACCATAAAGGCAGCTGTAAAACCGGCTGCAAACAGGCTGGCTGCGGGGTGAGTGACTCCTCTGCTAGCCCTCAGAAACACAGGAAATATTTAGCCTTTGCTGTCAAAGCCTGTTCCTTCTTAATGGGAAATAAATTTCCCAGTCCTTCTTACCCTTCGTGGCTCCATCCACGGTCTGGTATAAGATGCGCCATCCCCTTAACAGCCCACTGTGGCACGCACACGTTCAGCAATGTAAGATGCAAACCCATGACAGGCGAGTTGTTTATGTGCCTATTTGGTTTTATTTTCAAGCTTCTGCCTATTTTCCCTCCTTTTCAGCATGAGCAATTGGGAGTGTTTTCCCCCACGTAGCCCCCACTAGCAGCCTGCCAGCCTGCCCCGCTCTAAGGGGCACAGATTATCCCCTCCACGCAGCCTCACCCTGCAAAGATGGGCTTATTTTTTAAAACAAAGGGGGGAAAAAGATTTTTTTGTTTCCATTTCCCACATTGTTTGCATTTCCTTTGTCCCACCGTATTCTCATTTTGTCCTCCCGTGGGTCCCACCGGCCTTAGCAGCCCATTGCTGGCTCTCAGTCTGGTTTTGCTCTGCCGGAGCCACCAGGGAGCTCAGCAGTATGTGTCCCAGCAGACTTTCTGGTCATCGTTTTTAGGTTTGGACAGCAAGCAGTTATCTGGACGGCTGAATTTGCCCTCCCTGGGCTTGGGGCTCTAACCCTACGTGAACATGTCTCCTGCATGCTTGGGTAGCTCCTCTAAGCCAGTGGTGTAAAACTGGTTGGAGGGAGGTTGGTGGCTGTGCTGCAGCTCCAAAGAGGGTTTCCAGGGACACTGTCACTTCCCAACATCCTTCCAGCTCCCCTGGGACGGGGAAAGTCATAGAATCATAGAATGGTTTAGGTTGGAAGGGAACTTAAAGATGATCTAGTTCCAACCCCCCTGCCCTGGGCAGGGACACCTCCCACCAGCCCAGGTTGCTCCAAGCCCTGTCCAACCTGGCCTTGAACACCTCCAGGGATGGGGCAGCCACAGCTTCTCGGGGTGACCTGGGCCAGGGGCTCACCACCCGCACAGGGAAAAATTTTTTCATAATATCTAATTTAAATCTCTCCTCTTACAGTTTGAAGCCATTCGCCCTCATCCTATCACTACATGCCCAAGTAAAAAGTCCCTCTCCAGCTTTCTTGTAGGCCCCCTTCAGACACTGGAAAGTTACTATAAGGTCTCCCCAGAGCCTTCTCTTCTCCAGGCTGAAAACCCCAACTCTTTCAGCCTGTCTTCATAGGAGAGGGGCTTCAGCCCTCGGAGCATCTTCATGGCCTCCTCTGGACCCGCCCCAACAGTCATTTTGGCTCTGCTGGAAACACACTGGGGCTTGGGCATGGTGGTGAGGATGCGATGCAGAGTTCTCCTCTCCAACTTCAAGGGTAAGGGAGCAAGAAGCTTAGAATAACCACGCTGGGGCCATAATGTCCCAAGTTCTGCCACTGGAGAGCTTCTAGCTCCTGTACACACTCATGTTGGCCCACCAGTGCCACTGGGGCATCTCAGCCTGAGCAGGTTTGGTCCCCCCCAAGTAAGCAGTCACTTGGGGTGAGGAATTTTACCAGGGATTGCTGGAAAACTGCCAATGGAAATGGAAATACCCAGGCTGGCACGGAGAAGGACATGGGGCAGAGGAGTTACGCTCAGCCAGATACACGCCGTGCAGAATCCCATGAGGACCAGGTGCCTCTGCAGTTGAGCAGGACCTTGGTCCCTATCCTGTGGGGGGACAAAGAGCAGGGGGTGCTGCTGGTGCAGGAGGAACGGGGACTCCCTCCAAGGCCAGCACGTGTGCTCATCGGTTTCTGTAGGCATGGATGGAGGAGAGGGCCCTGCGAGACAGCATCTGCCCTTAATTGCCTCGTTCCCTTTCTCATCTCTCTCCCTGTTTTTCATTTCATTCCCTCTCTGTTGTCTTGTCGCACCATCCACCTTCCTCCCTCGCTCCTCACAGCCCCCTCGGCTTGCATCCCCTCTTCCTTTCATTGCCATTTCAAATGCCCCAAAGGGTTTGACTTTTATTTCACTGTGCCTCTTGCTTCCCTGAACGCCCTCCCCTGGGAATAACGCCGGGGTCTCCTCTTTCATTCACTTCTGAGCTGAGTTAAAAGAAACGGGACGTTAAACCCGCACAAAGCCACTAACACACGAATTTCTTTTTGATCTTGACATCCGCAAGTTGTAATAGAACCAGAATCAAAACAGTCCAGAGATTTGGCACAGCGACGGCTTGGAAGGAGCAGTTGAAAGGAAGATTTCCAGGATTAATTTTATTTTTTTAAAAAAAATTGCAGGGTTTGGAGAAATTTTGCTTTGAAAAAATGTCTCGCCTACAGAGCCTTCCACCCTGCCAAATGATTTCCAGTTTCTTGTGATAAGAAAGCTGCATATTGGGGGGAAAAATAAAAGGGTAAAGAAAATGCTGAGCCTTATTTACCATCACTGCCTTCCTGTGAAGACGCACAGAACCAAAACAGCCTTTCACTGGCGGTACTGACTACACCGTTCCCGCGGTGCCTCCTCCGGGTGCACCCCGGTTTATCCCGGTGAGACGGTGGGACACCGCCACTTGCACATGGCTCCCGGTCCCCTTCCAAGCCCAGGGAATTTTGTTGCAGTTTTGATGTGTCTAACGAGAGGTTCTTGGCACGGGCGGCCCGCATGGCTTTCATTCCTGTGGTCTACGAACATATACATTCGCCGAGCTGTTTATGCTCTCTGTCCAGAGATATTTTTCTAATTAACCACCAGCGGTTACGGGGATTTATGTTCGCCCGCGTGCACAGCTGGGAAGAGCAAACAGCAAACACTGGAGGGGGGCGGACGGGCACGCTCTGTGTCTCGCCTGCAGGACACAAAATTCGAGGTGAAGCAGCCCCATGCACCGCCTTCACTAACGGCTGACGAGAGGACGATGCTCTTTTCAGTTCTGTTTCACCACCGCTTTATTGCTCCCGTAAACTCCTGGAAGAGGGATCCTTTGTATCCACGTGGATAAAGCGCCTATCTGATTCAAAACAGTAATTACTGGGTATTTCCTCAGCGCAATCAAGTATTTATCAGCAGTGGGTACTTCTGCATGGAAAATTAGGTATTAAAGGGCGCTGTGATACAAAAATCAGCACACATTAAATAACTTTTCCTACTAAAAATATGTTGTAACATCTACCTCCGAGGCGTGTATATTTAAGTGTGCACACACATCACCTTAATTAGAGCATTGGTGCTATCAGGAGGAGAAATGAGGCTATGCAGCAGAGTCCCCGGCAACCATTAACTTTTCATTTTCATTTAAAGCACATCGCTTCATAGTAAGAAAATTAGATAATGATCAAAAGTCCATCTCTTCTTTCAATAAAACCTCGCCTGTTTGAATTTCAGTGCCTGCCCGTCTCTCGGTGGAGCCGACCATAGGGGAAGGGCTAGGCGCATCCCTCAAACCTCACACCTTGTCTTCTCCCACCTCCCTGTTTTTTGGACATTTGTGGGAACCTGCAAAGCCAGAAATCACTATCACATAACAAATATTATATTTTTATATAAAAATAGATGCGTCATTTATGAGACACACACCAGACTCCAGCACTGATTTGTGTAGAACCATCTTCATCACTTCTCTCCCACCCTTCGCCCCTCTGCCAACGCTCATCGGGGTGAGAGCAGCAGCCCTGATCGCCACTGCCATTCACAGCCGTGTCATTTCTTCCTCTTCATTCATTTAACGCAACGCCTTGGCAGAAGGAGGAGGCAATAAATGCCCACGCCGTGAGCCGTGCGTCCATCCCGCAGCCCGAGCAGAGCTCACCGCGGTCATTGGCTTGTCCTCGCTCTAAAATGTCTCTGCATGAACCAGATGAATATTATCAGCCAGTTTTCTATTTACCTGTTTTACCTAGATCGCCAAGCTGTCTCTTTTTTGATACTCGAGGTCCCCTGACCAGAAAAAGCACTCCTGTAGTCGCGATTGATTTATTCATTCAGGGGAGGTGCCTTACCCAGCCAGAGCAAAAAAGAAAAGGCGGACGCTGACTAGTTACATCTCATTAGACCACTCGTAACTAATCTGATGCTTTTCCAGCTGTAACAACTACCTCTGAATTATTGTCTGGTTGCAATGCGATTTCCAAAGCTTTAATCTGGTAGGCAGGTCCCTGCGCTGCCAGAGAGGGACTTTGCAGAGCTTTGGTGCTTGGGCAGAGTTCGACCTGTAATAAGGATTAAATACAGGAAAACAGTAACGAGCTACTCCTGCCCACTGACACCAACATGGATTTTCCCGTGTGAGTGATGAATAAATGCAGGATACAGTTGTCGCTGATGTGTCCCGTTGTCTGGGCACCTTGGGAGGGAAGCTCTTGTCTCTGCTGCTGGACGATACGCAGCCCCTTGTCCCATTTGCTGCGTTTTCACTGATGAAAGACCAAAGCGTGCAAAAATCAGCGGCCTCATGCATAATACGGGGAACAGCGATTAACTCTTCGCTGCGATCCTCTGTCTCCCGCCGCCGTGACGCTGACTGACTACAAATGGTTCTCTGCCTCTGCCGGGGCCGAACTCTGCCAATTCTCATCATCGATCAGGCATCCTGCGCCCGCTCAGCTTTCAAAGCTGCTCGAGGTGTCTCTTGCTGTTTTCCCCCTCGCTGGGCTGGCAGATACGCATGGAAGTAACTACGTGTCTGAATGCATTACGCTCGCCAAACACACCGCTTATTATTCTGGCTGGGTTTGCAAATCTGATCCGTGGTGCACGGGCCTGGGAGCTCAGTCTTGTAAAATCTGATTTTATGAGCCCAAGCCTCGTCTCGGTTTATTCCCCATCATCGCCAGACACTGCTCCAGGAGGTAGGGGCTTTGTCAGGGGTGCCACACTGTCCAAACTTCTTCAGAGCATCCCTATAGTCCTCCCACTGACAGCCTCCTGGTTCCCACACCATCCTCCTACCACGGACCTTGGCAATGCAGGAATTGGCCAACCCATTGGGTTCACCACAGTGAGATGAGTGTAGGGGGTCCCCACTGGAGCTGCCTCTGAGTAGGCAATGCCTGCGAGCTCTGTGAGCCAACCTCTCCCTAAATCATCCCTATAGTGGCCAATGGAGGAGCAATAAAAATAATCGCCTCCATGAATCTATCTTCTGTCGTGCACTAGACATCAGAAGGGATGGCTGTTCAGGTGTTTTGCTTGTATTGTTGATAGTCAAATGGGAGAAAATGTTAATAATAATAAAGGCACTAATGACCAGTAGCAGCATCCTTTGGCGTAAGAACTTCTTGGAGCCTTCATCAACCTGGGCCAAATGGCCCCAGCAGGAGGAGGGGTTTACAGTTCTCCTCAAGAAGCCTGTCATGGAAGAAATGGAGCCAGGACCCAAATCCTTCTCTCTGGTGCCTCATGACAAAGTTTGGTAGCTAAAGACTGAGCTAATTTAGAAGTGGTGGTGGGACTACAGCCCTGAGTTCCTGCTCTGGTGGGCTCAACATTTAATGTCCATGGGCATGTAACCATCAGCCCAGTACTCATATAGTCCTGTCCAAGCACAGCTACTTCACAGCTTGTCAAAGATACGATCTTTGCCAGGCTCTGGAGGAAAAATCGAGACTTTCTAGTGCTTTTAAAAAACCCACGTGTCAGTTTGTTTAGTGAAAAGATGCAGGGATGGTGAGCAGGAAGGCAATGGGGCCCCTCGCTCTAGATTAGACCCAGATGGCCTGCAGAGGTGGGGGAATAGCCTTTGCCTTCTTGATGATGAATGCACAAATCCCTTCTGCAGCTATCTGAACCGTCGTGTTGTGAAATGTATGGTGATTGATTAGGAGAGTATTAACCTTGTCATTTGTAATAGGTCATGCGGTGATTTTATCACATTTTAATCCATATCTTTTTCATACCAAGCTCCTTCCTAAGGAAAGCGCATAGATGGATGAGCTGGGGAGGGATGGGGGTCGATGCTCAGAGAGTTTGATGATAATTTTTTTAATGTTTGCCTTTTCTGAGTCAATTTTTTTTTTTGGTAGCTCTGATGGTGGGGTGAGATGACCATTTTTCCAAGATTTATGTGACCAAATTAGTGATGCATATTTACCGACAGCTGTGAATTCCCTATGTCCTTGAGGTGCTGCAGGTTTAAGGCAAGAGACCATAGGCAATAAGTTTTTAGGACCTTGCTCTACCTGAAGACATGAATGTCTCCCCGAAGTCATGAGGAGATTGCTGTGCCTATCTGAGGGTAAAATCCACTGTAGATTTATTTTGTATTTTGTGAGTACAATAATAATTTCTGTTTTATCCACTGTCTTGTTTAAAGTGGGTGATGAGCTGTGAATACCCAAGTTAGACAGTTACTTAATTAAGTAAAAAAAACACTTTTTCTTTAGTACAGGTTTGTGAGTCCAAGCTTGCAGGCACCTGGTGAGACTTTCGAAAGCACCAAAGACCAAATTTCCCCATCTTCAGGAAAATCTGCCCTTCTGCCCTACACCTTCACTGGAGACTGTTTCTCACCTGTTTTCCACCTCTGTGCTGGGTTTTTGTTGTTTTATCGAACTGAAGGCTGAGTAGTTTTCATATGGCTATACCCCCTGATGTGATGCTTAGGTGGAAGGAAGGATGTTATTTCAGTTATTTATACCCTTTTATTTTCCTGATTGTGTTGTCTGGAAGGGATGACTGTGGTCTTGGGTCTGGTTTTGGTCCAGGAAGGAAAATCTCAGCTGGAATAGGACCTAAAATGGGCTCCCCCAGTCGATGGGGATAATTTAATGGGTTGGCAACTGTGGCTGCAGAGTCAAACCATGGCTGTAGACGAGGCTTGCTCTGCTTGGCTCATATGACTTAGGGGTGCAGCAAGAAGAGAGTGAATCGGGGCAGCCATCGAGTCCCGGCTGCATTTCTGTGTCACTTAATGATGGCATTAAGATCAAGTTAGTGGGTTTCTTAGGTGGAACGACCACCCCAGTAAAGTGCTTAGAAAGGGGCCAAGCATGATGCTTGGGTTTTGGTGAAAGAAGTAGATTAAAAACATGAACAATTTCATTTTTAAAAGAGAAAACCAAAAAGGAGGGATTATCCCAGCCCTGTCCCACCCCGAGTTGCCCGAGAGGCGTTGGAGGTCTTCAGGCACATCAGGCAGTGGGAGGCTCAGTCCTGCGCTCGCGTGGTCATTGCTACTATCTGCTGCGTGTCTTTCTATCTGCATTACAAAGTGAAATGAGCTGAAATTTCCCCAGAAGGTTACATCTGTAATGACCAGTATCTGCACGCCTGTGCTGATGGGGACATTCCCTTTATAGTCTGTCATTCCAGAGGAGAACTGGACACTATTGCCCTCAGATGATGCTTTCTGGGCGCTGATCTCAAAGCACGATGCCATTTTTTAATGCCTTTGGTGTGGGACAGAAAAGCAGGATGCATCTGTTCACACAGGTGCTCACACCTTGGAAAGTTAGGACATTTTGAGACCAAACAAATTTCTCAAGTCCAGTGAGGGAATTTGTTGGCATGATGATGCACTGAGATGCATTTATGTGCTACATAACTTGTAAGTCAACTCTCTGGGATTTAGGGCATCCCCTCCCTGGAGCAGAGCTCCGTACACCGAATTGGATGCTATACAATGACTGCAGTCTCTCTCTCTTCTTTGGAGAAAAGAGGATTTCACCCTCGCAGCAGCTAAATTTACCTTTGGGGGGAAAGACCACGCCAGCTTCTTGTCCCAGATGGAATTATCTTGGGTAGACACATTTAACTCAGGCTTTCACCTTGTTTCAGTTCAAACATCACTGAGAAAAATGTGTGTGTATACACGGGGGATATTTACATAGTGTTTATTTTTAGATTTTAGCTTAATAGAGCAACAGGAACAAAGAAACAAAACGGAGGGGAAGGGTGCAAACGTCTTTCTGAGACATGCCTGAACCTGCTGCACTTCTTAATAAGATTTAGCGAGATCAATATGTCGATACAATATTCTCTGGCCTTGCCAGAACAAATATTCAGAGAGGAAAGTGGGGCAAGGACGGCTGCGGGCTTTTCTCGCCTTCAGAGCACCGCTGCAGAATTAGCAGAAATTTCCATTCTTAAAAAAAAAAAAAAAAAAAAAAAGACCGAGCTTAGGCATTCGGTTGGTGAAAACGCAGCACATTGAAGAATTTCACATCCTTGGTGGGATGGTAAACTTGCAATCCCCTCTCTCTGATGCAGTATTTGCTCTTTCTAAGGGATTATTCTCATTTTTCTGGGTTTGATACGAGCGAGATCGGTATCAGGCACCTTTGGCTTGAATCACCGCTGGGGCAGTGGCTCAAGGTCAGGTGTGGGCTGGGAAGGTTAAACACCAGAAAGGGTGGATGTTCCCCCAAAATGTCCAGGAGACTTCCAGAGCAACACTATCCTGCCACTGCTACAGCAATTGAAAGATTAATTCAACCCAGAAAGCAACACTCTTCTTGGATTCTCAGCAATGTTCTTTGTTGAGCATATACGCTTGGAAAATGCTTTCTAAAATATTTACTTTCAAATATTTTTAACTATGCTATAGTGTTTTACAGAAAAAAAAAAAAAGCGCTAAATTTATCCCTTCGTGGTTGTTTTGCAGTACAGACTGACTCAGAGTTTGCTAGTACAAACTGGGTCTGCACTGCTGCTGCGTTGTTGTTTGTGGAGACTCAGCCCTTACCCCATCTGTATAGAATCATAGAATCATAGAATTGCCTAGGTTGGAAGAGACCCTTGGGATCATCGAGTCCAACCATCTACCCTACTCTACAAAGTTCTCCCCTACACCATATCCCCCAACACCACATCTAAACGTCTCTTAAACACATCCAGGGATGGGGACTCAACCACCTCCCGGGGCAGTCTATTCCAATGCCCGACCACTCTTTCTGGGAAAAATTCTTTCCTAATGTTCAGTCTAAACCTACCCTGGTGGAGTTTGAAGCCATTCCCTCTTGTTCTGTCATTAATGACCTGTGAGAAGAGACCAGCACCAACCTCTCTACAGTGCCCTTTCAAATAGTTGTAGAGAGTGATGAGGTCTCCTCTCAGTATGCTCCTGCTGAAGATGGAGAGGGTGTTAGCTATTGGTGCAAATGCTTTTTTTTCAAACACCTTTGATTAAAATCATTTTAGACACCGTAAATAAGGTAATTCACATGAACTTTGAGTAAGAAACCACCATTTTTGGAATGTGGTAGAAGACGGGACTGAAGGAGGGTGTTGCGCATTTGCTAGTATTATTGGTACTTAGGGATTGGATTGCGAAAACCAGATTTTTAACCTGGAAAATAGAGGCTCAGCCCCAGACAGAGCAATGCCTCCATCTTTCCCAGGAGCTTGCTGTTGTGCTGCCTCCCAAGCCCCTTGCTCAGAGCTTCTGACCTATTAGAAATAATTGCTCTCACAAGAGAATACAGCAGCTTACAGAGCGTGCCGGAAAGTTTAGGACTGGAAATGCTGGGGAAAAAACACATCGTTTACTCTAATGCTGCCGGCTTTAATGTGGAGACACGATAATTTGACCAATCACATTCATTTTGACAATGGATGCATTTTGTCAAGCTAAAACAGATAGTCATAAAAATATACCTGTTATTTTGCTGTCAGCCAAATGTAACCTCCACACTAGAGGAGATTAAAACCAGAGAACAGTAAGAGCATGAATTCTCAAAAGCATGAATTCTCTGCTAATAGCACCAGTGTTCCGCATTGCTGGAAATCAGTTGAAAGGGAGTTTGTGTGAACGCACAGTCTCTGTGCGCTTGTGAAGGTGTTATTTGCACCTCTCCGCCCAAACCGTGATGCTGTGCAAGGCCACGGCCCGCACCTGATTCCACCTCCTGGCAGAAAATTAGTGAAACTGCATTTATTTCTCGAGTTGAAGCCCATGCTTCGACCAAGTGATCAAAGGAGAAAACCCAATCCAGGCATTCCTGCCCCAAACTAGGATCTGAATCTCAACCCATCTGCAGTCTGCAGCTTCGGTCCCTTCACATTTGTTGCAACAAAAACTGTTCGGAAAAAAAAAGTACAAAAACTTGTTAAGAGAGATGTCGGGGGTCACTGCACGAGCTGTCAGGCTTAGGTAGCTCCGACATGTTACTGCTAGCCGTATTTATGGTCCTTCGTGGATCAGTCCGGAGGCTGGGACAAGGTACTTTGCCAGGAGCGATGGATCCCTCCATTTTTCCTTGTACCTAAATCCGGACTGAGTTCATTAGAACTTAAAAAAAACATAGCTAACAAAGGAAGAAACAGGTACAGGAAACATCTAAGCTAGAAAATTAGTTTTTTAAAAGGATATAACATAGAGAAATAGGTATGTTGCCCACCACCGTTAGGGACCATTGTCTGGCCAAGGGCTGTCAGCATCAGGTTAGCACGGTAAGACCATGCAGGGGCAAACGCTCACAGAGGTGTCAGGGCTTTTGTCCCACCATCCCTTTTCCAGTTCATCCTTTCTCATCTGAAAGTGGCCTTTTTCAGAGTGGGGCTCAGGCTATTGACCCAACGGCTCCCCCATGGTGACCCATTGATTCCCAGGGTGGTGGAACAGAAAGCAGCCTCATGGCATCAACCTACTGTGATGACAGCCACTTCCAGGGAGCCGGCAGTGGACAGCAGAGCAGAAACCCATGATTTCTCCAGTGCTCTCACATCAATTACCTTTTACTCAACTTTATGAAGCCATTGCATTTTTTTCCCTTTATTTTCTCATCTTGATTAGCCCGTGTCCCACCACTGCTGCCGTCTCCAGTTGCCATCTGTGAGCAATCTACATTCCCAGCCTCGTCATTAATTTGTGTCATTTCTTGAAAACAGCGCAATCATATACTCGTGGTAAGTATTCCATTCTGAACTGGGAGAGCTTAAAATGCCTCCATGTGTGCCTGCCTGCACCAGCTGAGTGTCACCACACCACAGCCCTGGCTTCTCTTTATGGCCTGCATGAAAAAGCCTCTGCCTCACGCTCCCCATGAGCCACAAGCCCTTTGCAAGTGCCCAAGCTACGACCAATTTTTTACTGTTGGGGTATTCCCCCCCCACATATGGTAATAGTTTTTCATGGGGGGGGAGGGGGAAGTCAGTGACATTTTCTACAGAACAAGAAAAAGGAAATAATTTTCTTACAGAAGTTCCCTTTTTGGAAGGAAAACAATACTTTCGAAACTTTTATTTTAAAAACTTTCATTGCTTGTGTAAGTTTGAAAATATTTGGCTCTATTTCCAGTGCAAGGAAAACAGTTTTTGAAACATCCAGATTTACCGTAAAACAGGCATTCCAGCCTTCAGACAGCTCTGGATCCAGAAGGTCCTTAGAAACCCTTGGGACAATGCATCCCAGAGACACCAAGTCGCTGCTTTACCAATTCAGTGGCAAAACAGGGACGTTTCTTGGACATCTCTCTGCCCCCCCAACCACAGGTTTGCTATGCACGTGCAATTACCGACCTATCAAGTACAAAACCCCTCCTAGGGCAGGATTTTGGACCCCAACACCTCTGTGCTCCTGGGAAACACACGCAGGAGAAAGTTTCTCCTGGGCATACAGCCTGAATAATCAAATATTGGGTTGGGTTTGCTGCAGGATCATTTCTGTAGTGAGGTTTCAGCCTCTGGGTACACAACGGGACATGGGACAACGTCTGAGGAAGAAGACCTCACTCCAGGAGTACTCAATATTCACCTCTCTGTGATCGGTTCCACCGGCTTCTGTGCCTCCTGCTTAAGAAATTCACGTAAAACAGAGACAAAGGGTCATGCTGCTGCCTTTGACACACATCCATATGTGCCGCATGCCACTCGTGTTAACGTAATTAACTTAATTTGACGAACTGCATTGAGCAACAGGCGCGGTTGTCTCGGAGCCTATTTGCTCTGTACGGTGACTACTCCCCAAACCATCAACATGACAGAAGAACTGTGTCTAATTAACACTTTCTTAATACCTCAACAAATAACAAACCTGCTGTTGGGAAAAATAGTTTCACACTTCCTTATCAAATTAGGGCAAAATCACTCCTAATGAGCTAAAATCAATTAGTGCGACACCGAAATGAATGTATTTATGCTGTCAGCACGCGTTATTTGCATAACAGTTTGCGAGGGCAGGGAAGATGCTATAGCGTCTCGGCGCTGCTAATGAGGAGCTGCTGCGGGAAGGTGCTACCAGAGAGAAAACTGTTTCGTGCAAGCTCCGTACGGCACCGGCTGGCACCCAGGGCCAGCAGCGTCACAGGGGACCGTGCAGGATTTTGTTCTCCAAAAAAACCCAAAAGCCCAGATAAATGACAATAATAGGACAAGGGGTAATGGATTCAAGCTGGAACACAAGAGGTTCCACTTAAATTTGAGAAGAAACTTCTTCTCAGTGAGGGTGACAGAGCACTGGAACAGGCTGCCCAGGGAGGTTGTGGAGTCTCCTTCTCTGGAGACATTCAGAACTCGCCTGGACGCCTTCCTGTGCAACCTCATCTAGGTGTTCCTGCTCCGACAGGGGGATTGGACTAGATGATCTTTTGAGGTCCCTTCCAATCCCTGGCATACTGTGATACTGTGATACTGTGAAATGAGGTCCAGGGGTGCATCCTCTCTGCAGCCCCGGGCGGGACGTCCCTGCTGCTCTCTCTGCCATCACGGCGTGCGCTGCCCGCACCGGTGACCAGGATGAGCCTTTTGGCACCAGCAGCACCTTCCCCATGTGCCACAGTGCTGCTGAGGGACCTGGCTCTTCCCTTATTTACCCAGAGAGCTAAAAGCCTCTTCAATGCCTCTTCTGCCCATGCAGGGGAAAATAAACAGCTGAAAATGATACATAAGAAGACAAAAATGTCTTTATGAAAACCGTCCTCATTTTCCCGTTGTTGATTGAGCCTTTAATCAAATTAGAGGACTGGTTCGTGAACAAATGGAACGGAGATAGGCAGCAATTGATTTTAATCATATTTATTTTTTATAGCTACTTAAAACATCTCGTTGCAGTTCCGGCATATACAAATGTATTCTTGACCTTGGAGTTAATTGCTTCAGAACTGTGCTTGTGACTAATGCCTACGTGCTCGTGTGTCTCTGCCTCTCTCTATCTCAATGCCGTTATATTCATGCACGTAGAAATAAATACGCAAGAGGAAGAATGACACAATACGGACTGAAATAAACGCATTAAGCTGGTGCAGCTGAAATCCTTACTAAGACACTTGTAGCAAATTATGTCATCTTTTCCTGAATTTAGGCTATCATATAGACAATAGTTGGATGGATAAATAACTCAACATCCTGCAGCTTTCCCCATCAGAAGAAAGGATGGATGAGTGGAACATGGGTCCAAATAAATAAATGCAAAGAGAAACAAACGCAGGGAGTGATCAGGAGAGTAGGGGCGAGCGTGGCTTAGGAGAGGAAGCTGAAAGGGGATGGCAGGTCTGGCCGGGCAGAGCAAGGGCAGGGAAGGGACGTGGATGGATATTGGGAAAAATGTCTTCACCAAAAGGGTTGTCAAGCATTGGAACAGATTGCCCAGGGAAGTGGTGGAATCGCCATCCCTGGAGGAGTTTAAAAGATGGGTAGACGTGGTGCTGAGGGACATGGGTTAGTGGTGGTTTTGGCAGTGTTGGGTTAACAGTTGGACTCTTAAAGGTCCCTTCCCACTGAGACAATTCTATGATTCTAAGGCACATGAACCAATCAGTACCACAGCACCAGGGGATGGTGCTGCTTCTCCTTACAAAGACTTTATAAGGACTGAGCTGCTCTAAGTCCTTCTGGTCTTCTCCTGAAAGGCTTTGGGGAAGGATATGGTGGGAGGTAGATCAGGAGAGCTCCAGTCAGCTCTCTGCACGAGTGGGCACAGGGGAGGTCTGATGCCACGGGAAAGGAAGAATCAGGTTCATCTTGAATTCCTCTTAGCATTGTCCTGGTTTGAGGACAAGCATATACATGCATGGGCTAACAGTTATGAGATCTACGTATTTTTTAACACAGTTTCTTCTTTAAAACAGAAATGGTTGATTCTATAGCTTGTGTCGTGGTTTAACCCCAGCCAGCAGCTAGAACCACGCAAGATGCTTTCCCCCCAAGAATGGTAGGGAGAAGAAGGAGAAAAGGAGGGGAAAGGGAAAAGAACTTTTGGGTTGAGATAAAGACTGTTGAATAGGACAATATCAGAAAAGGGAAGTAACAATAATAATAATGACACAGGTCCTTCTCATCGCTCGGTGGATTGGCTCCGTCCCAACCAGTGATTGCGAGTACCCACCCCCCAGTTAACCCCATTTATATACTGAGCATGAGGTCTATGGTATGGAATATTCCATTGGCCATTCCATTGTTCTGTAGAGGTTTCTTCTCAGCTTCTACGGAAAGATGAAAAAAAATCCTTGAAAACTATAAACATCACCTGGCAAAAATACCCTAAAACAATACGTATTATCAACATTCCTTTCATACCAAATCCGAAACACAACAGCCACTAGAAAGAAAATTAACTGTGTCCCAGCTGAACCCGGGGCGGCTTGGGAAAACTTAGTCAATACAAGACAGGACATTTCCCTCGTAAAATAAAAACGCATTTTCAAACACATGGGCAGGGTGGTGCTCTGATGATCCTGAGTTTTTCATATTCTCAATATATTTTCCTAGGATAAAAATATTGGTATTCATACAAACCCATTAGGGTCTATATTTCCGACACTTTTAGAATCACTCTTCATTGCTGGTTTTGTTTTACTTTGTCTATTAAAAAGGTGTGTGCACTGGGGAGTATTTTAATATCAAAATACTCAAGTGAACGGACCCCATTTACTTAACGCTCCTGGAAAAAATGCGTAGCAAACATGAAAAGTAAGCCAGGCTCTTCAGCAGGGGACACATCCACAGGGGCAGCTCTGGAAAAACATGGGGGTTTGGCCCCTTTTGCTGAACCCACACCCAGAAAAGAAGTATTAACTGGGTGAGGGTAAAGCCTCCGGCTGCTGCCGGGTGCTGGGGGGTCCTGCCCATCACCCCCAGGGTGGGGAGTGGACCGGGAAAAACTCGGTGTCAGCCGGAGCCCTCCTGCTTTGCATGTGGCCAAAGCGGATGCAGGAGTTCCTGCCCTTACAACTTTGTGCAAAGCTGTGCCTGAAGTACACATGGGTCACCCAGCTGATTAACTTCTCATTAATTGACATGGGGCTGCAGCAACATGAGTGAGTCATGGTTGCAGCATCCCACAAAAACCACATTGGGGGTCATACCAGATACAATTCTCTGGGAATTTCTTCTTTTCTTCTTGAACTCCTCACATCTAGGATGGACATTAGGAAAAATTTCTTCCCCAAAAGGGTTGTCAAGCACTGTCACAGGCTGCCCAGGGCAGTGGTGGAGTCTCCATCCCTGGAGTATTTAAAAGACGGGCAGACGTGGTGCTGAGGGACATGGATTAGCGGTGGGTTTGGCAGTATTGGGTTAACAGTTCAACTCAATGATCTTAAAGGTCCCTTCCAACCTAGAAGATTCGATGATTCTATCCTATGGGAATATACATTTTACTCTGTTTTCTGTAGTTTTCTCAGCAAACAGAGCAAAGACTTTGTTTTACCCTCTGGAGGATTTCCATGAGCGTGGCTGCTGCCGCGGGGTTCTGCCTGGGACCACGTAAGCCCCAGGCGTTCCCGGCGTGCTGGGACTGCAGCCCATCCACTTAACATAGCTTCACGCATTCCCCGGCATCGGACATCACCTCCCACCGCCCCACCAGCGATTTCAGCTGCCCTGCGGGAGCCCTACCACTGAAGATGGCAGATCTTCTCAGTGTGCAGAGGGCACATCAATCACGCAGGAAGCGCACAGGTAATGGGCAGCATGGGACGGGTGCCTGGCTCCCACCCGGCACACTGAAAAAAAAAAAAAAAAAAGCCATAATATTTTAACTTTCTGCTCTAGATACACTCTGCTGGGGTCTAAGGCACTCGGCATGAACCTAGTTCTTATCTGTGCTTTTTATCTGGCAGCCACGGGGAAAGGATTTAGTAATACAACCACTGCACTCCGAAAAGTTTTAAACAGACTTTCTGGCTTTCTGAGAAAAGCAGAGATTTTGTCATGTGATTTGGCATTAGTGATTACTGCCATTAGAAATTTTTGGACTAAGAGGAGTGTATCTATGGCTGGGATTTCTTGGCCAGAGCCGCACCAGAAAGCCCACGCTGGGGAAGGTGGACGCCTCGGTCCATGACACATCTGGAGACTCTTGAGCAAGTATAGAAAATTCCCCAAATCTTCACAGACAAAACTTCCAAATGGAAAAGGAGCCATTATTTATCCATGAAAACAAAAATCAATGGTAGCTTATCGTAGAATTTTATGCAAAATAAAGAAAATGTGATGGAAACAAATATTTCTTCTGACATCACTCCTTGCTCTGTTAAAAACTGTTCTCTATCTAAAAAAAAAAAGTTCTCATATTATATCTGGGCCTAACGTATAATTTTTATATTACAAATGGGATCTTTGAAAGATGATCTGAAATAAGGTTGCAATGTAATCTCCCAGAAAGGATGGGAGTCTGCAAGGTCAGTGAGTAAATGAGATGCGAGCATATAAGCAGCTAATGAAGCAAGCAAATATTAGTGAGAAAGGGAAGAAAATAAATTCCTGGAGGACTGAAACTGGAGCGTTGCCCAGCCACGTGGGCTCTGTACGAGCAGGGAGAAAACGTGGGTACAAGGTAGACCCTGGGAGCTCCCCCCGGATCAAGGGTCTCCCAGGCCACCCAGAGCATCCCCCGTGCCTGGGACGTGCCTGTCTCTTGGGGCACACAGGAGAAGCCCATCAGAAGTATCTCAGCATCTTTTAGACACCCTCAAAATGATTTCACTTTATACATGGAAAAATTGGCAGGGAGGACCTCCTCAGCTTGTGCAAACAAGCTCCCAGGGACCCACCAAGGGTTGGACCCGCTTGCAGGATAAATAGCTGGAAAAGACGGTGCTGTCAGAGCCAGTGTGGCATTAATGACACTGAGCCACTTCTGCGGCGGAGGCATTACCTGCCACAGTAATTAATGCAGGACAAGTACGTTGTGCTGCTGTAGGTGCAGTCGTTCTTCAAATGAGTAATTTATACGGGCACATCAAAGTATATCGCATGTAATTTCTCACCTCTCACCGCCTGAGGGGAGCACGCGAGCCTGACTTACAGGGAAGTGCTACACAGACACCACGCGGTGGGCTGTGTATAACAGATTTTTTTTTTTAGATTTTCAATCTGTAAATAGTTCTACAGGGCGGCGAGAACACCCTCGCAAAACCAAATCCCCTGTGCATCACACCCCCACGGGGCCTGGGGGTACCGGAGTCCTGCTGGGAGGTGTTTGGCAGCTGCTGCTGCTCAAAGGTGGTTTACAAAACCTTGCTGATGTTTTGCTCAATCCTTACCTGGCACTGAGCGAGGACTTGCTGGAGCACACGCGCACTGGATGGGTTCACCCTGGCACTTTGAAGAAGCTTTATGCTCTCGTCTTCATCTTCTCCCCCAGGGATGCTCCAGGAGTGTTCCTGGACCTATTGCATCAAGCTTATCCTACACAGTTAATTCCATATTTATTGTCTCACCTTCCAGTCGTTCTTATGGTTGTTCAATGAATGTGATTCTCTGGTGCGTGATTGTACTGGGTTGGCGTGGAAAGGTTTTGGTAGCAGGGGGGGCTACAGGGGTGGCTTCTGTAAGAAGCTGCTAGAAGCTTCCCCCATGTCTGATAGATCCAATGCCAGCCAGCTCCAAGATGGACACATCACTGGTCAAAGCTGAGCCCCCCATCAGCAACAGTGGTAGCACTTCTGGGATAATGTATTTAAGGAGGAGAAAAAAAAAAAAAAAAAAAACAAAACCAGCACAATTGCAGCCAGAGAGAGGAGTGGGAAAACGTGAGAGGAACAACCCTGCAGACCCCCAAGGTCAGTGGAGAAGGAGGGGAGGAGTCCTCGCCCTGAGGAGGAAGGAGCGGCAGAGACAACGGGTGATGGACTGACCACAACCCCCATTCCCCGTCCCCCTGCACCGCTGGGGGGGAGGGAGAGAAATGGGGAGTGAAGTTGAGCCCGGGAAGAAGGGAAGGATGGGGGGAAGGTGTTTTAAGATTTAGTTTTTCTCATTACCTTGCTCTGCCTTTATTTGTAATAAATTAAATTAATCTTCCCCCAGTCAAGCCTGTTTTGCCCGTGACGGTAATTGTTGAGTGATGTCCCTGTCCTTATCTCGAGCCTCTTGTTACATCCTCTCTCCCCTGTCCAGCTGAGGAGGGGGGTGACAGAGCAGCTTTGGTGGGCACCAGGTGTCCAGCCAGGGTCAATCCACCACAATGATGTACAAAAGTCAAATTTGGTCATCCAATTTTGAACCTCAGATTTAGACCGATGTCTCATCGTGAAGCTGTGATGTACAACAGCAGCTGTGGCTACAGTAGGAGGGGACCATGGACTCATAAAGTGTCCAGAAATTAATATGATGTGACTAGTCTCAGCCCTAGGGGATTGAAGGAAGAAAAACAAACACTATTGCAACTCTGCAACCCAATCATGTCAGTTATAGGGGGAAGACTGCTTTTCTTGCCAGCTTAGAACGAAAAATGGGGCAGTACAAATGCCAAGTCCAAAAGCAGGAGGACACGGAGAGCCCAAGTCAGAACCCAAGTCACAGTGACTAGTATATGTATTATAATATTACCCAGTAAAATCTACTTGCCATCATGGTAGCCTCAGGGAGGTGTTGCATTTTTTTATACTGATGCACACTCGGCCTGAGACCAACAGAATGAAGCAAAATGTTTCTTTTGACGAGCTTTCTGCTTTTCCAACCTCTTGGGAACCACAGCAACAAAGCTCCTTTAAGACGTTGCGATCTTGCATCACATTGAAATGTCATGGACTACCACAAGACAAATATATCTTTTGTGCAATTTAAATGGCAATCAGGGAGCTATTTTTTCTGATTAATATACGGAAAGTTGGCGGTCACAGCAGGGGACTGATGAGGCTAATCCGTCAATGTCCTTGATAGTGGTACGCTTGATTACTCCAAGCCAGTGGAAGTGCATAATGACGAGGAAAGGCGGTGATCAGAACTGGGGTACACCGTCCCTTCTGCTCGAGTCATTTGGATGTTTGCACCTCAGCCGATGCTACGTGGGATATTTGGATCAGCTCTCAAGAGGGCATTGCTAATGAAATTAGGAGCAAGAGAGGATATCTACGTTCGTGAGAGATCAGACGCAGCCTAGAAACACAAGAGATTAAATTTAGGATACTTGTGTATCTTTGGTAAGGGCTCTCCGTATGAGCAGAGATGGACCTAAAGAACCTGAAAACATGAATAGCTCTTAGATGAACTTGTCCTTTCAGTGCTTCTGCAGCAGATACCTGCCATGACCAAGTAACCGTAGGTAAATGCATAAACAACCCTCTCGGCTGTCCTTTTATCAGAAAATTTGTACCCTCAGCAGGGAGCAAGAGAGGGGGTTTGATGGGTTGGTTGCCACTGGCCACACTTCCCTCTTACACTCTACGGGAGCAGATGCTCATGGTCCCAGGAGGGTCTTGCCCGGAGCAGCCGAAGCTCTGCTGTTTGCTGGCTCAGCAGCCAGCTGTCACAACAAGAGGTTAAACACCAGCTGAGGGCCAAATCTGCATTTTCTTCTCCATCCTCTGAAGCCAGTCTCATCTCGACCTGGGTTCCTCGGTGCTCATAAAGGTATCAACAGCATGAGCTACGGGTGTCCAACACGCGCAGGTAAGCAGGCAGGCAGCCCGCAGTGCACCACGCTGCAGTCGCCCACTGCATCCGTGCTGAGAAATGAGAAATTTCACGGCTTATTGAACACTGCAAATAGTCACAGCAGATAAGACACAGCCCCAAATTATTTAATTTTTTTTTTTTTTTTAGTTGAGAAATTCCCATTGTGCTGCAGCAGCCTACAAAGCCACCCTTGCTTTCCCCCTCCCGAAACGCAGCCGCCTCGGTGCGCTGAGTTGAGTTAAACAGCAATGGTTGCTGTGCCCACAGAGAGGACAGTAACACAGCCCTCCATCTCCTGGAGCTCTCCTCATCTTCTGAAGGCCAAGGACCTCTTAGCACGGGCAGCAATTTAATGACCCCGTGTTTGATAGCATACTGTTAGCGGTGGTTGGACCACTCGTGGCGGCATCTTCTGCTGAGGGCTGCGGGTGGAGGCTCTTCCCATTTAGCATTTCATTCGAAAGGTGGGCACGTCTCCGTGGCGCTCGCAGGCTTGCCTGCCTGCTCGGGGGGCTCCTCCAGGGGCAATGCAGGGGTCGGACCCGGGGTTTCCTGAAGCTGTTTAGCGCTGCTATACCACCAATACGTACGATGGACACATCCGTGTTACTTCCCAGAGGGTGGAGAAAAGGAATCAAAACTAAAAGAGAGCTACTCCTAATTTTTGCTCTTTATGGCGTAAAACTTTCCTCAATGGACAGCTTCACTTCTGCTTTACCTTCTGACTCCAAAGGGTGGGTCAGGCATGTCCAGACGATGTTCTCTTTTATGGGCTGCATAAACTAGGGAGGAGCAGCTGGCTTTGAACCCCAATTGTGGCAACTTCTCCGTACACTGGCGCAACTCCTGCCCTCCTATGGAGGCAGATCACTTCCTAAGTACATGTATCGAAAGCTGCACTGAAGTGCTAAGGATTATTTCCCACTACATTAATTTTTATTCTAAATGCAGTAAACACTCAAATGCAGAAAGTCTTAGACTTAGATAATGAACTGAAATGGCTTCAGCTACGTTGGATAGAATTTACTGCTATTTGAAATAATACGTAGCAAGTCATGACAACAGTGCAACTAACACTCATGTGATTCCACCTCATTTTTTTCTTCAGGAAACAAAGATATTCCTAGATGCAGACATCCATCCTACTCTGAGAACACGTGGAAGAGTGGGAAGGGGTTGCAAGTGTCCTAAGAGGTACCAGCCACCCCGACACACGTTACGCAGCTCAGCTGCCATTTCAAGCTGATTTTCCAGTGCATCATTGAAGCCGTGCAGCTTGACGCAGCTTTCCAGCAACTCGGTTGCAAGAATGCTATTGGGCATCCTGTCCTTTCTTCCACCCCTTAGTGCCATTGATTTTGCAGCATGTTTGGTCGCAATGGCTGCTGCCAAGGAAGAGACATGTCCCACCAGAAGCCTTGGCGTGGAACAGGGTCTGCTGCGCCGTGGGTGAGCAGCACCCAGCCCCGGATGGAGGATGCATCCAGCGCTGGTTTGCAGAGGCAGGGTGGGATGCCGGCTGCAGAAGATCACTCACCATCTGCTCATTTGTTGGCGTAGAGCAGTTCAAAGGGAGTCACAAATTTGTAATGACCTGAATATTTCAATGCTGGCACATTTCTAATTAGTACGGGCTAATTTGCTTTCAGATCTTTTTCTCTCCTGTAAAGCTCAGCCTGCTCTGCAAGACAAATGCTTGTTTTTCTGAAATACCTTTCTTCCCCTTGGATTGCAAACCAACCAGCCCTGGGGCTCAGCCTCCAGCAGGCTGCAACTCTGCCACCTTAAGATAGTTTTGGAGAACTGCAGGCTCCTGCTGGCAAAACCAGCCCTGAAACCCTGGCGTGAACTCCTCCATCCTCCACCCTTCACCCTCCATCTTTCATCCTCCATCATTCACCCTGCATCCCTCATCTTCCACTCTCCGTCCTCCACCCTCCGTCCTCCATCCTTCGAAATCCACCTTCCATCTTCTGTCCTTCATCCTCCATCCTCCACCCTCCATCCTCCATCCTCCACCCTTCATCCTCCATCCTCCACCCTTCATCCTCCATCCTCCACCCTTCATCCACCACTTTCGACCCTCCCAGCTTTCCTGGAGTGCAGAGCAGGAGAGTAAGTCATGCATGGGGGACACCTCCTTCACACGTGTGATGCCGCACACCCTTGACCTACTCCTTGCTGCAAATACTGGCGTGGGCTTGCTAGACTTGGCTTTCTGCTGCTGGAGGGTGATCTTTCCCAAAACACCCCAAACAGAAGAATTTCACTTCATGCTGGAGGAGCACCCCTCCCAGTTACGCCCAGCCCCTGTTCCTCCACATCTGGCAGATGACAGGCACTTTTCTTCCAGGACTATCGGTGATGTCTGTGCTCGGTGGGGGGACCTGGTCCTTTTGCTGCCAGCCCGGTACCAGCAGTGGGTAACATTGTCTGCAACCACACTGCAAATCAGGACTCAACAGGACAGACTCTGTGCACGTATGCCATCACCTCAGATGCTGGGAGAGGAAAAATGCAATTCCAGTGGCCCCATGAGCGGACACGTGCCCCTTCCCAGCCCCGAGGCTGCAGGAAAACCATCTCCCTTCAAACACTGCTGAGAGTGGATAAAACGGAGGAATTTTACCCTGCAGGCACGCACGGGCTGCTGCAATGGCTGGGTGGACAGTCAGAAACTCACTCAGCCATTGTTGTTACTGTTCCTAAGCACTTTGATAAATTAGTGACCCACATCTTCATTTTATCCATCAGGTTCAATGAGGTGGTCCTGATTGTCAACTGAATATCCAGCCTTATTTTCAGCTTATTTTGCAGGAGGAATAATAGTTCAGAGACAAGAAAGAGAGTAGGACCCAAGTGAATGAAACTGCCGCCCAGATGTTTCTCCGTGGGCAGGAGGAGGGAGGTGTCCCCATGGCCCAGAGCTCCTCGTGGCCAGCATGGTCCTTGCTCTGAGCTCAACACACGTGGGAATTACCAAACATCCCCATGCCGGGCCCTGGGAGGGATCCTGAGCCTCATAAATTCTGGTATGAAAATCAGAAATACAGGCAGAGCCAGCAGGAAAAGGACGTGGCCACATCGCAGGCAGCCCCGGGGAGGGTCGTGCTGCGGGGATACCGAAATCCCCCACAGCCCCTCCTGCAGAGCCGTTTCTCAATACTGCCTTTTTTTTTTTTTTTTTTTTTTTTCCCCCCCCTCTCCTGTGCCGCTTTTTTCCCTCCTTGTTGCATGAGCATCCCTGCATTTGGAGAAATCACCCACCGGCAGCACGGGAAGGAAAGCTTTCCCCCGAAAAACCCTGCTCCCCTCTCCCCAGGCAGCTCACCTCCGCAGCTGGCAGCGTCCTCAGAGTTTAAGGCCGTAATATAAGAAACAGTCATCATAGCTCTGTAGACCATAAACATGATCCTACAGCTCCTACAATAAGACCGATCAGAAAATATTTAATGCTTGCAACAGGTTTTCCTTCTCAGCCCCATTAGATAAAGAGATACTGGTGGGAAAATCCAGGGAGGCTGTTACCGGAGTTCAGCAAAAGGGCTAATGAGACGGCAAACAATGTTCCTTTTAGGCCCTGGGCTTCGGCAGTCCCAAATTCCCAACATTAGAGCTAACACATTTTAAATTACTTCCCAAGTCCCAGCCCTGAAGTATGTTTACATTCTGGAGCGCAGCCAAGAGGTAGCTTAACCATCGGGTAAGGAATCCGGGCTGAAACAGGAGGCCTTCCCCCCGGGCCTGCCCCCGGGTTACCGATGGGGCTCCGGCCCTTACCCCTGAGCTAACCGACTCTTCCAACACCCAAATCCGGAGGGCTGTTCATCCCCGGTGGTGACAGATGCACGCGTGGCCATGCAGCCCCCACCCCAGCCACCAAGCGTGGCGGTGGGATGGATGCTGGGCACAAGGAAGTAATGCAGCAAGTCCTTCAGATCAAGCCACCTACCGGGGCAAGTAAGGGCTGACTGATGCCAAAATGCAGCTGGGCTCCTTGGAAGTCCCTGCCCCTGCAGGGGAAAATTTAATCAAAGTTTTGGGTTGGGTTGGTTGGGTCTTTTTCTGTGAAAACGGTGAGCCTGAAATTGAGAGCTAAGTTAGATGACCTTCAAAATCACATCTTCTACCTGAAAGGAGGTCCATAGCAAGGTGGGGGTCGGTCTTTTCTCCCAAGTAATAAGTGATAGGATGAGAGGAAATGGCTTCAGGGAGGTTTAGATTAGATATTAGGAAAAATTTCTGCAGGGAAAGGGTTGTCAAGCACTGTCACAGGCTGCCCGGGGAAGTGGTGGAGTTGCCATCCCTGGAGGGATTTAAAAGACATGTTAATGTGGCACTTCAGGACATAGTTTAGTAGTAACTCGGCAGTGTTAGGTTTACGGTTGGACTCGATGATCTTACAGGTCTTTTTCAACCTAAGCGATTCTATGATTCTGTGATTCTTTTATAAGGAAGAGGATGGAGATACTTCAGAAACAGAGAAAATCCAATTAAAAAAACTCAACCAAACAAACAGAAAAGAGCTTCACTTACCTCACAATTCGAGCTGATGGAGTTCCTTCCAGTTCTTCCAATTTTCTTGCACGTGTTGGAGGAGCGCTGTTTCTCATGAATCTTACCAGATCCCCTAAACTTAAATAACGGTCATGACCAACGTCATTTTTTCAATAGGTTTTGATGCCTCTGCAACTCATAGTTCCTTCTGACACGTGGAAGTTTATATGTTTTCAACAAAAAATTTCACATATTATCTTTGTGCAGAAGCAGTGCTCCAGCATTTACATACCATGGCAATTATTATGCATAATTATCATGTATTAGGCAAGGTATTTATTTTGTTTTTTCAGGTGCTCTTTTCTTACTCATTTTCTGTCAACGTTACTCTGAGTGTTTTAAGCTGTTTATAAATGAGAGGACTAAAAGGTTGATACATTTGTTGCTCAAGGTGCTCATCAAAGATGTCAAGATAACGTCTCAGATGTATTTAAAAAAAAAAAAAACTAATATATAGGAAGTATACAGGTACATTTCCAGAGTCTCAGGTGGAATTTGGACAGAAAAAGGTACGTGTTGGCAGCCAAATACCATGCTGGGGCTGGACAACTAAGAGTATGCTGAGGTGCAGGATGAAATACTTACCCTAGGACATGGAGCTGGTACAGCAATCTGAATTCCCCTACTTTAGAGAATTAGGTCATCTAATTCATCCCTGCTGTCAGCGCAGAATTGCTCCTTCTATTTTCAAGTGCACCCTCCAGTGCACCATTAATTAATACAATTAATTGGGGCTGTACAGAAAGATATCACAGAGGCTGTTTTGGGACATCCAGAAGAAAGAATGATTTCTCCCTTCTCTCCTATTTGCTGACATGAGACCGGTTTCTGACCAGTGGATGGAGGGGCGCCGCCTGTCCCACCAGCTCACCGCCAACAGAGATGGACACCGACACTTTCCAGTTTACAGCCCAGAACTGCGTTTGTGCCCCAGCTCATTTCAGGCTTCTTTGGGGACCAAATCCTGCAAACAAGAGAAAGATTCCTGTTGTGATTCTTTCTTCCGGCATCAATTTATACCCATCTGCAATGTCTAAGATGACCTTCAATCTCTCTGAACTTTTCCCTGGGGAAGAAGATGAAGAGGCATTTGCATGCCCGACCCTTTTTTCCTGACATTTGCTGGCACGTAGATAGGGCTGCGTTAGTTCTACGTTATTTATTTGATCTTACGATTTTTATCCTTGGCTTTGATTGCCCAATAACACTGGGGCTTATTTTGAAGGCTAGAAGGGGGTTCTTCATAAATAAGAAGCCTGCCGCCCGACCCTCATTATTCTCCGGTTCCTTCTGCAGCGCTTCGTTTTACATATGCAGAACATGAGTGAAAATCTAAAGGGGAAAAAAGCCACGAGGAACGATGTCACGCAGACAGATGCACACGCCTGCTTCAGCTTTCATGTACGGGAACGCCGGTAGCCCTCAGATGTCTACAGCAGCTTTGCATGCCGCGTTGTTACAGCACGCCGGCCTGATCAATAGCACCATTAATCTTTCATACGCCGCCTTCTTCCGTGCCCACTCCACAATTAAAAACTCAGAGCAACAAAAAACCTGCAAAAAACCCCCAAACAACGCAGCGGTGGGTGCGTTGGGGAGGTTTTGGTGGAGCTGGCAGCAGCCCTGCCCGCGACGGCACAGCCCGAGCGTGAGCAAACGACGCGTTAGTGTGCTAACGGCAGCAATTACCGTATATCGCGCTCTTTAAGTATTATTACAAGTGTTATTTAAGAGATGCGCTGTCCTCAGATAGATCCCCGTCTCCCCGAGGAGACCGCGGGAAGCTGAGGGGAAATGCACCGAGCAGAAATGACTTTATCTAATAATCCTAAGATTCAATGACAAAGCACAGTATGAGGAAGAAGGGAGAAAAGGGCAGGGTCACGACACCGAAGCAAAAAGGATAAGAGTAAAGAAGCCTGGGATCTTGTGGGAGAAACAAAGCCGAGGAAATAGGGGATATTTTGATGGGAACTTTTCCCAAATAAAACAAATCAAAAGCTAGGTTCTTACCCAAATGCAAAGCTCTCATCTGACAACTTCCAAATCAAAAGACAATTTAGGAAATAAAATGACCCTTCATGTGTTTAAGACGGGAAGGTGCCTGAGTTACAGGTATGGCATGCAGGCGCCACGAGCCCTGTCCGGCCGGCGAGCCCTCCCGGGGAGCAGAGCCAGCAGGGATGCTCCCAGCGTGAGCAGCGTTTCCAACACGTAGTAAGGAGAGAGGAAGGCAGGGTGAACGCACTTTAACTTCCGAGAAAGATTCACAGTCTGTGAAGGCTTAAATTATACCCGCCGTAAAGCCATGTGGGGGTGACACCTCGCGTGGAGCTGCGGCTGTGATTTACGTTCCCCTCTTGATGCCCAGATGGATGGATCGGAGCTTTGGGAAGGGCTTTGGAAAGGGCTGGGATCTTTCTTTCCCGCTCGTCTGAAAAAACGGGAGGGAAAAATCATTTCAAGTTCATTCACTCCTTCGTTGTCAATGGTAAATTAATTCCTTTTTTCCCATGAAAATGAAATAGTTCCATCACGGCTCCTCGCTGGCATTTTGGGATTAAAACAGGCAAATGAAATGCTGTCTTGAACCCAAATATCACAATGATGGACTTAGGAAATGCTAAAGTGAACTTTACAGGCTTTTTTTCAGCCCCAAGAAGTATCTTGGTAAGTTACAGAAGACTGTGCAAATAACATTGATGGATCTGATTTTACGTTCTCTCTGAGGAGGAAGTATTTCACCGACAAATTGCATACAGCTCCACTTGGGAAGATGCAAAGACCATGGGTCAAAGCTGGGTGAAGTACTCTGCCTCGTGGCAACGTGGCTTTCTACACCTGCAAGGCAATAAAACGGGAAAACAAATGACACCTACAGGGCAAACCAAACATGACAAACACCAAAATTCAGCCTCATTGATGGCAATGCTACCCGAGCTGGTGTATGGATTGGCTTCAAAATGGACAGAAGATGCCCCTGTAGACCAGAGGAGGTGCCAGCCTGACATCGTCTCCCTCACACGAGCTGGCCTTCCCATCCCCACAAACCTGCCTCCCTTCCAGAAACGCCTGCGGAGACATTCGCTTTGCATATATGCAAACAACAATGGGTATTTTCCCTGCTGGAAACACCAGCTGCCTTCGCCTTCGCTGCGTTCGGCCAGAAATGTTTGCAAATAGCGGAAGCTGCAATAAAGCGGAGGTCACACGGAGAGCAACGCTTCGCAGCAAAGAATTAGTCATTAGGACTTTTGAGAAATTTGGATCGATTAATTAATTTGAAACACAGTACAAAAAGATATGAACGCAGTATGCTGCTACGAACCAAGATGGGCTATTTTACGGGATGGGGTAACACCATTTAGAGCAATAAGAGCAAGGCTGCTTGGAGGGGCTTGTTTACAAATATACCAAAGGTTGGGTGGATTTGCATGGAGCCGTGATTTTACTGCGTCGCACTTAGGTTAGGAAAAGACTAACAACATCCAAGGGCGCCGTTCCCGGCTCAGGGCTTCAGCTGAACTGCTAAAACAGGAGCAAGAGGAGCAATTTCCGCTCCTGCTAAAATTATTATTATTTGCAATTGGCTGCATTCAGCGTGGAGCTTTTAAAGCGTGTTTCCTATTGTGGCAAGGTCCCTGGCTGGGCTGTTTCAGATGCTGGGCTGTATCGATCCGCCCGTACCGACCCCCTCCCGCGGCTCTGCCAGACAAAAGGGCTCATTTCACGCCCAGCTGGATCCGCTTTGGGGAGGATGCTCCTAAACGGGCTCCCTGGGGTCGGCCACGCACCGCTCCAAATGGTATTTCTGGGAAAATAAAATAATTCACTATATAGATAGTGATTAAACCGAGGAAATAGCTATAATATATCTTGGGCTTTTATTTTAAAAGGTTGGGGGGTGGGTGGGTGGGTGCGTTGGGGGTTGTGTGCGTGTGTTAAACAGTGTCGGAAACCCTATCAGAAAATCCTCCAGCGGCTTTTAGCAGGAGGATGATTGCCACCCGCAGCCAACCAGGGCAAACTGGAGGAGGTCAGATGGGAGAAATACAGATGCGGTTCTTTGTCCATGCGAGCCACACCGGGCATGACACTTTGGCAATGATCACATAACAAAAGTGATTTAATTTCCTTTCCTAGGAAAGAAACTAGCCCTGAGCTCTCCAGCCCGTGCCCAGGAGGAGCCTGGCTAGCAAGGTGCGGGTGGAGCGAGCCCAACTCCCTGTCTTCAGCCGGTGTCAACACACACTGCTGGACATTTTAACAAATTCGCAGCCTTAAGGAAAGTTTTCCCATTCGGGCGCATCGTTTCTTCTCCAGCACCTGCTGCCTCACCCGCAGGGCACACGCTCGGCACCGAACCCGCTTCTCCGTGCCCACGGCGGGGCTGAAACCCCTCCTGCTCTCCCAAACGCCTGTCCCCCGTGGGCAGGGGCTGCAGGTACCTCCCGGCAGTCCTGCAAAGGCTCCAGCCCCACCGCCTCTGTGCCCCACAGCCCTCCCAGACATGCATGGCCGCTTCTGAAAAACAAAAGTCATGCAAACGATCCTAGAGAGGCACCAGAAATCATGTTTTCCTCTCTTTTTTCCTCCCCCCAATATGCTCAAAAGAAACCTGCAGAGGTGACTTGGAAATACACGGGCTGGAGACAAGCCAACAACATCTTTGCTATAAAAATGTACTTGTGATAAAAACATACCCTGGCAAACACAGGGTAATGGTGCTTTCCAAAATTATTTTTTTTTTGCGTTTTTTTTCTTCAGACACAAAGCCCCTCCATTAATTAAGCAAGGCTGCAAATGACCACGGTGGACCTTCGCAGCACCCATCCTTCGCAGCGGCCCACGTGGCCCCCGCGCGCCCCACCACCCAAGGGCGACTCAGCGCGCACGGTCGAGCGAAATGAAAACTCTGCCTGCAAATGTCAACAGAAAAATCAAAGCGGGAAAGATGTTATCAGCGCTGGTGCAAATGAGAGATTATCGCATTTCTGCGGCAATAACCTAAAGATAAAGGCAAAAATTCAAAGCCAGCTGAGAGTTTACGTTGCTGTAGGAGAACGGACGCTGAATAAATTCATCTTCGGCAATGACACATGAAGCGAGGCGTGACCTCCAGACTCTCCAAGTGCTTACAACAACACAAGGACACTGATGAATTTGAAGCAGACGTCACTTTGACATATGAGAAAATCCAGCGGATTCTGATTACAATATCCCATGAAGCCATAATTAAGGCCTTTATGGCAACAAAGAAAATTGGATTACATTATTTCAGTGCTAAACAGCCAGAAGATTGCAGGAAAGCCAAGAGTATAGAGCGTAACAAGCCATAGACGTCTCCGACAGAAAACAAAGACATGGGCAATTGCAGGATATTTTTAAGTGGTCTTGTGTTTTTTTGAAATTATATAGGACAAACCCACAAGAGGCAGCAGAGGAAATCATACCTTTATTCTCTCCCGGTCTCTTCATACTCCATTTTTCATAAGTAATGTAAATAAGAGGACCTCTAAATGCAATCCGCATGTATTGTGGCTTCCTTCGATGCCTCCGCAGTACGACCAAAATTTTCCATTTTGTAAATGAATAAATCATCTGTACCACAATGCAGGTGAGGAGCGCTGAAAATCCCCAGTGCGCACCACAACCGCATGCACTCTCCATCCTTTAAAACACCAAACCAAATCTAAAATAAGCAGAATCACCTGAATTAAAATAGCAAGTGAGAAGCTGGCATTGGGCAGCTCTATCAAACTTTGCATTAATTAATAAAAATTGCATTCCTAATAAACACAGTTCATGTGATGGGGGGGGAGGCTTTGAGAACCTGCCCATGTCCCCTCAGTATCTGCTGCCTCCTCTCCATCATTTCAAAGAACGTGGTTCGTGGTCAGCAGTTCTCACTTTTGGTTTGCCACGGTCCAAAAGAGCAGTGATTTGGCTCTTGCCAAAATGTCCCTGTCTACGTATGTCCTAGCTCTGAATGCAAACCCAAAACTCAGAGCAAAGCTCAGCCAAAACCGCTGATTTTCCTCGGTTCTTTGTCAAAGCCTTGTCAAACTTCACCAACATTTTGTCAAAAATCCCTCCCAACCCTTGTCAAAATGTTGGTTGATTTTAGCACAAAACATTAAATTACAAAATGATCTCAAAGGAGGCAAAATGCATCAAACTGTACTGAGGCACCCTTTTTCACAACAAACCAACAGAATAATAATTACGTTTGGCAATACGGTGCCACCGCGACTCTAACTTGGCTCTAAAACCCCACATTTGGTGCCAGGTGGTGGCCTTATCGCACAGCCCCACACACTGCATCCAGCTGTGCCTCCAGCTGTGCCCGTTGAGGAACATGGATCTTGGAGGCACCGCAACATGTCCTCACCACAGTTTGGCTACAAATCTCAGATACCTAAAGTAAATAAAATTATGTATTCTCAAGCCAGAGAATAAAAATAATCTTTTTCTTCAGTCATACGATAGATTTACTGTGCACTTCATAAAACGTGAATATCATTTGTTTTAATAAAAGGAAACCCACCGGGGAGTTGGCTTCATCTCGGCTCTCAATTCATCGGTTGCAGGTTGCGTTTTGCTAGGTTTCCCAGCTGATGGTACATCAGTCATATCTCATCAGATCACAGACAAAGGTGCCAGCATTCTGTAATATTGTTTTTTCTAGTATTCTCCATCCTCTCACACTCTTTCATAAAAAATATGAATGTGTCAAAGACTACAGATTTATATTGATTCGCGACAGATCATAAACATTTCATCTCCTTCACTTCTCTTCACTGAGCAAAAGGAGCTGTGAAAAATTTCGTTCCTACTGTGGTTTTTTCTGAACAGAATTAGCGAATATCCAGGTGCCCAGTGAATATCCAGGTTGGAAATAACATCTGAAACACCTTATCGAAAATGCACGAAATTTATCAGATTATTTCAGTGGATGGCCTTATCACTGTTCAGTTTTCAAGACAGACTTTATGTTATTGTGTTTGTCTATTGTTTGCTTTTCTAAACGGGACTTACATGAAGAGAGAGGTCGTATCAATGTGGGGAAGGGGGAGAAAGCATGCAAAACCCCTCCAAGACTTTCATGGTGCCATCTCCTGTGTCCCCACGGGACCCACCGGCGTCTTACAGCTCCTCCCCAGCGCTGCATCTCCCAGGTCTTGGCTAAAATTAATTGAAAGTCTGTTCTTCCCTCTTGTTTCCTTCTGTGGAGCATAAATTCAGAGATTAATTAAAAATTAGCAGAAGAACAGTGTTTTGGGAGGAATGAAATGATATACAAATTCTGGCTGAATTTAGCAAATTCAGAAATGGCAGAACGTTTCCTCATTTCAAAATAGCAAAATCGATTAACTTGAAAATGAGGTTAAACAATAAGATTAACTAACCCCAAAATATCCCCCCACCCCAATTTCATCTAGGATATAATTAGGTGTTTTGGGTTGACCCTAAAGAAAAAAAAAATATTTTATTTCACTTGAATCTACTTTCACTCAGTTTGGTTGTTTTTTTTTTAAATCCGTTATCCATCCAGCTTTACTTGGCTTTCAGTATGAGCAAACTTGAGTTACCTGGAAATCTAATTTCTTTAAACATTCACAAGTCATGAATTTTTATGGTATAGCAAAATTTTGGGGGGTATGAACTTCCCCCAAAACCACCAATGGCAGAAAAAAACAAAGCATAGCTAGAAGTGCTGATTTGGAAATCCAACAGCTTTGAGAAAATTGTACATGACATCAAATCAGCAGTAATGTCAGGATATCAAACGCGCACCTCAAGCTATACTGGAGTCAATTAAAAAAACAACAATCCACTCTGGGTTGATTGGTTTGCTGAAAAATGTCAGAGCTGAAGTTACTGGATACACACATGGTACATGTTAAAGTATGTTGAACAAAGCGACCTTGTGTGTTGATGAGCCATAAAAGTATCTTCTTTACTATCTATAATACGCAGTAATAGATTTTTTTTTTTCTATTTTCCTCTTCCAGTATGTAGCCCCTTCAGCCACACCCCTGCAGGAGCTTCCCGCCGGGAGCAGGGATGCAGCATCAGCTGCTGAGGCTCATTCCTGAGAGAGTTGGGGGGGTTCAGCCTGGAGAAGAGAGGGCTCCGGGGAGACCTTATTGCAGCCTTCCAGTCCCTAAAGGGGCTCCAGGAGAGCTGGGGAAGGGCTTTTTACAAGGGCTTGGAATGATAGGACGAGGGGGAATGGCTTCAAACTGGAAGAGGGGAGATTTAGATTAAATATTAGGAAGAAGTTTTTCCCTGTGCGGGCGGTGAGCCCCTGGCGCAGGGTGCCCCGAGAAGCTGTGGCTGCCCCATCCCTGGAGGTGTTCAAGGCCAGGTTGGACGGGGCTTGGAGCAACCTGGGCTGGTGGGAGGTGTCCCTGCTCAGGGCAGGGGGGTGGAGCTAGGTGGTCTTCAAGGTCCCTTCCAACCTAAACCATTCTATGATTCTGTGATTCCCTGCACGGGCCAGGTCGGTGTTTGGGGGGATGAGCAGTATTTATACCCCCTCAGGGCACAGGGTTGTTGCCCAGTTCAAAGTACAAGAGCCCGAGGTGGGCAGTAGACCCACGGCCTCCAGGAAGCCTCGTGGTCACTGGCCACCGCCAGATGCCGAGACATCCTGGGCTCCCAGCGTCTAGGAGAAAAGCTCTTCCAGGGACCTAACACCACCAGAGCTTTCTCTAACACCAACCATCTCCTCCATTAGATATTTAACCTGGCCTTGAGTCCCTAACTCAGCCTATTTTGGTTACCGGTTAATGCGTTTGTTAGTGGTCACCATCATCAAGCGCACCCCTCTGTGGCAGCCCCCTCCACTCTGGCCACATGGTGCGCGGGGACCAGGAGACCAGACAAAAGACTCACAAATGTCTTTTACTGCTCCATGGTTTAATTTTCAATCCGAAGTTCATCCCTATTTTCAGACCCCATCCCATTTACCCTCCACCGTGGACCCCCCCTCCCCAATGTGCCGAGCAGTGGTGCCCGCACAACGCCCACCTCCATTATCACCCGTTTCCCACAGGATAACCCGCCCAGCCCTGACGAATCCCAGATAAGGGTTTCCCAAGGAGAAGGAAGGTAATTGCCATCGCTTTATGATTCATTTAATTACCTTGTGTTATGAAGATGATTATATTTGATTCACACAAAAGTGACTCAGATTACACATAAAATTATTAACTGATAAAAAGAGAATATATTCTCTGTAATTATTTTTTTTTTTAATTATTCCCCACCGATATTCTGCTCTCAGGAAGAACTGCAACAAGCTAAATCTTAACGATATTCATTCTGGGCAGCAAAATTGAGACTGGCCCATTCCCTTACACATGGACCCAAAACGAAGGTCTCCAAAATCTTGAACGGGGCTAGGAATGATTCAAAGAGAAGAGCAGCCTCCTCCCACATTTCCTTGAAGTCTTCTGTGCAAAGGCGTTGAGGGGATTGTGGGGAGGAGGATGCTCAGAGAGGGGGCGATCGCACTCTCTTGGCAAATTATTTTTCTTTCTATCTCAGAACCACTTTCAGGAATTCTTCTGGGTATGGCTGAAACCCTTTCAAGGTAGTAAAAGATCTGTTTGACTTTTATTGCTTCAATTAATCAGTGTGGTTATTCCCCATCCCAGGCTGTTATTTCTAACCTCTGTGTTTCAACACCATACTGCCTCTCCCCTCCTCTCCCCTCCCTCTCCCTCCTCTCCTCTCCTCTCCTCTCCTCTCCTCTCCTCTCCTCTCCTCTCCTCTCCTCTCCTCTCCTCTCCTCTCCTCTCCTCTCCTCTCCTCTCCTCTCCTCTCCTCTCCTCTCCTCTCCTCTCCTCTCCTCTCCTCTCCTCTCCTCCTCTCCTCTCCTCTCCTCTCCTCTCCTCTCCTCTCCTCCCTGGAGGATATCTATATATTGCCGGAGCAATTGCTTCCACCGAAGAGCACTATTAGGAAAACACCAATGCGTTTTATCAACTTGCAGAAGTTTGGCCCAAGTGAGAGAAGTTGACAAGAGGTGACCTGAAGTGTTGCATTAGCACAGACTGCAGAAATCTCCTGTAAATTAAAGAAGGGGTGATCTTTTCAGAGGTACGCCCTTTACATCGTCTGTCAGCACCAGCACTGTACACATGAGAATGGACCCAAAAATGTGCATTACAGGCCATGACGTGAAAGAGAAGGGTTTGATGGAATTTAAAATGAGACAGCATACCTATGGAAATGGAAGGAAACGAAGCTAAAAATTACCTTGTAGATTTGTTAACATTCCCCGTGATTTTGGCCCAGAAAAGGCTTTGGATTTGATTTCAAGAGGAAGCTGATGTCATTCCCTGATGGTACAAACAACAGGATGGAGCTACCCTGCCGTATTCCCACCACACATGTCCCCTAAGACAGTATATTTATATTTCATTTCCAAATCCTACAATAGAGCACGTGGCAAATTCTGGGCCACGCTGCAGCAGGAGATACCGGGCAGCGACTGTTCTCCCTTAATCCACCGGATGACAAAAGAGTCGCTCCAGAAGAGTATACCGAGAAATACGAGCAGATCGTAGGCTTTAGGCAGCTACATGGCTTTAATTTGACGCGCTGTTGTGCAATCACGGTACTGGCATAAAAGGACATCTGTATCGTTCAGGTGTACCTCACTGGGAAGCAAAGGACATCATTTTCTCTTCCCGGCCAGTACACGTGCTTCGCCCAAGCATCGCTGTCCTCGCTCAGGGAGGAGAGCCACCCTCCTGCCAGCTAACAAGGGAAAAAAGAGAAAATAAAACCTGAGCAGACGTTACCCGGCATCACAGCAGCGTGTTGTACCTACACCCCGGCGAGCGGACGCAGAGACTGGCCATCAGACCGCCGCGACCGAGCCGGGGCGCACCACCGTCAAAATTCACCTTTTCTAAAAACACAAAATCCGCAAGCCACTTAAACACTGTTATAAATCTAGCATTGGCACGCTTACCAAAAAACACAATTGATTCCAGTTTCCAAAGCCTCCCAGGCGGGACACGGGGCCGGAGGGCTGTGAAACGTTGCCCGCCGTACGCCTGGAAAGCCAAGCCCGCAAGGCAGGCTGTCTGCGGGGCTTCAGGCTCGGAACAAATTGGAAATCGCTAATGGAATATTGTGCAGTTTGTTCATATTAGGGAGCAGTCAAAAATCATACATAATGTAACAATGAACATGCAACAGCCGGCTCACGCGAGATAATTTAACCATGAGGAAATGGCCTTTGAAGTGGTCCCTGATGAGATTTTGCTTGTTCCTAAGAGAATCCAGATGTATTCCAGAACAGCATTTTAAAACCACTTTCTAAAATTACACCCCCTCCCAGTCATTACGGTGCATTATGGTGACACTCTGCAGTTGGGATTTTATGGGGAAAATTACTTCCGAGTTGTATTTCTCTGTTAAATGCTCCCCCCCCCTCCCCGTACCTGAACCCCCACTTTGACGACCACAGGCATTTCATTTCCCGACGTACACGTTCCCCGGGCTTTGCCTTTCGCAGAAGATACACCGTGGGCCAAACTCTGCCTTCTGTTACCCCTGGAAAGCTCATTAAAGGCTATTAATCTGGACTTCATCGGGCTTACGCTATGGTAACTGAGAGTAGAAGTTGGCCCGAACAGTCATGGTTTCACCCCAAAAATGTTAGCTCGTGGTTTTTAGAGCCGCAGAGCGGCGCGAGCCGAGGGGAACCGGGCACCCGGCCTCTCTCGGCCGGTCCACGAGAAGGGAAATTAAGTACGTCATTAAAAGGGCTCCCTGATTTTGCCCTTTGCCGGCGATGTCCCTGCGAAGCCACAGAGCAGAGGGCTCAGGAGGTTTGCGTGGCAGGAACGGACCATTTTAAGATTTGTTCTTTGCACTGCTCTGCCCCAAAGGCGGTAGAAGCAACGTGTTGGATGCAGCCGCTGGCTCCGACCGCCGAGGTCAAGCGTGCCACAGCTAAAACAGAGATACAGAGCCCAAATTACCCTGGTCCAGGCGATGACTCGGTTCTTTACTTTTATTTTAAGGAAGACACAGAGTCCTCGTGCATATAATTAAGACCTGCAACCTTGCCCTACCGTGGCAGGGCTGACGGAGAGCCTTGCTGTCACCCCGTCACCGCAATGCCAGCGTCTACCAGCACCGCAGGCCCTCTCCCCACCGAAGCAGCAGTGGCGGGTCCTTCCCTTGGGACCTGCAAGACAAGGAATGCGCCGGGCATCCACATTTGCCATCAGGATAGGGGTCACGAGACCTCTTTTTTTTTTTTTTTTCTTTTTCGTTTTTTCTTTCTTTTCTTTCTTTTTTTTTTTTTTTTTTTTTTTTGAAGATTTGACCTTCATGAAGAAATTCATGGGCAACCCCAACAATAACTGACTTCCCCCATCTGTGTTAAGTGCTGGGGAAAGCTATCAGGCAAAGAAAATTGATTCCTTTTCAGAGACAGAAACGGACTCGGAGAGGGATTTTATTTCCCTGTAAGGTTATTATATTCAATGTTAACATTATTTAAAGGGCTTTGAATGGAGCTGTACTCCGCAATATCTCATTATGGAGTAAAACCATCTTAATGATTACGCTCTGCCAATACCCACTGCTTTATGGGGTGGTCTCATTACCGTTAGAGATGCTCTCCGTCTGGGAGTGACGTGCATCTATCACAGCAGCGTTGCAAGGACGGGAAAGAAAAGGAGACTATCACCGTGCAATAACTGTTAGCGTTTCTGTCTGCAAAATCCCCAAAGTTGTAACGATTCAGTTCAAACACGTGGGATTTTGCATTTTCCTGCAGTGCCTTTTAGCACTAGATGCCATCAGAGAGTTTCATACATTAAACATAGGTTCTGTGCTTAATCTATTTGTACTGGCTGTTTCCTTTCCATACGGAACCTGTCAGGAGTTTAAAATAATCTGAAATGTGGTCATTTACTTCCACACGGCATTACTAAGCATATGAACAGCACTTATCACCCAGTCACACACCTGCAGTGCCGGCACCTTTGCGTTTGTGGAACTAAACACATTTATACAAGTGAATAAGTAACACGGACTCATACAGCTTTTCTTGGGCTTAGCCAGGAAAGCTCTCCCAATATTTTTTTTTTTTTGCCCTGAAAAAGTCTTCCAAGAAAATGAAATAACTTTGGATTTTATAAAAATATTGTCTGTAAATGGTTGCCTTTGCAGCGAAAAACTCCAAATCCTCTGGCTAAATGATGCGAATAACCAAAACGTAAGAGACTGGGAAAAGATGCTTTGACAAAATGCAATATTCCCCATTAAATGTGGTGTTTGACCAAAAGCACCCGCAGCAATATGTCTCCTCGGGAGGAAGGTGTGAAGGGGTATTTACTTTTACGCTTCCACTTGGGAAAACTGTTACAGGAAAAATTATCTCCCGCTTCTGGAGCCAAGAATACGAGGCGCTGGTAGGTTGAAAAGGCTCGTTGTTCACTCAAAGGACAACGTTAAATACATTTTTATAGCGAAAGACATAAGCTCCGTAGATTAATCTTCCCATGAAGGAAAAGATTAACAGGTGACTTGGCCATACTACCTGAGGTACCTAATCCACGGCGCTCTGCAGTCTAAGGGGAGAGCGCTCCACCGCCTCGCAGGCATCGTCAGCAGAAGTTACCATAGCTGTAAGTCAAAATTTAGTCTGGTGTGACTTAAATTAGATGGATTCATTTCTGACCTTAAGTGCACTTAATTTTGTGCAATTTGTGCAGCGTGAATTGGGCATTAGGTCTGGGTCAGCCTTCCCAAGGGCTTGTGCAGGGTCTTCTTCCCTCCCCAGCCCTTCCGAAAGCAAAGCAGTTCTTTCTAAGCTTTTTCCTGTTAATTGAATCCTATTTAACGCAAACACGCCTATATTTACGATGAACAGGGGAAGCACTTCTGCACAGGCGTTGGTACTCAGTTGGAAACACAGTTTTGCGTTGCATTGCCCCCCCTGCAGACACACAGCAATGGGGGATGCCCCATCCCCTTCCCCACAAACCCGCTGCTTTCCCTCCCTCCTTGGGCTTTGTGCCCTGGTGGAAAGAAACGGCTCCAAATTCTGATGCATTCCTACAGACAAATAGAGATTTTTAAACTCTTTTTTCCCCCTCCGAATCTGCTACGACTGTGATTAATGGAAGGAGAGAAAAACTGGGTGAGGAGAGGAGAGGAGAGGAGAGGAGAGGAGAGGAGAGGAGAGGAGAGGAGAGGAGAGGAGAGGAGAGGAGAGGAGAGGAGAAAGGCGTACTGCTCCTCCGAGCCTCGGCTGCCCGGCTAGCAGCCTGCCCCTCCGGCTTGGAGATGGATGGGGTTGTTGCGCACTTGGGAAGAGGAGCCAATGGGCCAAGCTGAAATCCCATCCCAAACTCGTGTTTAATATTTATAGCTGGGTTAGAGCATCAGGAGGCTAAATCACACATGGGTTTTGAATTACTTGCGAGTTTTCCCCACTCTGTCCTCTTCACCTCCATCAGCAGCAGCAGTACCTCCATATAGAAGCATCCCAGCTATTCCCCCCGCCAGCTCTGCAGACAGAAAGCAATTTGCCAGTCAACATACGCATTAACCAGAAAATCCCCCTGGGCAAAATTCCTACATGAGGCTCAACAAGCCGCGGATACCTTAACGGAGTCCCCAAGCCCTCCAACGACTGGATTTTAATAACTTTAATAACCCCAATACTGTGAGCTAAAGTTAAAGATTAGGTTTGTAGTTTTTATTGTACTTATTTGGGTGCGGGAGTGTTTTGAATAGCTTGCAAGCGGCTTTAGTTGTTTTCCTTGTCAGCATGTTGGCCCTGGGCTTGCAGTTCGATGCTTAACTCAATTGCTCCAGTTTAACAATTTTTCCTTCTCCTAACTGCTTTAGTTTTCAAAATAGACCTAAATTGCAAACTGGAAGAAAGAGAAACATGGGGGGTTTATGGGCATTTAAAGTTTCCAAGGAGGGCAGTTCCCTCGGATGAAAACTAGAAGGTATGCCTGTAGGCATGAGCAGAAAGCCATTTGCAATGTCTCCTTCTGCAATGGTCCCCATTGTCCCGCACCGCTCTGAGGGAGGTGGCGACCAGGCACCCGGCACTTACCGAAACCTCAGCAGAATGTATGAACTGCTGCCAGCAGCCTCCACGCTTGTTAACGTCCCATCGTTTGCAAATCTAGAGCCGGAGAGGTTGGCCCCTCTGCGTATGGGAGATGCAGGACTTTGGATCCGTTGCTGATGGAAGACGCCCAACCGCGCCGGCACACAGCAGCCAGCTCAGCACCAGTATTTTGTGCTGGGTTGAGTGGCATCATCCAACCCAGATGCTGCAGGTCACCATCCACAGCGGTGCTTCCTCCGATGTAACTACACTTGTGCAAAAAACTCCTTGCTTACAGAAGACCTTTTCCTTCCAAACCTGTTTCTAGCACACCAGCACTGCCATGACCACTACGCATAGACTCATAGAATGGTTTGGGTTGGAAGGGACTTTAAAGATCATCTAGTCCAACCCCCCTGCCATGGGCAGGGACACCTTCCACCATACCAGGTTGCTCAGAGCCCCGTCCAACCCAACCTTGAATATTTCTACAGATGGGGCATCTACAACCTCATCTAACCTACAAGTGTTACCAGCTTCGAAGGAACTCTATCACACATCCACGCTGCACTCAGAAACAGGCAAAGCAAAAGTAAAACTGTAAATTATCTCTTCTCTAATGTGAACGTGTTGAGTCACAAGTTAATTAATGGTGTTACATGAGAAAACTCCATAACGAGCCTCCAGAACTCCCTGAATTCAGACACCCACAGGTTGGTGGAGGGATGAAAGAGGGGGAGAACAACTTGGAAAAGGATGGCCCCAGAAGCAGGACCAGGAGTAAGCAGCCATCCACCCATCATATAATTCCCAAGAAAGAGTTACATAGAGCATGATGAGAGATGTCAATGCTTAAAAAAAAAAAAAAAGAAAGAAAGTGCCAGAACTCTACAAGCAACAATTTGCCAGAAAAAGCAAAACAGCTGAGAAGGAGTAATCTGATCCACATTTTTTTTTCTCATTTTCTTCATTAATTTCAAATACCAAAACTTACAGGAAGGCAAGCCCTAAAAAAAAAAAAAAAAAAAATAAAAAAAAAAAATAGACTAACTCTTTCTTTTCTGGATGAATAAAGAAGCACAGATTTTTCTAGTGATGTCTCCCTTTCATTCGAGAGGATTCGACCAGAGACAGCAGGCTGCTGCAGAAGCAGACACCCATGACAAGGTGGCTGAAGCCGCGAGCTATGCCAACTTAGATCCCATCAGGTGCTCTAGCCCAACGCAGGTGCGTGCCTCTGGACAGGGAAATTTGGGAAAAGCCTCAAAAACATCAGAGAGTTCTGCTTTTCCTTCATAGGATGGCTAGGAGGTCAATGGACAGCTTTCCCTCCCATCGCAGATATCAGGACCAGATGCTCTTCCTGAGATCTGCTCTTTGCCTCTGACTGCCACAGAAATGAGTAATCTTCTAGAAAGTGATTTATTCACCAGAGAACCTGCGAGAGACTCTCTGGTGCGATCGGCCTGTTTTCGTTTGGGATTGAGTGCAGAACCTGTCCTTCATCTGCTCACCATCCTTCTTTCCTTTTCCCTCTCTCTTCTCTACACGTAGCCAGAGAGTCATCACAGTTTGATTAGTATCAAACTAAATTATGGGGGTTTAGTCCGTTCTGCTTTTCCGACAGGTGATGGGATAGCTGGTCCTGAAGGAACGGCCACCTTTTGCAGCAAGCCTGGTATGAAATAATGGTGTCGTCCATTAGTGGAAACACCTGGCGATAAAGACATGGACACTTGGACCACAGTGGAACCTGTCACTCTGCTGTGGCACCGAGTGACAGCCATCTGGAGTATTAGAAATATCTCAAAAGCACTGAATCCACTGGGTGCACCAGGTCCTGCAGCCTCCAGCCAGCAGACAGGGGCTCCAGGTCCCTCTCCGGCTAAGCAGACATGCAACGTCCAGTCTTAAAAGTGCATCACCAAAGGGAAAAAAAAACCTCTTGAAAGTCTTATTGCCAAAAATCTGCTTTGCTGGCAACCTGCAGAGGCACTTCTCTTCAGCTTTGCCTCCAACACACACCTCCTTACCCCGTACTTCTTGTGTAGGAGGATCATCATGAAAACAAGACCCAAATGTCTCCAGATGGTAGAAAGCAGATGGCTTTCATCTCCCCAACAAGCACCAGCCAGCCCCTATGTCCCCAAGCTGTTTTCATCAAAGTTCTCTTTAACCTGAGTGACCATTTTATTTCTGGAAAGGTACAGTGCTCAGAGCCTGTCTAAGTTCCTATTCCAGCTGAGACCCAGAGGTGCTCCAGGTCAGGTTGGTTAAGAGAGGTCTGGGAAACCACAGTCCTCACCCTGTAGCCTCCTTCCCTTCCAGCTGGTGGCAACATTCTGACCAAAGCCATGGTCACACGAGTCACTTTTTGCTTAAAATTCAGAAATAATTGTCCAGATATGAAATGAAGTTTTTTTGAGTTTCTATTTCCATGTCCCTCGATTTGAAAGTGAAGAGCGGGTGAGCAGCAAGGACCCAGTCCCGCTCTCACTGTAACATCTACTCTTGCGTGCCCTGGCTTTCACCTGAACTTTCACTTTTGCCCACCAGCAAAACCATGACGAGAAAGAGGAAGAGGCAGGAAAGGACAATTCCTGTTCAGTATCTGTTTCCATAGAAACACCAAAATTAAGAGAGAGAGAAGACTTTTAACATCAGCCAGTCCATACACCCGCCAGCACAGTCCCGGAGTTTCAAGACCCGCTCACACCTGAGCTGACAAAACGCCATCCTCCCTGGTAATTTTACAAATTTACTGTCAACACCGACTTGAGACCTACCCCAAAGAGAGTTACACGTTGCTGCGATCTGATCCGGCAGTAAACACGCGAGGTGACCATCTCCCAAGGGTTCTCCTCCAGCTGCGAGGAAGCAGTGACGGCCACGAGACACCCTCACGCTCAGCTCTTGCCTTAGGAGCTCACGTATACATTTAACTGACAAGACACATAAAAATCACCCACTGAGCAAGGCAAACATGGGAGATATTTGGACAGGGTTAGCAGGTTTGCAGTATCCAGATGGAACACACAACTCCTCCAAGAACGTGAATATCATCTCTTTTTTTTTTTTTTTTTTCTAGGCAAATTAATATGGGCCACGAGCCAGACTGTGTCAAGAGGAACGCTCGCATAAGGGAAGTAATCACACTGCGGCCCTTTGTCCTGACAAACCATCACCGTGTTTCCCATTGCTGCTGATTTTTGAGCAGAAAAAGCAGGTTACAGCCTGCCACCTGCCACCGCGGTCCAGGGAACCCCCTGGTTACGACAAGATGGGTACTCTACCGATGTCTAGGAAGAAGGAACTTCATCTTCTCCTCTGCCTCTCATGTGAAGGCTTGGAAACAAAAACATGTGCGCCAAGAAATCCCCGAAGCATTAATGAAAACTGGATGGTACCTCTTGTTACTTTCTAAATTTGGTATATAACAGGAACACTGAAAAATGTGCAAAGGAATGTTCTTCCCCCCCTCCACTAAACGACAATAAGCTTTTCCCTGGTAGTTTGCAACGCCATCTCTGTTCCATAAAAACACAATAAAAATCACAGTGAGAAACCCTAGGAGAGATTGACAAGAGTAAAACAGGAACAAAGTAAAAAACGGAAAGCATCAAGAGTAAGCTCTTAAGTCTCTTCTTCCTAATCTTCCCAATGATCTTCGCCGCCGCTCTGTTTTATTACCTCTCAGAAGGGTTTTAGCTTTAATATATATTGGAATTACTGGGGAAAGGAAGCACTTTAAACATTTAGGCAGCCTAACTCTTCCAAGAGAGGTTTCTTAACCTTTAATCCTCCTCCCTCCACCCGCGGGCCACGCAACGTGCAAGGCAAAAGGTCAGTAATGTGGACAAAGGCCGTAGTCTGAGGCGAACCCACTTTTCTTCTGCCCGAGCTGTCTGCGGTGTACAAACACACATCACTGACTTTTATTATCGCTCAGGGCTGCCGTGCTCAGTTTAAATACTGGCAGGTATTTAAACTACTCGACATCCGTGCACGGCCAAGCAGAAGAGCGTGTGGGCTTACCCGGGAGGGAGAGCGGCACATCAGCCCTCCCCAAGAGCTCACAGTTGGCCAACCGGGTCCTCAGCTGATGCAAATCGGTTCTTCTCCCTCCATCTGCACCCTGGGGTCTTTTTGGGAGGTGGTCAGTCTATCGACGGTCAGCTCTGCCTTGCCATCTCCACCCCCGGAGCTGTTGGCCAAGCTCCTTAAGGGCAACAACTGTCAGGAACGTAATGATGGATGTGTGGTCTTTGCGGAGATGTGGTCTCGCCGCAGCCCCGTCACCGCTGCGGAGTGAAACATTTCATCTGTGTTTTGGGATGGTTCCTGGCATGTGTTTTCTAAAGTAAACATCGGCAGCAAAATCAGCTCCAGACCCCTAAAGGCTGGGCAGCTCCGTAGAAATGCTTACCACTGCCACAATAAATATTCATGAGGCACTCCAGGGAGCAGTGCTCTCATGTCCTCTGCCCTCTCGCTGATGGGGTGACCGCCCCTGCCCCACACGACCTACAGACACTTCCCCTACATCATCGGGAAGACCGGAGGGACAGGCAAGCTCAAAACAAGACTGCCAGGCAACGATGTGCTACAAAAGAGATGTGCCTACACTACAGCCACCCTGCCTGCGACCCTTCAAAACACATTCGCTTTATCACTTCCATAATGTCACCCCCTTGTGCCCACACTTAGAAAAAAATTTCATTTTTCCCACAAGTCAGTCTACTCCCGAAAAGCTCTCAAAGGAACAGCACAGACGTGTGAAATAGGTGCAGCCGCTGGTGGACACAGGGACAGAGCGGCACAACCCACCAGCTGAAGGCAAAACGCCTCTTCCTGGAGAAAAAGTGAACACAACAGAACAGCATAAAGCTTTAAGAGATTCAGCCCTTCTGCTGGCTTTTCCACACCAAACTGATTTACCCAACTAAATATTTGGCCCCAAAGCATTCTTCCCTCAAACAGATTCACTCTAAAACTTGTTTATTTAGGGCAGAAAGGACCAGCAAAGGCTGGCAAGTGGGAGCACAAGTCTCCCTCCTCCTTTCTCTCCAGCTATACGTTGCTATATAGGTTGATCAGAACAGGCTGCATGCAGCTGAGCTGGGTTTGCTCCCAGGGGATGCTGCAGATGAGTTTCAGCATGATGAAACGATGATCTTACCATGACCTAATGGGACTTCTTTGTCCGTCTATGGAGAAGCTCACAGTGAGCTCACAGCTCATATGGTTTATCACCATAGTTGGTGATGAGCAACTTTGGAACCATCGTAGGGAGATGAATAAAGATGCGAGTTTGAATATTCAAGTACATAGAGATATGCTTGATGATGCCTTTTGTTAGACACCCCAGCCACTGATTTATACTCGCTGTCAAAAGGAAGCTAAAGATAGCGTTTGGAAGACAGCATACAGTGTTGGGTCTGCTGTATGGAGCTTAAATAAAACTATATGTTCAAGAAAATTGGATGTACATTGCTGTGTCTCTGGGTCTCGCGTAGCTCATCTACAGGTTTACTCAGGTTGGACGGGGCTCCAAGAAACCTGATCCAGTTGAAGATGGCCCTGCTCGTTGCAGGGGGTTGGACTAGATGGTCTTTAAAGGTCCCTTCCAAGCCAAACTAGTCTATGATTCTATGAAGCAGTAATACACAGCAGGAATAATGCTTCCAAAGCAGCACCACAATTTGTCCCCACTAGACCCATTTCTTCTGAGCAGTATTAATCCAAGATTAAAATAGGATCAACTGATCATTTATACCAGTGACTTTCTATTATTTTTTTTTCAGTAGTTTTAAACATACTGACAAATAAAAATGCAAACCGACCCCTTATTAAGAAAGCTTTTGGCTGTTCTTTGCAGATTTAAATTCGAAATGCAGCCTGTGAACCCATAGCTTTTCATGGTTTCTTCATACGAGCAGGGCATTGCAGCTAACTCTAGTCTTCCATTGATCATCTTACGTCTCATCTGTTCATACCATAACTTTTGAAGAGGATGTCTGATGTTTTCTTCTGAAGTTCATGTAAGAAAGCGAAGAGCATTTATTTTAGGTTACCCTTAGAAAGGAGGAGGTTGACACATGCAAAATGTAGTTTTCAGTCATTTGTTTCAGTCATTTCAACACGACAAAAGGAATCTGTCAGTGACAAATTAGTAGGTTGGTTGTTACTCCTAAACTGGTAAAAGAGAATATTAAAGCTACCGGGAACGTGTTCTGGAAATGAGACTATTTCTCAGTGTTTCTAAAGCATAAATAAATGTTGTGCCATGGAATTAGACCAAAAATGCATTAGCAAAATAGCAAAGTAGGAACAAGAGTTTGGTGACAGAAACATGTAATAGCACCTAACCAGATTTGTCAGCAGAAGCATTTTGCTCTCAACAATAAAGATGCTCTCCGAGTTAATAGCTTTAGCTCTAGATAAATTGCAAGACAAAATGCAATAACTCGAAGGATTATTAGTTCATCTCGCTGTCTCTACCCAAGGCTGCTCTACAGTAACAATTTTACCCCCAAAGCACCAGACTGATGGGGGGGAGCCTGGACAGAGAGACTTCACACATGGATTCTGGCTCACTCGGTGACTCATGATAAGAAATATTTGGGGAACTACTAATATGCAACGTATCTTAATGTCTATTTTTTACTCCAGTTTTCACTAAAGGCATCGGAAGGTCTTCTGTTGACTTTATTGGGCTCTAAATGTGGGTAATAAAAATCCCGATGAGACTTTGCAAGAAGGTTTTCTGAACTGATCCCTGAAATTCTGGGCACTACTCACCTCCCTCTACCCAGAACGGAGTCGTGGATTTGCACAGGACAAAAGAGGGTAGGCTTTTAAGCACTCCTGCTATCGCATGGCAGCGGCGTGCTTCGCAGCAACTGAATTCCTCCAGCTTCCAGCCAGGAGGTTTGGTTAAGCTCCGTAAATTTTTATAGAAAGGGCCTCCGACTGTCCTCACTTACATGTCAGAAGATATTCTTTATCACAACATCCATCATCCATCCCATCTCCTCCAAGTGGGAAGTTTTGCGATATCTGGTTTTACATACTGCCAGATGCCGGGCTCTTTCATTCACTGCCAGGCAGGAACAGAGCCTCATAACTCATAGGCAACACACGATGCCATAAACCTTTTTGCGAGACATACTTCATAACCAGGAGGGTTAAAAAGTATGACCCCATATATTTAAAAAACAATAAAGGAGGAATTTAGTGGAGTAAGTAGCCCATTAGGCATGGCACCATGTTTAAGCAGGAATTTTGAATTCTCAGGTTTTCTAAGAGAACACTTTCCAGATGGAAGAATAAAGATTTACCAAAATAGAAACGCCCTATAAACCCACTGACTTTGATACAGTTCTGATGGGAACCTGCCTCCTTACCTGCCACCTAGCACATCTGGTGCACAGAACTGGAGCCAAGCGCCTGGAAGACCACGTTTCAGAGCAGCTGCATGGCTGAGGACCACCATGGCCAAGAGCCGGGACTTGGAGCGCTTCCAGCCTGCTGAGCCCGCTGTCTTTCCCACCAGGACATCAAGGAGGAGAGCTCCAGCTCCTCCTCCTCCTCCTTGCAGCTCTCTCCATCCAAGACGTGGGCCAGGTGGACCTCGGTCAAGCAGAACAGCAGCGCTCTGGTGCAGCCCTGATGCAAAACGGTCCTTGTTCAAGTTGAAGTTCAAGGTGAAACAAATTCAGGTCACGCTAAAGTCAGTCCAGTCTACTTCTAGCCTCCAACCTCGGTGACAGCCTCAGCACTGAACACTTTGATGCCTAAATTTCCTATTTGGCCTCGCAAAGAGGCAGATTTAGAGGGGGAGCAACACCTCCTGGTCATAAATGTAAATACCCCCCAAAACATCCGACCTGCAAACGCCTTCCAGGCAGCCTGGCCACGTTGGGTGCGGCAGCATCCCAGAGGCGCTGGTGGAAGCGATACCGGGGGAGAAAGGAGAGGGGAATCCCGGCACTCCCCCGATGTGAGTGGGGAGGGCTGAGGGCAGGAGCAGCTCACGCTGCCACCCCAGGAAAAATACGCCTGTTTAATCTCTACCAAGCAAATTATAAAGCTTAAAGCTCAACCTCCCATTTTTCCACCAACCATTAAAAACTAAAATAAGAATTGAGATGAGTTAATGTCTGGCCTTACAGCCTCAGGTCCATTTGGGCTCCTACTCGAAGGGCATCGCCACATCTGGAAACGGCACATCCCAGTTGAATATGTTTGATAAATTTCTCTCTGTGGTAAGAACGTAAACTGGTAGTTTACAGACACGGGGGAAGTCGTGCTGGTAAAGGATTTCCAGTAAAGCTCCCTAAGCTCCGGCAGTTATCGGGGAAATTCTCGCTTCCTCTGTCTGTTCGTTCGGATGCGCGTTCCAATGGGCAGGGGAGCGGAACGAGACACAGAGCAACGCCCTGAGATAAAGGAGGAAATCCCTTTCGGGTTCACAGAAACAGATCCGGGGAGGGGGATGTCTTTCCAAAAAGAAAACAAATCACGCTAAGACTTATCTTGTGCATTTGCACCACTTACTAAAAAGCCTCTTGTCCCAGCGGTAGCAAACAAATCTCCCGGCCTAATATCTGGAAACGCCAGAAGAAAGAGATTGTTCGTATAAACACATACATTTCCAGGGGAAGTTTACTCTTCCTATAGCCAGAGGATGTTTACTTTTCCAGAAAAAGAGTATGTTAAAACCTTTCTTCCCTTCTACTTCATCCCGATTTCACTGGCACTCAGGAACAGACATTCCTCATTTCAAACAAGGTTTAGCAGGTCAAGTGAAGGGGGACCCGTGGTTGTATACGCAAGAAAAAATAAATACGGGGAACGAAATGAATAAACAAAGAGGCTGAGTTAGAGCTTCGAGACCAGAAGTTCCCCGACTGGGGCGGTGACGCAGGCGGGCGATGTGATGGCTGCGGCCTGTCAACTCAAAGAGCACGAGCCCAGGGCTGAGCTCCGCAGGTCAGACCCGTGGTGCTCCTAAATCTCCCAGCGACCCCGGGCTGAGACCCTCCTCCCTCCCTCTGCCATTGCCCATTAAGCGCTTTTGGACCACAGGGAACGCGAGCGGCATGCTCCGAGAGCCGGCCGGCTTTTGGTACGCTCGGCTACTGATTTGCTGCAAGCGGGTTTTAGAGATCAAAAATCAATGCCAACGATCTTAACTTCGGTTTAACAAAGTCCTAATGAAGTTTAATGGATGCCATTAGGTAAATTGCAAGCGCCAGCACTATCCATCATTGCACAGAAACGGAGATCCTTTAAAATGCATTTTAAAGGTTCTTATGTAAGTACAATAAGAATAAAGAATATCTCATTATTTTTTACCACCGCTTAACAAGCTCCTGTAGTATTCGGATAAGCACCTACAACCGAAAAAGCACCGCTCTCATAATCAGGTACAGTTCCACTGCCTTCAGACAAATCACCCCCGGTTAACTGCAGGGTGAACCGGGCCACGTAAGCAGCAACGACCCACGTGCCGGATGAAGCCCCGGCTTTGGGAAAACAGGCAAAAGCTGCAACTCTAATGCTTATGGAAAAATTCCAAAAGCCTCTATTTGGACATGCCAAAAAAAAGTTTTTACCTTTCAGCTAATGAATAAAGATGAAGACAAAGAGGTTTTGATTAAGGTCTTGTTCCCACAACAAGTGAAGAGGACAGGAGAACCACCTCGGGGTTGGGCTTTATCAAGCAGCCCACGTGCTTCACAAACAGTACGCGGTCCTCTGCAGAAAGACAGACAAGCTTCCCCTGCACTGAACAGGACGGAAATCCAGGTCCATCACTCATAACCCAAGTAAACAGGTTACAATGGAGGTGCCACAGAGCTGAGCAGATACTAAAAACACCGCGTCCACCCGCACCAGGGCAGGTACTGGCTGACAAACACTGAGCTGCCCAGGAGCATTTGATGTTTGTGTGAGAAGAGCCCTCTGATTTTCATCAACACAGAAGCACCTGATCACAGGAGAAGCCACATTTGCACGCTGAGTCTCTGGAGCTCTCCAGCCCCATTCCAGGACCTCATCCCATTGAGTTTTGAAGATCTCCAAGATGGAAGAGCGGAGCATTTGCTTGTCTTAGACATCAAAACAGCTTCTCAGAGGCACCTCTGGCTCCTCTGCTTGCAGACCAAGGAATCCAGCAAGTCTGGGGATGGTGAAGGAGACGGCCAACTAGGGCATGGAGGTCGGTTTTCAGGCAGAGGGTGGTGGTGACTGGGAAAGTTCCCTTTCACATCTCTCTTGCTCTGATGTTGCTGCAGCTGCTGAGACCCTTCCCAGCGCTGCACCCCGTTCAAACTGCCAGGAGGAAGCCACTGTCACAAAAAAAAAAAAAAAGACTGATAAGGAAAAAGAGCATCTCAGTAACACAACAGGAAAAGCCGGTGCTGCACTTCAGGTTTCACTGTTAAAATTACTGCAGGTTCCTGGACAGAGACCGTTTCTTCCACTTCAGGAAAGAAGTGTCCTGTTAACTGAACCTAAGTGTATTTTTCAGAAAAGACTTTAAAATGAGGAATTAGGTATCATCTTGTGTGCATTCCTTCCTCTCCCTCAAACTGAGAAAAGTAATCTCGGAGGGAAGAATTTAATCAAAGCCAGCTGCTAATTACTTTCCTGACACCAGGGGAGAAGAATGTTGGCATCAGAAAGATCTGGAAGATTTTCATGATTAATATTTGATAAATCTGTAATTGGATCGTTTGATTTTGCAGTCTCCTTTGAATAGAGGTAGAAACTTTATTGAAATTAATCTTTATGAATTCAGGCCACAAACTTCAGGGGATGATAACTCATTGATTGATTTGAGTACCTTCAAGTGCTAACCCTGGAGAGAAGATAAATTGGGATTGCCTAAGGACAAGTCAATACAGACTGAATGTAATCCAGAGTGCTTTCCTATTAGAGGAAATAAATTACATTCTCTAAAGAGTTAAAGTCAAATTTCTCCAGCCTTCTTTTGCTGAAGTTCAGAGATTCAACATGAATATTTAATTTAAAAGCAAATGAGAATTAAGTGTGCTAACATTGAATTAATAAAATAGTTGAGTAGCACACAACAGTGAGCAAATGTTCTCATGAAAAAATACGAAAATCAAAACTGCAACATTATAGTTATCTAATACATCATATTGTTTAGAATTGGATATCAGAATTTTTACTTGATCCTAATAAAGCAGAAATTCAGAACATTGAAGGGCTGAATATTATTACTAAGAACAACAAAAGCAATTTTTGCTCTGATTTTTAGCTATTAAGTTATGTATTGAAACCTTTAGAGCTGGTTTATGCTTATAACCCAGCAGCAAAGCAAAAAAAAATTGTCCAGAAATATCTGGTTTATAACTAAAGTAAATTAAAGGCCATGTGCACATTCACTGAGGGATCTGAACGCCCAGTCTGTTATTTTGAAGGCAAGAGATTAAAGTTCCCTTTCCTTAACCAGCATCGCTGCTTTGAACAGACAGCAAAGAAACGGCACAAAATAAGAAAGAAGAGTCTTAATCTTAGTATACCGATGCGGCTCGTGTGCGTTTCCCCTCTACTGCAGAAGCAAACTGCAATACGGCTCTTTTATATTAGCTTTAAAGAAGATTCAGGTTTGGCCACCTCTCCCCTGATATTTTTAATTCAGCATTTGAATAGTTGCATTAGTATGCACAGCGCTTTCCACATATGCAAGTAGGGAGGTTTTTGCCTCAAAGAACTCACGATCTAAATTAAATCGCAATATTGAAAAAAGGACAAAAAAGCTACCTGGAAACAACACTGAGTCTTAAGGTAGCCACAAAGCTTTCTCCCTTCCCCTTTCCATTGATGGCAGGATGTATGAGAAGGCACGATGTAAGGGGTGATCGCCTGCGCTAGGCAAACAAAAAAGACCCAAACTCGAAGACAAAGATGACAGGGCCGTTCAGCACAGCGCCTGTGGAAGGCTACTGGGGACTCAGAATTAGAAAACTGTTAAAGATAGCTTTGTAGAGAAGCTGGAAAGGCGCAGCATATATGGCTAAAGCGTTTGAAGTGGATAAGGAAAAAGGCAAATACAAAGATGAAAAAGAAGGAGCTAAGATGATCCTTCCTACAAATACACTTCAGGCCAGAGGGGGACAAATGTGTCAGTCGTGTTCCAGGTGGCATTAAAAAAGAGAGGATGGCAATTTGAACTCAGGTTACACTCCGGAAAACCAGTACAATTCTGCAAATGAAGAGGGAGCACGTGCAGGAACTCTACACGTGTGCAAGGACATGGCTTTGGAATCAGCACTCTAGCTGAGCCTCACTGACTTTGTGTATATATTCCACAGACATTCGGTGGGTAGTGATCTATTCACCAGAACCCATATAATCAGTAGGACTCAATACCAAACATAACGCACCTTTGTATCGCCCATTTTTCTTGGAGCAACAAAGACTTGCCCACAAACGCAGCCTGGAGCACCTTCGACCGCAGACGGTGAGTAGGGCGGACTAAAACCATGACTCCTTCTCTTTGCCGTGGAGCAAAGAGTCCTTTGGACAGGAGAGCCCATCAGCGCAGGGCTTCCAGCCCACTCCTGCCGCCGACCTGCTCCGTCGCCGCGCACAGGAGAATGCTTTCAATTGTAAACACGTGTTTGCGTTAATAAATTCTGCAGTTAATTAAATTTATGCAGCTGAAACTAAAAGATCATTTAAGAGCTCTGCCCATGGAATTACCTCAGTCTAGCTCATAATGGAGAAGTTTATTTTAAGTAGAAGCTGGCTCCGTAAACAAACCTCGCTCCAGATCCCCAGACACAGGCCCAAGGAGCAAAGGTGCAAAAACAAAGACTTTCCGCAACAAAGCACGAAAAATAAAAGCCTTTGGTCCACTGAAGAAGGGTTTTATTCATATTTTGTAAAACAGTTATTTGAGGAAACCGCATATCGCCCTCGGAGGGACAGTTCTGTCAGCAGAAATGGCATTTATGCTCCCCGTTCTCACCGCCTTGCAAGAAACCCCTGCGCCAGCGGCCTTTCGCTGGCTGAGAAGCTCCCCCTGCATTTCTTACAATAACAACATCCCCTCTTTTATTCATTCTCCACTTCATTGTACTCCCCGGCCCCAGAAAGCCCCGGCCGCGGGGAGGGGGGGGGGGAGGTAGATGTACCGGCAGCCCAGTGGACATTACGCGACTGACTCCTGGCGCACCCATCGGGTACTGCACCGCTGGTGCCGGGCGAGCCGGTGCCCACACCACGACCCCGAGGAGCCCCCGCGCCCAGACAAGGAGAAACACCAGCTCCGGCTGCGGCAGCCCGGCCACCCACTCGCCCGCCCGCCGTGAAGAGCCGCCCCAAGGCCCCACCGCCTCACACCGCCCAACTGCCCCTGCCGCTTCCCTCCAGGCCTCCCCACCGACCTAAGCAATCGACCGCCGAACGGCTCGCCCCGTCTCTCCCTGTCCGCTCCCGCCACGCGCTAATCGAGGTGTCGGTGGATCGACTCGCTTGGCTTGGCTACGGGCGGGGCGGACGCCCGTCACGTGGGTGCGCCGGGCGGTTGGGAGGTGGGAGGGGGGGCGGTGGCCGGCGCCATTTTGCAGGAAGAGGTGAGAGGTGCGGGCGGGGCGGTGGTTTCGTTGCTCCCGGTGCTTCCCTCTCCCCTCTCATCGCCGGCAGCTTCGGCCGCGGGCCGGCCGGGCCTGTAACGAGCGGGCAGCGCCGCGGTGGTTCGTGGGGCCGTTGTCGGGGGCGACGGGGGGAGTGGGGGCGGTCGTGAGGGGCGATCGGCCCCGCCGGGCGGGGTGAGGGGGCGGGCAGGAGGAGAGGCCGCAGCGGGGGCGGGAGGTGAGGGGGCAGCCCCGGTCCGGCCGGTGCCTCGGAGGCCAGGGCGTTCGCTTCTCTTCCAGGGGCCTGTCGGCGAGAGGGAGTCCGCCGTCTGCAATGGCCAATGTGAGTAAACCGAGGATTAAATCGGATCTGGTTGGGGTTTTTTGGTTTGTTTGGTTGGTTGTTTTTGTTTTTTTTTTTATGTCATGAGTTAAGATTAAATACCCGGGTTCACCAGGCCTCTTTCAGACTGGAGAATAAAACACCCTTTATTGATTCAGTCTTACCGCGGAGACATGAATAATGTATTGATTTCGGCAGTATTTTTTCACTTGTGTAATGCTAGGTGTGTAAATATTTGCATAAGTCAGCTCAGTCGACATGTCTGTAATTAACGCTAGCGTCTCCACGTTAAGTGATCCTGATTATAAGAAAAAAAGCTCTTCTTGTAAACAATTATAGCTGACACGTAATTACATCTGTTTTATTTGCAGTGTAATCATTATGCAAAAGGTAATTTCAACAGTACTTTTACATAATAGGGAAAAAAACATTCAGGTGAAATCGGCAGACTTTTGTTGTTGTTACAGGAACCTTTTAAACCGAAAAGCGGTGGTTTAGAACTAGACAGCTTAAGGCCTTAACCGTAAATACTCGATTTAAGTCAGAAAATCAAATGTGCCTTTATGCATTTGAGTCTTCATAATGTTGATAGGGCTTACTAGACATTGTATGTCTAATAAGTTCTATCAAGGCCAGGTTGGACGGGGCTGGGAGCAACCTGGTGTAATGGAAGGTGTCCCTGCCCAGGGCAGGAGGGGTGGGACTACATGATCTTTAAGGTCCCTTCCAGCCTAAACCATTCTGTGTTTATGTAGAGGGGGGTATGTAAGAAACAGATGCTTACTGGCTTAGGTCCTGATGCTCTGAATAGAGTTTTTGTCTTAAACATACAACTAGTACCATAATTTCACTTTTTTTGGAGCAACCTTGTTGCATACATATTTAGCGGTAAGCACATGTGTGAACTTTTATAGAGTCAAGAATACAGCACTTAAGGAAAATCCCTTTACGTCACTTTCTCAAAAGAATTTCTTTCCCTCACATGGAAAATAAAGTTATATGAAAGCACACGTGCTATGGCAGGTGGGATTTATATTTTCCAGTAATGCATGCTTTTATGCAATAGTAGTCAAGAGTATTAGTAGTTTTGTGCTAAAGTTAAGTAGGCTTTATTTTTTTAAAAAATTACACTCAAAATAGAGAGTTAGAAGTGTATGATTGATTATTTTTCTGTGTGTGTAAATGCATCATGGAAGTTGTCAATCTGTTTTTAAAGTATAAAAAATAGATCAGATGTTTCAGTTTAATCACATCACCTGTATATATTTTGGGTTTTTTTTAATTAAAAAAAAAAAAAAAAAAAAAACCACACAAAAGACCCCCAGTAACACTTGCTCATATTGGCTTCAGAGTTAATCTTCATGGTGAGGAGCTGCTGGCTCTTTGGAGCCTTGTTGTTGAGACCATTTGCATGCTCAGGGAGATAGCATTGCATCATTTTTTGTTTGCTGTTTGGCAGAATCAGCTTCTAATAGACTCATCTTCAGCAATTGAAAGTTATGTTGGCAGGAAAAACTCTGTGTTGGGAAGCAGATTTTCTGGTGTATTCCCAAGACCATGGAATTCATGAAGGTTTTATGGCTTATTGGCTTTTTGCCCACCATACTGATCTGTTTGCAACGTTTGTTTATAAATAAGCAAATGTACTGAGTTTGCTAATCTAAATGACATTGGCTGCACTAACTTAAGTTTTGCACGTGTTAAATGTTTACGGATTTTGAGAGCAAAGGAAAGAAGCTGAAATTACCATACCTACCTGTTTTGATATGCATATCTCCCTCTATAGTTCAGAGTGGTTGGTATGTGTAGTTTTCTGGCAAAGTGTGTGTAAGCGCAAGTATATGCGTGCTTCTAGATGACAGCTATAAGATGTATGTATAGTGCTATTACTTTGTGTTTCCCTCCAGTCTTTTAAGAAGTAGGAATACAGACTGGCTAACGTTTGTGCTAGCCTTCAAGGCAAACATCTTGTGACATCAGTGGTTACTTAATTAACAATATTTCTAGGTATTTCTAATAATCAGTCCTGTGATTGAATTGTGACAATCGTGGAAATGATGATATGCATGGAAATAATCATGGAAACAATCCCCATCCATAATGTAGTTTAGGTTGTGGGGTTTCAGTGGTGCTATTTAAACTTTTCAGGGTTCTTTCCTCAGATGAGAAGTAAGTGTTTCCTTCACTTAGAATACCATTACTATTGAAATAGAAAAGTAATAATAAAATACTTCTAAATTATTTTTTTTTTACAGAAACACAGTTCATCATAATTAAAATTGTAATTTAATTATCGAGTGAGGATTTCTCTTGTGATCCACAAAGCTGTACTTAAACTAGTATTTTTGCTAGCAGTATGTAATACTAATTTTGTTTTTGTCTTCTCAGGTGCTCTGTAGCAGAGCAAGATTGGTCACCTACCTACCAGGGTTTTATTCCCTAGTCAAAAGAGTTGTAAATCCCAAGGCTTTTTCTACAGCAGGTTCCTCTGGCTCAGATGAGCCTCATGTTGCTGCTACACCTCCAGACTTATGTAAGGAAAAGCAAATTCATTTTTTTTGAATTTGTGTGCTATCAGAACTCAGCACCCTGTATAAATTTGGGAATTCTGATGTGTGCTTTTTATGTCAGGGCCCTTACTTTCACTTGTGCGTTGCGGTTACTTTGGTTATATGATTGAGATAAAATACAGATATTTGTATGGGAGAGGGTTTTTCTTCTTTTTGTGTTTGTTTGTTTTTTTTTCTTTCTTTCTTTTTAGATGTGATGACTAAAGCAAGGCCTTGACTTTTGCAGGTCCAAGAACTGTATGGCCAGATGAAGTAATGGGTCCATTTGGTCCTCAGGACCAGAGATTCCAGTTGCCTGGTAATATTGGTTTTGACTGTCATCTAAATGGCACTGCTTCTCAGAAGAAAAGCCAAGTTTCAAAAAGTCTGCCTGATATATTAGCAGAGCCTTCATCAAGTGAAAGGCATGAATTTGTAATGGCACAATACATAAATGAATTTCAGGTAAGAACAGGCTTCATCTATGTGAAACTGGTATTTCTTGTCTAAGAGAAACATAACTAATCTCTCTTCCTCCTGAAAAAAAGATAATGTTGGTTTTCTACATGGTTTTGAAAAATGAACTTCAACAGGGGTGAGCGAGATATTACATAGAACCTAACTGAAGAGCCTCAAAATGAGACTGCATTTTGGCAACGGTAGAGCTTGCAGCGAGTCAGATGCATTATTAACAACAAGCAGCTTCATAATTGCTAGTGTGATCGCAACTTTTCAACAGATGTTTAGTGCTACTAGCTGCTGACTCAACTTTCCGGGCTCTCTGAGTTTGTGACATGCTCAGACTTTGGAAGTCAAATAGCAAATCTCCATTGTGAAAATGCTGTATAGTGGTTTTTGTAAATGTAGCATTGTATTCCAAAGTGTTCAGAAAACATAAGCTTCTGGTGAGCTCCCCAGATTCTGTATCCAGTTTGTGTGGGTCATACTTTCTGTTAAAAGCTCAACAGAAAATTCTGGTCTGTCATTTGTTTAGTGCAAACCAGGTGCACTGAATGCCTGTCCGCTTTCTAGCAAGATTACTTGTACAGCAAAGTGCCTGAGGCAGCTGTTGCTGTCTGAAATGGAAGGGAGAAACTGGAAAGAGCAGAGACAGGTTTTGCAACTGGTATTCAGAAAGCAGTCAACAAGCGTCAGCTCTGCTTCATACCGGTGGTGTTTTGGAATCCACGAACAGCATTTAGCTAACGAAAATGCTAAGCTACTCATCTTAGGAGCGGGCCCAAATTTGAGTGATGGGATCAGCTGAATATAGAAACCTGCCGTAGGTTGCTGCAGCAAGCAGGAGGAAAGCTCAGTGCTGCTGAAGCTCAGGCACCAGATTTCAAACCAGGTAGAGAAATGGCAAACTTCTCTAACCTCTGCGTACCCAAGATTGATGTGTTATTTTCATCTGAGCAGAGTAAACGGGCCTAACAGCCTATCAATATGAGAAAGTGGTATTGATCTTTAGAAAAAGGTCATAACCTCTTGATAATAGCATGCCTACTAAACGTACGTACTATGTAAGTGGTGTTTAGCTGGTTAGAATGGGAGCAGTAGACAAGAAATAACAATGAACTACTGTTCTAGCAAGAGAAGCATCCTATAGTTAGGAAGAAAAGGGTTTACCAACATTACAGCATGGTTTGTCAGGCTTAAAGCACCAACTGGCCTGTCCCAACGACTTTGCAATCATAATGTAAGATACATGTAGAAACATGTATTGAAACTGCCATTAATGTCTGTTGTTTGTCTTTTGTCATGTTTATTTTTTGGCTGGGTTGATTTTGTTGTTGTTTGTTTGTTTTTTGGTTGTTTTTTTTTTTGCTGTTCCTGAGTGTTAACTTCTGGAGCAAAAATGCTAGCCACACTGTTTTCAATGTAATAGTATTCTCTAGGGAGAACTTTTGGATAAAGGCAGGTGTTAAATAGGACATAATCACGATGTTAAGTAGTACGTTTCAGTCTTAGAGAAACTTACTGAAATTCCTTGTAAATTATAGCATAGTTAGAGCTAGAAAAACAGTATTAAGGCATTCTACACCTGTTACATTATAATTGGTATCCCAAAGGAGGCAGCTGTTGTTTCTACTTTCTTAAGGGCATTTCAAGCTTAAATGCGAGATATATAGAGATATATATATATATATATATGACTTATAGGTGGTCCATTTGTAACATAACCACAAGAACCTGTTTTGGTTTTGTGTTTTTGTTTTGGGGTTTGTTTGTTTATTTTTTGAACTGTAGAACTAAAAGCTATAAAGAATAAAAATGTTAAAATGGCATTACTCATAAACTGTTCTGCTTTTCAAGCAACAACAGCTAAAGCTGAGCATACTGATAGTTCAGAGGTCTGGAACTGTTGTGTAACTTCAAAGTAAAGTTTTATTCTGGCACATGTAATGTGTGTATGTCTGAAATCTATCAATTGCTGTGGTGTTGAATACTCGAGGCCATTGTTTCAGAAAGATTTTTCAAAAATTTCTGTACTGGTTAAGGCTTTGAGATAATACAGTTACAATAGTACATAAAGCTTAAAATTTCTGTATAGGTTTAAGCAATAGGTTATACCTGTATCTGTTCCACTTCTAATATTTGAAAAAGGAATTTTAAGTCTCATTGCAGATGATCGTTCTGTGAAACTACTTGGGTGTATCAGTGGAAATTTAGTCACAAAAACATAGTCTGGTGTACAAAGTTATCCCTGTTACATGTTAATGAATGGGAAAGTTACAATTTTTTCATTTTTTTCTCAGGGTGCTGATGTTCCACAAAAACAGCAGATAAATAATGCTGAAACTTACTTTGAAAATGCAAAGGTAGAATGTGCAGTACAAGCTTGTCCTGAACTGTTACGGAAAGGTACATTTTTCACTTTTTTTTAATAGCTAAGAAATTATAACCTTTAAAAATGTAAAAAATATATAAGTAAATGCTCTGATGTAACTGACGCCACAGAAAAGGGTAATCCAGAGTTAATATTTTACAAAAGAAAAACACATGCTATAAAAGGAAAACAAAGTGAATGCAGTGCCATTTAAATTCAAGATCAGCTGGGATGGGGAGTAACTTTCACCTGTTTCTTTAGTGTCAGGTAGATTCTGGAACTAATCTGCTATCCAAAAACCATTTTGTGACACAATCAAATCTTTTGGCACTGCTTTTCAGTAAAATAGCCAATTGAAATTATAAAACTACTGAAAGTGTTGCTTTTGGATCTTTCTTTCATTTGTTCAAGAAGGAAATGATTGAAATTAAATTGGGATAAAACCTTCTAATTTTAAAAGTGATGTACTGAAAGAGACAAGAGACTGAAATCTGGCTGAAATCATGGTCTAGATGCTCAAGAGAGCAGACTTTTAAGAGAGTAAGAAAGAGTGAACCTTTGGACTTTTAATTTTGGAACGTGCTTTTGCCTTCCACACTGAAAATAAGGGTCCATGAAGCCTAATTGTGACTTTGGTGCTTCACATGCATTCCTGTTTGTAGTCCAATAGATAATTTAGAGAGACAATCATGGTAGCTTGGGCCTTCTCTGTCCCAGGGCAAGAACCATCACAACTCCTGCTTATAATACACCACTGAGACCGAGTCTGCTGTCACATCCTAGGAAATAGATCTGAGGCATTTCTACTGAAAGATTTAATGCAAAAATCAGTGTGCACCATACGCAGTGTGGCTTAGACAGAAAATAAGAGTCTTCACACCTTATGTACGTTGAGAACTGTGGTGGTGTTCTGTTCAAAATATTAAAATATTACTATACTTGGTGTTGCATCTTTGCAAGGAAAGGCATTTGTTTGCATATTCCGAAATGTGCAGAGTAGTGGGGCTTTTATCATCTTGCAGTTAAATAGATGGTCTTGAAATAGCAAACTCCATTGCCTAAGTCGCTTTTAACTGGACTGTACCAAGGTGCGTTAGCTTCCCCAAAAGCAAGGTCAGCCTTTCAAACCAGCGTGCTGTTTGCTGGATCCGACATGAAAAACACACACGCATCTTGGATTTAAATGAAAGGAGGACTCTAAAGTAGGGTCAATAAATTGTCTAAAACTGAAAAATCATAAGTAAAATGTAAGAGCAAGCTGTAACGTTCTGGTTTCACTTTTTTAGACTTTGAGTCAATGTTTCCAGAAGTGAATGCCAACCGTTTAACGGTATTAACTGTCACCCAGAAGACTAAAAATGATATGACTGTATGGAGTCAAGAGGTGGAAGATGAGAGAGAAATGCTGTTAGAAAATGTAAGTATCTGACAGGAATGTCATCTTATTTTTGTTTGTAGATGAGTCTTCTGTGAACTATGTTTGCATCTTGGTCCATTTGTAGCTCTGGTAGTAATATACTGTATTATTTTTTTAGAGCATTTTTGAGGTAATCCTCTGTTCTTTTACTGATACAATGGGGATAACTTTTTTTCCAGCTTTGTAGCTTTCTGACTACTCTACACGTCTCCTAGAACTATTAAATTCTTGATAGTGGGGCGAGTCAAAAGTATGCAAAAATGTTGTAAAATGCTACAGTAAGTTTTTAAAGATAGCTGATTGTTGTTCTGTTGCAGTTTAAGGGCAGCAACTATTTTCTCACCTTATTTCAGCTTTAGTACAATGCATTTTGTAGGATTTCGCTTTTCTCTTTGTTTTTCTGTGGCGTAACTGAGATTCCAGTACAGAGTCTTGTCTGTGAGTGTGTCCTTACTTGTAAAAAGTGGTTGCTCTGGGTTTTGGGGTTTTTTTTGGGGGGTGGTGTGTTGTTTTTTTTTTTTCCCATTCTGATGATGGCTATGGTTAATGCTTTTAGCCTGGATGTCAGTTGTTATTACACCTTAACCGTTCTCATCACCTTTGTCATCGTGTTCTGTTGCCACTAGAGGTCTCTCTGACAATCTCGTTATTTCACATTCTTCAGATTTTTTTGTGTGTTGTCCAGCAGGTGTCGGTGTTCACCACCGCTAGCATTCTTTCTTAGCACCTCAAAATACAACGTTCCTATATATTATTTGTTATAATTTTTCTAAAACTAATAAAAATAATTTTTCATTTGTATAGTGAGGGTCAGATTTATGTTTGAAGGTAGTCTGATAATGTTCTTTTCAATCCTGTGAATTGCAATCGTGGCCTGTGTAAAGCAGTGTAAGGGTTACCAGGAAAAAAGGAAGAAGCAGTCTGAAGTATCAACGTAAAGATTACACGCAAATTAAAATTCCCTTCATTTTAGTCTGTTCTTCTCTTTGAATTATTTATGGTCTGTTGGTCTTTGGCCTTGTAATCTGGTCTAATTATATGTTAATTGGCATCTTTCTTCCTTGTGCACCTCCCTGTCAAGTCTCATATAGTCATTGTAGGGGTGTTAGGATGTTGGATGTAACCTCCTGGCCTAAAGGTTACTAACAGCAAATTCACAAGAAAATGGTCTGTTTGTTTGCTTCATAGATGGTTAGAAGTAACCGTAAAATTACTAATTTAATGTGAGAGGCTTGTGCTAAAGTAATGAGGGTTATTTACAGCCAAATCTAACTGTTTACAGTAGTGAATCTCAAGTGTTTATTAACCTCACTCTGTCTCAGTGATTGTTGAGGACTTGTTACAGTACGTCTTTTGATGCAGTGTTGTATCAGAAGTGTAATGCCTAAAATGCTGTCTTCAGGTGGCTTGCTTACATTGGTGACTTAATTTACAGTTGAAGTGTAGTTAATCGTCAGAGCCATCGAATATCAAAGTACAGAACAGATTACTGTAAAGGATAAACTTCCTATATTTTGGACCATTAAGGGACTGAAGCTGAGAAGCTATAATAACATTTCTATAAACTTGAAACCTTAAGCTGTTAGGGGCACTGAAGTATTAATTTATTCTGAAGTAAAAATTTTTTTTTTCCAGAGATTAGGGAATTTCATGTTTCAAGGAAGCTGTGTGAATTCTGTTTGTGCTTTACTCTAGCTCAGTGTATTCAGCTGTTTAAGATTTTTGCTCTTGAACATGTTTTTCTTAGAGGGCATGGATAGTTTTAGAACCATCACATATCTCGACTTTTGTGGTTTTTTTTTTTTTCTCACTCACCTTTACAGGTTTCTTCAGAATTTTTGTATGGGGCCCTGCTCACCCTCATAACATGGGTTGAAAACTGCTGGTCTGGGTGATTAAAAGCACATAACTCAGGTCTCCTGTTATTGCTGACTTATCTGTGGAAAAAATGTGCCGTGTAATCTGTAGGTCATGTAATTATTTTGTGCCCTGTGTTGTGATGTCAGAATATAGGAGCACAACTTTAAATCTACCTGGTTGAATTTTCTTCCATATCTGACAAACGGATAACCACAACACAACACGAAAGATTTAAAAAATAAAAATAAAAGAAAAACTTACCAAATTAGCTGATGTGAAAATTTTGCTGCCAAAAAAAAAAAAAGTAGATTCTTTAAATTTTCTCTTCAGAGAAGGGAGGTTTTTGACGTGTTACAGAACGGGAAACTTCTTGGCATGTTGCTTAATGGAAAATGCTATCTTGGGGAACATCAGCTGGTGTCCTCCAGTGTAATTGAAACGTGACCCACAACTTTTTGAAATCGTCGTTCATCCTCCTGACCACCAGTTAATTACAAGAGAATTGGTGTAGATTGGTGTAAAAGTCAAGTGCTTATGGAACTGTTTGCTATCGTGATGCAGAACTAAAACATTCTTTAAAATCATTTGTAGTGCAGGAAGAACTACCTAATACTGTGCTGTTGGCTGAGATAAGACCTTACAGCAAATTTATGTTTTTCATATATTTACAAAAAAAATATATTTAATGCTACATTTAGTGTCAAATTTGTGGAGTTTAGGTGAGATCTGTAAACTCGTGGAAATAACACAGAAATACCTGAAGTAATGGTTGACTTCTTAAAGAGGATAACAGGTATGATTGCAATCTGCATGAATAATGAAAGCAATTACATTATTTCTTGTACAAGCTGTTAATCCATTACTGACTGGCACAAGGAACACTTCTAAATCCCGTATGATTGGAGTAGCCTAATGTATGCAATTAATTCTAATCCTCTTAATATTATTAATATTTTTATTGAAAGTATGCTGAATTTCTCATTTATTAGTAGAGGCCAAAATAAATCTGTGCTTGTTCATTTCAGAATATTTTATGTGTTCTGATGTGTATGTAATAAAAATCCCATTTGATATCCTTCTTTCCGTTTATTTTCTTTTAAGTTCATTAACGGTGCCAAGGAAATTTGCTATGCAATTTGTTCTGAAGGCTATTGGGCTGACTTCATTGATCCATCCTCAGGACTGGCAGTAAGTTATGCGCTGTGTGGAATATGCAATGGACACTGCTGTGTCCGAAGTAGCGGTGGTATTTCTATTCTGCTATATGGGTTAAATCCAACCTTTTCATATTGCCGAAAAGCCGTTACCATAGGATAATTCTTTTTGTAAATTAAAATAGGATAGTAATCCTGAGCCAGGTCCCGTACTTTGTCAGTTGTCATTGTGGTTGGTGCTTTGGAGAATATCATTCAGCAATGAAGCTGAATTTTGGATAACAGTAGAAGTTTTATGCCCTAAAGCTCTTGGTCACTGCACAATAGGCTGGTTATGCCCTCCCAAGGTAACCTGGTAGTCCTGACACCTATTTGTGTAGACGGAGGGTTTCAAAAGGTCTCTTTTCACTCGTTAATGATATCTTTGTTACATAGGAAAAAATGAATAGCTTGTTCCTATTAAACAGCGTAGGCATTCATTATCAGATTACACCAGTTCTCCGGAGGAGCTCACAGTTTCTTACCAAGACATCTGTGAAACATAAGAGTCTTAAAACTTACAAGAGAGAATTGAGAAAGCTTCTATCAAAGCATGAGTGTATATGTATTTTTGTCTGAGAAATGTTAAAACCATATAGTTGAACATAATCATGTCAAAGCTCAGTTTAGTGTGGTTTTATTTAAAACCACTGTGAAAGGCAGTGATTTATTGTGTCAACAGAAGTGACTATGTTTCACAGAGGATGTTTATAAGATGAACAGGCAGTTGAAGATGTGTATAGTGCTTAAAAGCTTCCCAGAAATTCCATGCATTTGAGGAATAGTTAGGGATTGATGAAAGTAGGGTTCTGTCTTGGGTTCCAGTTCAGTAGTAACAACCTTATCGATAACCTGTTCATCAGGAGTAGGCTTTTGGTCAGAAGCTTCCTCCGGGAATAAGCGACTGAAATACCTGTTTCCAATTTGCACACATTTTTGGTCTTCAAAGCATCTTTCTTTACAGGGGGCTTATTGAAAAGGTACATGTCTTAGTTTTGCTATTTCACAGAAGGGTTCTATCTTCAATGCCTGTAGAAGTAGCAGAACCTTTCCAAAGCACTTGAGGTTTTTTGTATGATTGATTAGACATTCAAACACACTGATATGCTTTCAGTGCTCTGTCAGTGGCAAAGGGAAATCTTCAAATATAAATTGACCTTTAAATAAGGTGCACTGCTTGATTTCCTATGTAGATTTCATGAATAAAACTGTACATAAAATTTCCTCCAACGGATGTGACTGGTACTTCTGGGCGTAGGTTTTGTTTTAAAAAGGGGTAGTTCTGATGTTGTAAACGCTCTTGGAAATGTTCACGTGAAAAATTCTCTTTTTTTCCCACCTAGTTTTTTGGACCTTACACGAACAACAGTCTGTTTGAAACAGATGAACGCTACCGCCACTTGGGATTTTCCGTTGATGATCTTGGCTGCTGCAAAGTTATTCGTCATAACATCTGGGGTACTCATGTGGTTGTAGGAAGTATTTTCACTAATGCTGAACCTGACAGCCCTATCATGAGAAAACTAAGTGGAAACTAGGAGTCATCAGGGTTTCACAAGTTCTTACAACCTTTGCGTTCTTTACTTGATGATTCTCTATAAGCATTGTCAGGAAATGCCACACTTTAAAGTATTCTTAGGTAATAAAGTAGCTGTTATTTATTTTAGTCTTTGTGAATATGTGTTCACCACATGTGACTTGGAATATTAATTGGCAACATTCAAACAGATACCTTAATGTGCCACATGAATTTTAAGCTGTGAGTTTCCTTCATCTTGAATGAGTTTAAACATACATGTACATAGCTATCCACATATCCTTTTTTAATATTATCTTACAAGCCACGCTTCTTAACCATTTTGTCTTTCAGTGTCTAACAAATGTGTGCTCTTGGTATTAAAAATCCTGATGCCACTGGAGTTTCTAGGAATTTTGCCACTTCCTGAAATAAGTAAGTGGCAAAAAAAAAAAAAAAGTGGACTAAGTAATAAAATTGTTCTCCCAGAATATAGAACTTAATAAAAAATGCAGAAGTTAATGCTGGACTAATTGCTCATTCACTGTTCTAAAACGAGAATAATGACATAAGCTTTCAGTGACCTCTAACTACAAGTAATACTTCAGTAGGGGGGTGTTCACTTGATTGCTACATCCAGAGGTGCAGTAAAAAGTCTTAAATTATTCTAGAATCAGTCATCTCATAATGTTTTTTGTCTTTTTATTGCTTGGGATTTTATTTTCTCAGTGTTAGCTAAATATATTTAATTAGTTTATATATGTAAATGTAATTTAAAGTTGCTTTTGTAACTTTCTTAGGTCATTAAACACATTGTAAAAAAAAAAAAAAGATAATAGGACAATGCTTGGATATCATCATTGTTTTCCTGTACTCGGATGCAATTTAGACTTGTCTCTGTGGAATTTTGAAATGCCTGTGCAAAGAGCAATTATGATCAATTATTGCAATTATGATCAATTATAAAAATATTTCAACAGGAAGGTTTCAGTAAACTAGTCAGTCTCTTCAGGTATCATAAAAACAATCGGGTCAGTTGAAGTTACTGGGGAAGAATAGTGAAGAAAATCCAAGGCACGTGAAATGCCAGAGCTCTGTTGGCTGCCTCACTACAGAGACCAAGTAACAAACTAGATTTTAATCTCATCGCAGTCTGTTATCAGGGCCGTTTCTTAATACACCACTGCAGTAGCTGTGCCAGTTCATGCAACAATGGGAATCCTTCACTCTTGACGCCGTCAAAATTTGGTGCAACTTTTGTCTGGATAATGTCTCCACAAGATGATGATTGGAGAGGTTTGCCTTCCTGTCAGACAGATAGGGATTTTAATCATTGTGTCTTTTTCCAATGTTAACCAACAATTATGGATTTAAAACTTGTTCTAGGTTTGTATACTATTTTTATTCCCTACTCAGGGTCTAAGCCGGTTACCACCAAAGGCTTTTTGTTGGCTTTAATGGCTTTAGAACCAGATCCTTTACCAAGTGCCTGTATCTGTCCTTGTTAATGATTGCTGCAAACCCGTAGCTGCTGGATCACGGAGGTGGAAGTGAGGAAGACTTTGTGCTGAAGAAGTGAGTGCTGTCTACTCTAAATTCGCTCACTAAGCCAGCAATTCAGAGGTTATCTTGCTCCCCTGCCATCGTTGTCATCACTGTTGGCTCTAGCCTGCGCACATTCCAAGGTTGAAGTATATGGCTGTTGAGGCAGCATTTATTTGTGGAATTTGTGCTGTAATTCCAGAGCCCAAGTTCTTGACCTCCTCTCTACTGTCCAAGAAAGCTGTAGTACTTCACAGTCTTTTATTGATATTTTTTTCTCATTCTCATCAAGAGGATTAAAAAAAGCTTGAGAAGCTGCAGTGTGTCCTGTCTGTTTGCAAAATACAAGTATTTTGCCGAGTACAAATTAGTCATTTGATAAAAGAGGGTTAGTGTCTCGCTGGGACTGCAGAGTACGCTGTTGTGGAGAACTTCGTTGGATAAGTATTAGAAAAATAAATTCTGTGAATGGTTCACATTTTTAACTCTATTGAAGACTCTTGATGCTGTCTTTTCTTTGGGTGACTTTGCTGTACTTGCCTTTCTGTTTTAGAAGGGGTGGGAGCTGTCAGGCAGCTATCCAAATTAAGCTCGGGATGCTAGTTTTTGAGTTCATATCCTTTAAGTTTTCAGCCTGTGAAGGCAAAAATCTCACTGAAGATAAGCGGGAGTTTTGTGTTGACTTCACTAGTACTAATGTTTCGTGCCAGAATTTATGGGGAGGTATGATTTTTCTGATATTTTTCTAAATAGAATTTTTTCATACGTGTTGATTCTCCAAAGAGGCTAGAACTGTTCCAGGTTTATTTCCCTCGCATCAGAGGAGCTATACTGTGCATTAATGAACTTGGTACTATGAAATAAAAGTTCTTGAATACAGTGTGATTAATGGTACTTTGACAATAAAAAACAAAACAACTTTCAGTGTTATAAAGTTAATTCCTTTCTAGACTAAAGAAGCAAATGTGTAAGAAGAGCTATTGTATGTAAGGTCACATATCTTTCCTTAGCAGAGATTACTGTTCTGTGGGTAGTACTTTTTTTTCTTAATTTGGAGAAGCTGTTTCTAAAAGTTACTAGTTCATTACCAAATATACCAGAATTAAATAAAGCTTTCTGGAATTTCTTGCAAAACCAGTAAAAGTGGTGATGCTGAGTGTCACAAGAGCAGTGCTAGCTTTGTGTAGTTACATTTGCAAGCACGTTAAATATACACAAAATGACATTATTTATAGTAGTCAAAACGCTAAAGAAATGTTATAGGTGAAATGTCTGTCGTTTAAGTGCCCCAAGGTATAAGGAACTGAGCTAAATGTCTTTCCACAGAATTCCTAGTAAAGGAAAAAAATTAGAGTTGTCTTTTTCTCTGATAAAATATGTTGGTACTAATCTTACACGAGCTGTGATCCCGGTGAAGTTCTACTCCACCGTAGTCTCCTAAATAGCTGGTGGCATCACTGCTAAGGACAGTCGTGGTGACAGGATTTTAAGTTACAAAAATAAAATTAAACTTTTAAGCCTGGTTTCAATAGGGATAAATACGCAGAACAAGATATTGAGGGAAATATTGTCAGTTTCTGCCTGCAGTAAGTGGAAAATGCACAGGGTTTTCAGTGCCAGGAATATTTAAGCAGTGCTGCAGTAAGAGCTGATTTGTAAGAGTTGTGGTGTTGGTTTCGTGGTGGGCAGGACAGAAGTAGAGTATTTTAACAGATTTTGGATTGCGTATGGAGGAGTCTGTTCCAAATCCTTAACCACTTTGGTTCAGTTCTGTGTGTTCATTGATTTATTTACGACACATCCTCGTGTAGCAGTGCAGGGTTTAGAACTCAGCTTTATATCAATCACAAGTGGTGGTCCTCAAGGCTGAGTACTGGGGCTGGTTCTGTTTAATACCTGTAAGTGATATGTACAAGGGGATTGAGGGCACCCTCAGTAAGTTTGCAGATGACACCAAGCTGGGCAGGAGTATTCTGCCTGAGGGTAGGATGGCTCTGCAGAGGGATCCAGACAGGCTGGACCGATGGGCTGAGGCCAACAGTGTGAGGTTCAACAAGGCCAAGTGCCGGGTCCTGCACTTGGGTCACAACAACCCCGTGCAGCGCTACAGGACTGGGGATGAGTGGCTGGAAAGATGCCTGATGGAGAAGGACCTGGGGGTGTTGGTGGATGGCCGGCTGAGCCAGCAGTGTGCCCAGGTGACCAAGAAGGCCAACAGCATCCTGGCCTGTGTCAGGAACAGTGTGGCCAGCAGGACTGGGGCAGTGATTGTTACCCTGTACTCGGCACTGGTGAGGCCCCACCTCGAGTACTGCGTTCGGTTTTGGGCCCCTCACTACAAGGCAGACATTGAGGTGTTGGAGCGTGTCCAGAGAAGGGCAATGGAGCTGGTGAGGGCTGGCTGAGGGACCTGGGGGTGTTCAGCCTGGAGAAAAGGAGGCCGAGGGGAGACCTTCTCGCTCTCGACAGCTCCCTGAAAGGAGGGGGTAGCGAGGGGGGGGGTCGGTCTCTGCTCCCAAGGAACAGGTGATAGGACAAGAGGAAGCGGCCTCAAGTTGCACCGGGGAGATTTAGGATGGATATTAGGAAAAATTTCTTCCCCGAAAGGGTTGTCAAGCACTGTCACAGGCTGCCCAGGGAAGGGGTGGAGTCGCCATCCCTGGAGGGATTTAACAGAGGGGCAGACGTGGTGCTGAGGGACGTGGGTTAGTGGTAACTTGGCAGTGTTGGGCTGATGGTTGGGTTGGACTCAATGACCTTAAAGGTCTCCTCCCACCAAAACGATTCTATGATTCTATATTCAACTGTGCTTAACTTCTGAGAGAGCAAATAATCTTTCTCTGATTCACTGATTTAAAATTTCGCACTATACAGTCTGTCATGTGGAGGGAATACAAATACTGTCAGTGATGTAGAGCTGAAATGTAACGGCAAGATGACTGTTGGACGCCTCATGTGCCTCATCCTTTTAAAGCCTCTCAAGAGTCGCTTCTTTTTTCCTCGGCAGCCTCAAAATTGTCATTCAAACTAACGTTCACTGTGCGTACATTTATAGAGAACAGGAGAAAAAAAAAAGCCAGGTAATGGGACAGCTCTCATTTGGAAGAGTATAAACAGCGAAGAAGTCTATTCTTCCGCCAGCAGCCACCTGGCTGGAAAAAAAGCTCTCAAAATAATCCAGAGGGTCAAAGGGATCTCTCGGGGCAGAGGGCCCCTTTTCTGTGCCTGCCAGCTCGGCTGCAGGCTCGTTGCCCTCTCCTGCTAATTGCGGTGTCGTTCACCGAGAGATGCTCTGGTTCATAAACCCGCAGGAAAGCGCGGCTGTAACTATAGCCAGCCCCAGGGAGCTGATCCGGAAAGGCCGCGGGGACGTAAGCTGCTTTGTCACGGTAACGGACATAGAGCTTGGCCTGCGAGCTTGTCTCAATCTCAAAGCTTTTGCCCATTCAGGCTAAACTAACCGCAGAAATTTGGATATACAGTGGATAAACACACGAATTTGGAAGAACTCAGTGTACGGAGCCGGTGTGGATGGTGTTGCTCAAATAATTTGGAATAAGCATGGAGTGGCAATCAGTTTGTATGATCCGGGGCGTCAGAGCACACTTGCTGCGGTCTCTTTTCCCTCGGTTGCAGCCTCAGGCGGCGGTAGCGCAGCTCTCCGTGCCGTTTGCCTGCTGGGCTGAGAGAAATGTGAACGCTGCTGATTCTAAACAGGCGTGGAATTGGTGTTCATGGGTGCACGGTCTAAAATGGCTGATAGATGTAGGTAAGGAGGTTATGCTGTGTTATGAGATACACAGCACAACTCCAGGCTGGGCAGAGAATGGCTGGAGAGCCACCCTGAGGAGAAGGCCCTGGGGGTGGTGGTGGATGAGAAGCCCCCCATGAGCCGGCAATGTGCGCTGGCAGCCCAGCGAGCCCCCGGCCCCCCGGGCTGCATCCCCCGCAGCGTGGCCAGCAGGGCGAGGGGGGATTGTGCCCCTCTGCTGCGCTCTGCTCTGGGGAGACCCCCCCGCAGTGCTGCCTCCAGCTCGGGGGGTCCCCACAGCAGAAGGACACAGAGGTGTTGGAGTGGGGCCAGAGGAGGCCCCGGAGATGCTGGGAGGGCTGGAGCCCCTCTGCTGGGAGGACAGGCTGGGAGAGGTGGGGGGGTCAGCCTGGAGAAGAGAAGGCTCCGGGGAGACCTTATAGCAGCCTTCCAGCACCTGACAGGGGCCTACAAGAAAGCTGGGAAGGGACTTTTTACAAGGTCATGTAGTGATAGGACATGGGGTAGTGGCTTCAAGCTTGAAGAGGGGAGATTTAGAATAGAAAACAGGAAGAAATTCTTGGCTGTGGGGGCGGTGAGCCCCTGGCGCAGGGTGCCCCGAGCAGCTGTGGCTGCCCCATCCCTGGAGGTGTTCAAGGCCGGGTTGGACGGGGCTTGGAGCAACCTGGGCTGGGGGGAGGTGTCCCTGCCCAGGGCGGGGGCGTGGAACGAGATGGTCTCTAAGGTCTCTTCCAACCTAAACCATTCTATGGTTCTATGATTCCTCTTCAAACCGGGCTAACTAAATTTCAATTGCAATTAGAAGTGGTGAAGTGCTGAAGTTTTGCCCCTGCTGTTAAAACCAGTTTCCGTGCAGGCTGGCACTCGCGTAGGGGAACTTTTCCATAAATCTGGAATTTGTCCAGGAGCTACATGCCCATATGCACACACGCGCCCGAGCCTCGCAGCAGCTGCTCGGCGACAACAATATCGTGTATCAGCTGCGAGAATAAGTTCTGTGTTGGCTTTTTCACAGGATCCTGCTCCGTTATGATTCTCTTTGTTTCCAGGGGAATAACGGCGTCTCACAGCCGCCTCTGTCAGGAGCAGCTCTTTGCCAGGGGACGCACGCGGCGTTGATGATATGTACCGCTTAGGTCCGTTTTGGCGATGCAAAGTTTATTTTTGGGGGTGTGAGGGTTTTCCGTGCCCGGTTAATACGCGGGGTATAACCCTGCGGAAATAATTTAAATTGCTGTATGAGTACTCGAGTCTCGAGACAGTGAAGACCCTACAAATGTGCCACAGGTTTGGGAGGGGCTTTTTCTGGGCTTGTCATCTGACATCTTGACATCTGATGCGGTCTTTGCCGAGAAGCTGATGTGACAAGAGAAGCAGCCTGGGGACATTCAACGAGATCAGGTGTTGCTGGAATACGTGGGTGGTTTCGTAGCGGCTGGGGTTTCCCGAGGGCTGCCTTTGCCGCAGGGACCACACGGCCACCGCTCCGCTCAGCCCCAGAGCCTGCAGCTGATACCCCATCGCTCATTGCTCAGGAAAACCCAAAGCTGAATAATCTTGACCCAAGTAATTTACTAATTTGAATAGAACTTAAACACTGGAGCGGAGCTGAGAAGCTCATGATAAGTGTATTTATTTCCAGGACTGCTTTGTTTACATACAGGAGTTAGATAGATTCTTCTTTATTTTGATCTCTGCTCCCTCTAATGGGGAGAGTTGTGTGATAAATATGTTCTAAATCCAGAAGTGCCTGAAGTTTCAAGAATATTGAAAAATAGAGGTTTGTGGTAAATAACAATAAGATGAGAAGACCCAGAGGTGCAGGAGCGAGGTATGTTTGTGTAGAGGCATGGAAGAGGAAATTGGGGTGTGAGGGGAGAGGGCAGGATCATTGCCGACTCCCTACTTTGGATTCTGGCAGAGAGGAGCAAGAGGTCAGAAAAGTTCAGAATTTAGAGACAAAATCAGGCAGGAATTAGAGGGGGAATCAAAGGAAGCACAGGTATTTCACTCCATCCTGTTATTTTTGAAAGTCGTCCAGAGCTACGCATGACTTTCAGCTTGGGGATTTCCCTACGAGCCGACATCCTCCTGCGTGCGCCGGCGGAGTTTGGGTGGTGGGACACCCCCCCGTTCCTGCCCCTTCTCCTCCTGCTGCTCCTCTCATCCCCACCATCAACACAAAACGTGACCATGACGTTCCAAAAACAGCTCAGCGGAATACTGCTTGTGCAGGTGTGCCTCTCTTCCTGCGTCTTGCCCCTTCCCAAGGGGCCGCGTCCCGTTTAATGACCCAAATATTCCACAGAAACGGGAACGAACGCGGGGCTGACCCACCGGCGCGTGGGGTTTGAGCTCTGCGGCCCTGCAAAGCCGCCGCTCTGCCAGCTAATCCCGTTAAAGACGCGAGAGCCAGGCACCTCCTATTTTTATTTTTTTTTTAAATTAAAACCTCAATAATACGTAGTTAGTTGTTCTATTTGGAAAACTATTTATTAGGCACCACGGCGTGGATCGTAGTCTTTGACTACAGACTGTGCATGTTCAGTAACGGTCTGTGACCAACTCCTCCTTCTCCATACGCATGTCATGTCCTCATTTTTCTGAAGAGATGTATCTATAGGGATAGATGGCATGTGCTGTATGTATGTATGGTACTTATAGAGGGATGGCTAGCAGTGTGCCCGGCTGGCTCTTACACAAGTTGGGGTTTTACATGCACGCACAGAGCCAGAGACTGAAAATCTGTCTTTGAACATAGAAATCCTGTAAAAAGGAGGAATTTCCCAAGCAAAACTCATAAATCGGGTTGACTGGTGTGCCACGTATTGGCAAATTTTGGCTGTTTCCTCTCTGCCAGCCCTTTGTTATCGCTTCGGTTTCTGCTGGGTCTGACGCTGCAGAGTTGCTGCAGACTCGCTGAAAGTTTGGAGTTGGAAGGAGCCGCGGGAGGCCGTCAGGTCCTGCTCCCCGCAGGGTCAGCGAAGGAGTCTGCGAGGCTGAAAAAACACCAAATGTCGATGTCTTTGCATCATCGATGTTATTTTGCCATTGAGCAAAATGTCAACAAGAGGAACCCCTTCCTTCCCGGCCCCTGCCTACTCCTGGGAAAAAAAAAATAAAATAAAAGGTTCTGAAAACCTGTTGAAAGTACCCCAATGAAAATTGAACTGAAAAAGCATCTGTTCCCAAACTTCTAGTGTAATGGGTGAGGTTTTCTGCTGCGCATTAACACCCACAGCGAGGATAAGGAGGCCGAGGGGAGACCTCATCACTCTCTACAACTACTTGAAAGGGCACTGTAGAGAGGTCGGTGCTGGTCTCTTCTCACAGGTAATTAATGACAGAACGAGAGGGAATGGCTTCAAGCTCCACCAGGGTAGGTTTAGACTGAACATTAGGAAAGAATTTTTCCCAGAAAGGGTGGTCGGGCGTTGGAATAGACTGCCCAGGGAGGTGGTTGAGTCCCCATCCCTGGATGTGTTTAAGAGACGTTTAGATGTGGTGTTGGGGGATATGGTGTAGGGGAGAACTTTGTAGAGTAGGGTAGATGGTTGGACTCGATGATCCCAAGGGTCTCTTCCAACCTAGACAATTCTATGATTCTATGATTCTATTCTATGATAAGAAATAGCCGGGTGGTGTGTGTTTGTTTTTTTTTTTTTTCTTTTCCTCTTGACAAGTGTCCCACCATCGCCCATTAAGGAACGAAACCCTTGGTCTCGCCTGGAGAAAAGCCAAAGGCTGGTGGTGGAGCTTTGAGCCCGGTGCCCAAACCTGCAAATCTACACAAAAAAAAGGGGACTAAATAATAGTCGCAAACTCGCTGTGGCTTTTACCTTCCACGGGCTGCCCCGTGAATAGCAGCTCCTTCACCTGGGCAGTGGCAATCCTTGCTTTAGGGTTGGGTTGTGGTTTTGTTTTTTTTTTCAGGGAGGCTCAGGCTGCTATCTCGGGAGCTGCACAAACACAAAGGTCTCGTCGGTGTGGAGGCTGACGGGGGGCCGGGGGGGACACACACGACCTAACAGGATTAGGAGACTGAAATTTCATGCAGCTGGGTGTTATGCTTCACCGAGAAAGTAATCTCTCCCGCTAAAACCGCCGCGTCTGGCAGATTGGAAAAGCTTTAAGAAAAGCAGATGTAGTCTGAGGGCTGGACTTTGCGGAGGGGTTTATGTCTAAGAGAGACACAGCGATACCCCATAGAGACTAAGTGATGACTGGTAGAAAATGCTGGGAAACAAACTTCTTGGAATATATTTGAGGCCCCATCCCTGGAGGTGTTCAAGGCCAGGCTGGAGGTGGCCTTGGGCAACCTGGGCTGGTGGGAGGTGTCCCTGCCTATGGCAGGGGGGTTGGAACTCGATGATCTTCAAGGTCCTTTCCAACCTAAACCATTCTATGATTCTATGATTCTATGATATTTCCCCTGGAGAAGACTCCAAATTTTGGTTAGTGGGGTGTTTTCAGGTGACAACCCATCATTCCCATTGTAAAAAAGCCATGTAGGGACACGTGTGTTGTACCCTACCTTGTGCTTATGTTGCTGAGCCATTACTTGAGCGCCAACACCAAGAAATACCCGTCCCAGGTGGTCAGCTATGGGGTCAGCAAAATCAACCCCCCAGTCTGCTGTTCCCCGTCACACCTCCACGAGCTTTAGGTGCAGCTCTGTTCTTTGGCTGGCCAGAAACAGCGCGGTATGGCGCGTACCCTCACAGCAGGAGGATTATTTACATTTTTTTACAAAAAAAAAAAAAAAATGAGCAAGTTACCTGCTTAAATTAAGTCTAAGAGGCTTGGCCAGGAGCCCCTTGCCGCAGTCCCAAATCAACGCTTTTTGGGCAGGAGGGTGGGGTTAGTCGTTTCTAGCACACGTGGGCCGACATGTTGAGGTTTAGCCCGTCTTCAGTAGAGCTCGATAGACACAGCTGTAGACAACTAAAAGCTATTTAAATTTTACATTGGAGAGTAGTGACGTGTTTATAAACATCAGTAAAGATGGCTTTTCTCAGCTTAAAAAAATACACCTCTGGGGGAGGTATTTTTTGACAGCTTGATAGCACTTTGCTTTTTTTTTCCAGTATCCTCAGCCCCGTGTTGGGTTTGTTTGCCTTTCTTGTGGATAGGCTCCATCACGTCGAAGCTGTCCTGCCACTTTTTTTAGTCTGAGACTTGTAGGGTTGAGCTCCGTGTGATGAAATGTGTAAATGTTACCTGTCTAAAAGCTGATGAAATCTTAAAAAAGGGATAGGAAACCTTAAACCCTATATATACATGTAAGTTGAAATAGATATGTTTAAAATGCTTTCAAATATATAATGTGAATGCTAAAGGGATGACATTATTCGATCAGGCTGGGCAGTGGGTGGCTGGTGGTTGGCTAAGGAGGAATCTGAGTTGACTTTGGGATTAATGTCAAGAATCCCACTCAGAGACGAGCAGAGATATTGGTACAAGAACGAATCAAATGGTCTAATGAGGTTGGTACCGTAAAGCGTAGATGCAACAAAAATTGGAAGCCCGTTTTGACATGCAGCTGGACATGTAATGCCTTGGGTTGTACAAGGATACAGAGGGTTGGTTCCCAGCTTGGTTTTTTAATTCTGAATTTATACCACTTTGGGCATTGCCATTTCCAGGGTTTGCACTGTCAGATCATGACATTTAACTTATGCTTGCCATTGACACCCCACCTGGAGTACCGCGTCCAGCTTTGGAGCCCCCAACAGCAGAAGGACACAGAGCTGTTGGAGCGGGGCCAGAGGAGGCCCCGGAGATGCTGGGAGGGCTGGAGCCCCTCTGCTGGGAGGACAGGCTGGGAGAGCTGGGGGGGGGGTCAGCCTGGAGAAGAGAAGGCTCCGGGGAGACCTCAGAGCCCCTTCCAGTGCCTAAAGGGGCTCCAGGAGAGCTGGGGAGGGCCAGGTTGGACGGGACTGGGAGCAACCTGGGCTGGTGGGAGGTGTCCCTGCCTGTGGCAGGTTGGTGGAACAAGATGATCTTCAAGGTCCCTTCCAACCTAAACCATGCTATGATTCTATGATTCCATAATATGCATATTTTTAAGTACATTTTCCATTTCCTTTCCTGCTAGCTACATACAGCTATGGTGGTGGTACCATTTACCAGAGGCAGAGTTCAACTTGGCAGTTTCTTGGTGGAAGAAGGAGCAAGTTGTGATGCTGGGTCCTCTCCCCAGCCTGGAACGGGAATATACAGGAACCTCCGGCCATTAGTGAGGCACTCGGGGCATAACCTTGGCTGGTTGCTTGAGCCTCCCTAAGGGCGTTAAAAATGCTCTCAGACACTTTGCCCTGCCAGTTAGTCCAAACGGGGGTTTTTTAGTGGGGGGACTGTGCTGGATTTTGGCTGGCAATGGAGAAGAAGTTCCTGGGGGTCTCAAAAAAAAAAAAAAACAAAACACATTGGTGATTACAGCTACTGCAAACAGGAGGTTCAGCCGTGCTTTGGGTGCTGCAGGGCAGAGGAGCCAGGTGGGTTTTGCATGAGGAACCCAACGCTATGCCGGGCTGCACGGTGGTTTGCCCACGAAAGCAGGCGAAGGCTGCATCTAGCCTTGTTTAAGGCGAGGAAAAGAGCTATAATCAAGTTCCATTGTCTTTACTGACAATTAATTCAACCGCTTTACGGGAATGAAAGCAAAGCCTTTGTTAGCTGACATCTGCCCTCTGCTCACGGCGCTGTAATGCCGAAAATCAGTAATTCAAGCAATGAGCTCGAGAAGTGCTGCAGGGCTGCGTGCCCCGGGGGTTATCCCATCCCCGGCCCTGAGCAGGGACTGGTGCTTCCAGAGGCACCGCTGGAAATGGGATAACAAAGTCTCTCCCCTCAAGGCATGTTTGTAAGCCAAAGGTGCACCAAACACTGAACCTCCAGAGAGAAACTTATCTTAGGACTTGGGGAGGGGGGGGAGGAAGTTCAGGAGCTGTAAGTCGATGTGCTGTAGTTAACGCTGCTACTGGGAATTGCATTTATTCAACGTAAAGAGGTGGGAATTGGGGCAGCGCAGGAACGCGGCGGGCAGCCTCCAGCTCCCCTGCCCATCTTTGGTGGCTGCCAGGCAAAGCCACCAGTGCCACCAGCGAATCCTGGGTCTGGGACCGGACCCTTCGGCACCAGGGGCTCCAAGAGAGCCTTTGGGGGCCTTTTCTGGTGAAGTGCTGCTGTGGGGTTCACCAATACCATTATTCTCCATCCGAAAAAGACAATAACATCCTACTAGGAAGTTCACGTGACTGTTTTGCAAACTGCTAATGAACCTCCCATTTAAGGTACCACCAAATGTCTTCATGACTAAGAGAGAACTGTTGACGTCTTGATGCTACCCCCCCCCAAAGGCTCCTCCTGACTCATTAGGCACGTAGCATTAATTGCACAGTGTACTCCCCATCAACACAGTTTTCCAGTTATTATACCCTTGCAAACATCAATTTATTATTTCTTGCCTTTGCTGTATCTTCACCTCCCGGGGCCAGGAGAGCCTCGGCTCAGCCTTTCCCACAGATGAAGCGGTCACTGAGACAGAGGCCTTTATCAGAACTCAGGAAAAACAAGTAAATTCACTCCTGTAAATGTACCATGAGGAAATATCCCCTACTGCAGCTATATTCTTTTCTATGTCTAACTTACGTATCTCTTTATAACTTTTCTTTTTTTTTTTTTTTAATGTTGAGTTATACCTTGGTCACCTATAAATAACTTTGCCCAAAACCTTTCATTAGCTAAATGAAGTGGTTCACATCCAAGTAGGTGTTGGTTTCAGGAGCGGAAATTAGAAATGGCTGCGTTAAAATCTCCAGAACGCACTGGGACTAAGTTAGTGCGGCAGCACAGTCATGGAAAACATAAAGCTTTCCCAGAGCAGGCGAGGGAAAGGAAGATCTGGGTGTCACCCACTAAAGAGGAACCTCCTCAGGTTTATTTTATTTAAATGCCCACTATAAAACCCTTTGCAACAAATAACCATGGGAGCTCAACAGAAGGAAACCATGGGAAAGATTCATTAGCAACAGTGGGAGTTAAACCAAAATGCTCTAAATACAGCGCTTTTTTTTAATTATTTTTTTTTCCCCCTAGTAGGACACCTGAGAAAGAAGGAAAAGGGGACAGGGAAGCAGACAGCAGTGTCCCCACGCAGGGGGTGGCACCGGACCAAAGAGCAGGGACGGTGATGGCAGTCGTACATTGTTACCAGGCACCTCACATCATCTGAATATTTAAAACATTTATTTATACAAATGTACAGCATTTACAATAGTTAAAAAAAAATAATTAGACATTTAAAAGGAATATCACATATGTATATAAATACGGTGCAGCGCAGCATTTCTGTGCTTTTAAAAACCCCCGACAGCTCCGCAGGCAGCGCAGGCGCAGGGACCTGCTGGCACGGGGAGGATGCTCTGCGGGTTCCCCACTCGCTCTCCAGTCACCGTCATTTGCTCTTTCAGGCTCAATGTCCATAATCCTCCTGCCACAGCCGGAGGCGGCAGCTCAGTTGGACAAGGCTCGGGTCCCTTTTGAAGGGCACAACTGTGGCACGGCGGTGGGGGAGAGGGACTGGCACAGCACAAGATTTGGGGCTTTCACCATCTGCAGCGACGTCGTGGGCAGAGCAAAGCTGGTCATGGGCTTAGGAGCAGCTCCAGCTCAGGTATCTGCAAAGCACTGGTCTCGGAATAGGCACGTGGGATGTAGTATTCATTTCCAAGCTGCTTTTTCTGGGCACATCCACAATTAGCACAATTTAACCATCCACCTTAGCCTAAAATGAATCTGCCCCTGAAATACGGAATCACGGAGTTTTCAGAGTTGTAAGGGACCTCTAGAGATCACCCAGCCCCACTCCCCTGCCACAGCAGGATTGCCCAGAGCACATCCCTCGGAACTGCATCCAGGCGGGTCTTGAAAACCTCCAGAGAAGGGGACTCCACAACCTCCCTGGGCAGCCTGTGCCAGTGCTCTGTCACCCTCACCGTAAAGAAGTGTTTCCGTGTATTTGAACGGAACTTCCTGTGTTCTAACTTGTGCCCATTGCCCCTCGTCCTGTCACTGGGAACCATTGAAAAGAGCCTGGCTCCATCCTCCTTCAGCCCACCCTTGAGATACTTGTACGCCATAATAAGGTCTCCCCTCAGCCTTCTCTTCTCCAGGCTAAAGAGTCCCAGCTCTCTCAGCCTTTCCTCATAAGGGAGGTGCTCCAAGCCCTTCATCATCTTAGTTGCCCTTTGCTGGACTCGCTCCAGCAGTTCCCTGTCCCTCTTGAACTGGGGAGCCCAAAACTGGACACAGTATTCCAGTTGTGGCCTCACCAGTGCAGAGTAGAGGGGGAGAATGACCTCCTTTGACCTACTGGCCACACTCTTCCCTATGCAGCCCAGGATTCCATTGGCCTTTTTGGCAACAAGGGCACATTGCTGGCTCATGGATAATTTACTGTCTACCGGGACCCCCAGATCCTTCTCCTCAGAGCTACAACTGTTTCCTCTGGTGACTGCAAAGGGAGTAGAAGTAACGGGCTGGTCAACAATGCCGATAACTAAATATGATCAGTGGCATCCCAGTCTTTGTGAGTAGAGTGCACTACCGGGTGCCCAAAAAAGTCTCTGGTCTGTCTGAGGTGCACCTAAACACAGGATGAAGGTCCTGTCTGTTAGTGCCCCGGATGAGCCAAGCCAGCACGAGAGCCCATGTCTTCTCACTGCAGGTACCACAACTTTCACAGGGTGGTAGTGGTCCTGAAAGTCCAAAGTTTATGAAGAAATCCGGTCATTCCTGCAGCTCAGCCCACATGGTTATACATATGTAGCTCAGAGTTACCGTACCACAGGTTAGGCTCGTTAAATAGCAATGGAATTGCAAAATATATGGAAAATAGAGGGAGGTGACAAACAGAGAAGCCAGAAGATGCAGGCAGAAACCTGACGGTGAGCTGTTGACCAAGGCAGCCAGCTCAGGCCAGGAGGTAACATCTGCTTCTTGCTGCTGGTTAGGTATCTTATTGACCGACTCCTAAATGCACGTTTAACAGCAAGGCCCGAAGTAAAAATATAAATCCTTAAAACCTCCAGCTGTGCTGCCACCATCAGCGTGTGAGCCCTGAGATGGTGGGGAGCTCCCCCAGAGGTGCTACACTGGCCACGTGCAAGATGGCCCAAGCTTCGAGCCCACCTCGATTGAAGAGATAAGCAAGATGTTCCTGAGCAATCCCAGATTTCCCATGCTTCCACATCGCACTGGCTTTCCAAAACAGGTTCTCAAAGTGTGTGTCCTGGATCTGGCCCTGCTCCTACACAACAGCGATGCGAAACGCTCGGCCATTGCAGAAAACCTGTTTAACCCCACCACCCCAAGAAAGCAGCTGAACCACTGAGCAAGGTCCTTCCAGACTTAAACTCTTCCCTTTCACAGGATAAGAATAAAATAAATATTTAAATTGCTGCTGGAGAAATTGTAACCCCCTCCACCTCATCGTCCCCCAACCCATACAGAGCAAATACCTCCCACAGCTCTGCTCAAGTGAGGGTGCAGAGGGGTGGGAGAGGCTTTAGAAAGACCACCGGGTTGAATTTTTTCGGGGACTCCAGAGATAGATCTAACTTGCATATAATAACCGATTGCAACTACCCTCTTAATCCTAGCGATCCGTGAGCAAGTCACAGGAGAGCTGAAAGGACATCAAAACGCAAGGTTTGCGAGTGAGGTCACCTTGCCTTTCCTCAAGAATCTTAGTTTGATATAAAAAGTTGAAAAGAAGGAAAGAAAGAGTGGTTGAAGTTCAGTTTTCACAATGAAGTATGTATACGCGTTAAAAAACCATCACTCAGCAAAGCACGGCGAGGCTTCCAGCGCGCTTTCCTTCCCCAGAGAAACCACCCAAACCCAAACTCTGAGTGAGCGTTTCTCTCCATCCTCCTCCTTTCCCGCCAATAAAACTCCCCGGAGCGTGGGCAGAGGTCACTCCAAAGGCTGCAAAACTCAAGACAGCCCCTTGCGTGCTCAGGTCTGCAGTTTTCCAGCTCTTAGTGGTACCCGACGCGGATGCTGCCGGACGAGGGCTTGCTGGGACCCTCCGGGAGCCCTCTCAAAGCACCGGAGGGGTTTACAAAGCGTTCGGGTCCCAGCATGGGCTTCCTTCATCTGCCTTTGGCTGTGTAACGCACCTGAAAAGCACTTCAGAGCATAAGCACGGCGTAACTTGATAAAGCACAAGTTACCTTGGAGCACGAGTAGCCAAAAATTAACTCGCAAAAGAACAATTTATGACTATAGTGTGTTTTGTTTTGTTTTTAACAAACAAACAAAAATTATAAAAAAGCTTGGTTTAACTTTAAAACATGTCCACGGACACCCTGCTTTTATTACTGACCTCGCAAAGCAAAGCTGATGCTTTTTCAAGAGTGATGCAAACAATTTTAAATATATCTATATTTTTATGATAATTTATATATTACAGGCTTACCCACTTGCAAAACAACCATTTTGCCCTGGCAATATCAGTTTCAAGAATCTTTTAAACACTTTAGATCCTACTCAATGTACAAAAATAAATATTGCATACATGATTTCCGAGCAAAACAAGCAACGCAGGTCACCGGAATACAGCTGTAGGGAGCAATAGTCCATACTGCGTCGTGGGAGTGCATTAAATAAAACACGAGAAGCTATTTGGGATCAACTCTCTCTCTTGGACTATAGGATCAGGTGCCAAAATGTCAAAACACGTAAAGCTGCAAAACGCGAGGAACCCATTGGCTCAGGAGGCATCAGCATCCCAATCTGGACGTTCTCCATATGCCTTCCTCGTCTCAGGAGAGGGTCAGGGACCACACACCCACCTCCCCATCTTGTCACGCTTCAGGAACAGAGTTTTTAGAGGGTTTTTCTGGCTCAGTTTATAAACCAAAGTGATTTTCTGCTCATCCCGGTGTGTGTTGTTATGGGGGTTGCTCTTCACGCTGCTGGTGGACAACCTCAGAGGAAGCAGGTGGGCGCGACTCTGACCTGATCCAAGCTGCTGCTGCTCCTCCCTTTCAGCTCCTGCTGCCTTGCTGCAAACTCCTGCCCTCACTGGGAAGAGGAGGAGGTGTGGGGAGACTGCAAAGACGTACTGACTATATATTATTTACCCTACGGTCTCAAAACAGGTTAACGAGACACCGGCATTAGTGCTGTGATGAGTTATAACAAGAACGTTTCGATGTCCTGCCTATGGCAGGGGGGTTGGACCTCGATGATCTTCAAGGTCCCTTCTGACCTAAACCATTCTATGATTCTATGTGTAAGTGATGACAATAGCAGCTGCTTCTTTCTCTCTCTTCACAGAGAAAAGCCAGGCGTTAAGAAAAGCGCACGCATCAGTCTCAGCCATGGATTCTGGGAACATCTTGCATGAGTTTCTTCAGAAAACAGTAAAGAAACCATATGATGGTTTTACCCCCTTCAAATCCATCTACATCCCAGGCTCGTTAGTTCATCACTAACAAAAAATAAGGAGGAAAAGCAGCCTTCCAAAGACAACTCCGAAGCGCAGGCTGCGTAGGGAGAGGCTGACCACCCGTGCAGATGTTCTCAGCCGGCTCAGCTGTCTGGACCCGCCGCGCGTGGCAGCGTCACCCAGTGCTGCGACATCAACCCCAGCCAGAGACATGCCGTCGTCAGCAGGGCAGGGTGCGGGAGCCTCTGCGTTTTGTTGAGGGGGGAGAGGGTAGTAAAGACGGCGTCCGTCGTGTTCCGCGGTAGGGGCAGGTTGCAGATGCTTCCTTCGCAGCAGGAGGTGCAGATCTGGAAGAAACCAGGTTGTAACTTGGTTATTTGAAGAATACCGGTACCGCTGAATAAAGATGGAGGGAAAATAATATGACATTTGCAAAGGAGCACAGTGGCCAGTCTGATATTCCCCCCCCCCATTTCTTTTCCCTTTTTTTTTTTTTCTCCACCCCTTTTTTTTTTAAATTCATCTACTTGGAGAACAATTTCACCCATCCAGCAACAGTATGCAGGTCTTCAGCATGACCTGGACACTCCGGAGAGTTGGGCAGAGAGAAACCTTATGAAGTTCAACAGGGGCAAGTGTAGGGTTCTGCACCTGGGGAGGAATCACCCCCTGCACCAGTACAGGTTGGGGGCTGACCTCCTGGAGAGCAGCTCTGTGGAAAGGGACCTGGGAGTTCTGGGGGACAACAGGATGCCCATGAGGCAGCGATGTGCCCTGGTGGCCAAGAAGGCCAATGGCATCCTGGGGGGCATCAAGCAGAGTGTGGCCAGCAGGGCGAGGGAGGTCATCCTCCCCCTCTGCTCTGCCCTGGGGAGGCACATCTGGAGCACTGTGTCCAGTTGTGGGCTCCCCGGGTCAAGAAGGACAGGGAACTGCTGGAGAGGGTCCAGCAAAGGGCTTCAAAGATGATGAGGGGACTGGAGCATCTTTCTGATGAGGAAAGGCTGAGGAACGTGGGGCTGTTCAGTCTGGAGAAGAGAAGACTGAGGGGGGATCTTATCAACGCTTATAAATCCTTCAAGGGAGGGTGCCTGGGGGATGGGAACAGTCTTTTTGCAGTGGTGCCCAGTGACAGGACAAGAGGGAACGGGCACAAACTTGAACATGGGAAGTTCCATCTCAACCTGAGGAGGGACTTCTCTCCTGTGCGGGCGGCAGAGCACTGGCACAGCTGCCCAGAGAGGGGGGGAGTCTCCCCCTTTGGAGCCATTCCAGACCTGCCTGGACTAACGCTCCCGAGGTCAGGAGAAAATAAAATTACATGCAAAACCGAGATGGGGCTGCAGCGGGCCCGGCAGGTCAGCAAGCTCTTTCATTTTAACCTGTTGGAGAAGTTCAAAAAGGTCAACTATTGACCTTCAGAAAATTCTTTTATAAATAACCGTTCGATTCAGATATCAATCGTTTGCTCCAACGGTTTCGGGGCTTTCCCCCCGACCCGTTTCGTTAAGAAAGCCCCGAGACGATGGGCGAGCAGCCGCTGCAGGACAGAGGGGAGCAAAGGGGGTGCAGTCGTGCAGGCAAAGCGCTCCTCAGCCAGAAGGGAGAGGTTTGCTCCCCTGGCACCGCTGGCAGGAGAGTTATTTAAAGAGATTATTCTTTTGTTCTGGGAGAGGTTATGCCTTTGTTTCCGTAACAAATGGAAATGAGCTGGAGCTCGTTAAGAGGGCAAACTTGATTCTTGACGATGCTGATTTACCCACCGAACCAGTCAGACTTCTGACGGAGGCCAAAAGGATTCTGCCCAGTTTTCATATAAATAAAAAAAAAGGGGGCAATTTTTATCCTATACCTTGTATTCTTCATGCTTTACATATGTGCATCCCGTAGACAGACAGTCCTCTAACGGTACACAGCGTTTGGTGACGGATACGCTCTCTCCAGTAACTTTCATCATGTGTTGGCTAAAGCAGTATCGTGTACCTAGAAAGACAGAAAAATGAGTTTACCTGTCCAATTCAAGTTTTGTGATAGTCTAACAAATAGGAAGAAATAGGAAAGAGGTCTTAGACTTCTTTTCAAATCTTAGGATTAAAAAAAAAAAAGATTATTTTTATGTATTTATTACAATACATGAATATCATGAAATACACACACCTCCACCCCAAGCTCTGGCACAACTCTGAGGTTTCAAAGCACTCTGGAACATGGAGATTTGTTCCCAAAAACTAATGTGGGTCTCTCTGTGTTACAGACAAAAAACACACGCACATTGGATAATCGAGTTATGGAGGGAGGTTCAAATAAACACCCAAAATCTTGTACACCGCTAGTTTTACAAGAATGGTTTAAAAGAGAAAACATTTGCAGTACCTGTTTCTGTCTGAAGCTAACCTTTGTTTGTATAGGTTTAACTTTTTTTCCTAGCTTCATGCAAAACCATTAATTACGTAGAATTACCTAAAACATTACACATTGAAGATGCTTTTCCCTATATCCTAGGGCTGTCCTCGCTGCTCACGCTCCAATGCCAGCTCTCCCACAGCTCCTGCGCAGCCCGGAGAAGATCCTTCACCCTCTCTGTCCCTCAGTTTTATCGTCTATAAAATAATGCCAAAATACCAGCAGAACAGTTGGGATGATTTATGCATTTCTCAGTTTCCCAGTCTTTGGAAAAAGCACCATGAAAAGGACAGTGTCCTTGGGATTCCCATCGCATCTTCTGCGTGCTTCTCCTGCGGGCTCCCTCGTCCCCAAGGGACACCATCCTCCTCCTCCTTTTTTAAGCCACTCCTTTGGTGACACTTGTGAAACGCACGGAAAATTCAAAGCAGAACGATTGACAAATGCTGTGGTTATCCTCAGGCTTAAAGGAATTTGGGTTTGTTTCATGCTTTAGTCATCAGAGGGAAGTCGAAGGTGCTGTTCCCCTTCCGAGCACCCCAAGATGAAAACACTGGATTTTCAACACAGGAAACATGCCACCATGTATTTCTTCTCTAAATTATACCTTGCTTCTTATTAATCAACCTTATTATTGATAAAATTGTTGCTTTCACAGGGGGCGTGGGGGGAAAGGGGCATAATTAAAGTGAACGTTCCTGTTCAGCCCTCGTCTCCGATGGGCGAAGCCCCACATACTTCTCATGTTTGAGGCATTTGGCAACAGCCGAGCCAGATTGCTGATGGAACATGTTATTCATTAGGCAATAAAACCCCTCAGACGTCTGTCATATCTTTGACCTGCTCTTAACTGCTCTTAACTGGAGTGCGATATCCACAGCAAACAGACTTAACTTATCACCAGAGGCTGGAGACCCTCGGTGTGCTGTCTTCCTTCAAACCGGCCGGGGCTGCCCCACGTGGCTTTTCATGGGTTTTCCAGGCTCTCCTGCCCCAAGGGGTGAAGCTCATGCAGTTTTACCCCGAGGGGAGACCTCTACATACGATGGCTTTTAGCTTCTCCCAGGACCTCGCCTGGAAGCGCCATTCCCCAGCAGACCTGCGTGTGCGTTGCTTCGTGTCTCCCGTGATGGCTCACCCTTGACAGGTCCCAGATGGAACAAAAAGCTTCCAGCACCCCATAACTCTTTTAAGAGTTCTTTCTTCCAAGTGTGTTTTTAGAAAATATTGTGCAATCATCTTGGAGATACGTATTTTCCCCTGCAGAGGGACCAAGCATGCCTCTGCTCGTACAGCCATCACTGATGGCTGTCATCTCCTGCAAGGCAGGGCTGCAGCTACGAAGTCCACCGTAAGCAATAAAATCCACTCACTCAGATTAATATTAACTTTTGCACTGCATTCTGGTCTGCCTCTCTTCTCTGAGCAAGCTAAGCGCAATGACGACGGGCACTATGAGAAGAATTGGGCCAGAGAGCCCCAGGAGAACAAAGCAGAGGTGGAGAACATCACCACAGTGGAGTACATTAACTGCTCTGCAGACAGGGAGGCTGCCGGCCAGAGGGATGGAAGAGGGACTCCAAGCTGACCCAACGCTATGAAAATTTTACCAAACAGAACAGAGACCTTTAGAATGATTCAAGTAAGACTTAGAAGCTGATGCTTCTAAGCACGGTGGTGCCCAAGCCATGCTGCATGCTCTACAGCCACAGGGTAAGGATGGGTCTCGGTGATAATGTATCAAAAAAGCACGGATTTATGTTTGCTTAACTTTGCTGTTCCAGAGTGTCTTTAAAGGCACTTGAGAGCCAGGCTGGTCGTGGTGTAATATTCAGGCTGTCCAGCAACACGTGCCATTACAAAAGCATTTAAAAATGAGGCTGTAGCTCTATGTGATTATTTGGGGGATTTTCAGGGCTGTTGATTTACACTGACCCCGGCGTGACAGGTGACACCGTCACCTCTTCTTTCGCATTTTCCTTCCTCTGGTGGAACTGTCGTGCAAAGACTGCATGACATGCTTCAGCTACGAGGTATCTCCAATCACCCAGGCTCGACCTGCCAGGAGTGATGCTGACCTACAGCAGCATCACCCAACGGCCGAAACGCACATTCTCCATGAGGTCCACCTCATGGGCACCCTCCAATACCCTTAAAGGGAGCACGAATGAAGAAACCACCTATCAAAACCAGAAGTCGTGGTGCAGACAGACAGCCAGGCTCAGTGTAAGCCAACCCGTCCCACACACTGAGACCCAGCAAGGCTACCTCAAAGCAGGACAGGCTGGTACGTGTCTCCAGAAGGAGAAAGTTTTCCTCTGTTTTCAACTGGGTAGGGAAACACCAAGTGTGGTATTTCAAAGGGCCCAGAGTCACAAGTTGACTTTTGAGAGTCCGCTTCCCAAACCGCAGCCTCTAACAGCGTTTTTGGGTGCCACCTGCAGTGGCTGGAACATCACATCATGGTGGTGGTGGCCATCATTGAGATGTCAGCCCGCCCACAGGCCATCCAAAAACAGAGTACTGGGAGTATTTTGAGTGCAGTATTTCCATACAAATTAGATCACTAACAGTTTCTGCTTGAGCTGAAGCTAATAAATAACAGAAAACAAGGTTAATGCACAGCAGGAGGGCTGCCTTCTAGGGAATGTTTTTTCTAATCTCTGTTCAATACAGTGATTCATGTTTTCACTCTCAGTTATAATGAGTTTTCTTGTACACAAAATGTGGTTCCCTTTAAGTCCTACTTTATAGTTAATGAAAATATTTTCATTTTAATAGCATTCTGTCTTAAAGACAAAAAAAATAATACCAGGATGGAGGTTTCTAGTTTTCTCCTACCATTTAGCCCAAGCAAAACAGCAAGGGTTGGGATCACTGCAGCGAAGGAGGCAATGCCATAAGCGTACCCCTCTGACACCCAGAGAGAAGGTAATTAATTACCCGAGCAGATAACGCCAGCCCCCTGAGCACGCCTGGAGTCACGCCTCAAACCTGAGGATGCATTTCTGCAGCTGCCTTACACGAACTCAAAAGCCACATTTGAAAATCAAAGCAGCAAAGAAACAAAGCTGGCTTAATAAAAGCGTTCGGATGTGGAAGCGTGGCAGATGCAGAGCTAAGAGATGCCAGCAAAAGCTGTCGGTAATGAGGCACCCCGAAGCAACGGCTGATTTCTGGAGTGGGGAGCAACAACGTTACCGGCTTTGCTTCCACTGCAACAGAAGAAGGATGGAGAATTTAAGCCACAGTCCCTGTCCCCTGTCCCCAGTTCCCTGCCCCTCTGAAACGCTCTGACTGCTGACTCAGCAGTTACTCCTCCCGGGTGGCCGTCGCGCCGGCAGCGAGTGGCTGGGGGTCCGTGCCACCGGCAGAGCCGTGCTCCAGCCCCAAGGCAACGCGGTGTCGGGCAGTCTGGGCACTAACGAGTCATGCCTCCAGTAATCCATTATCGGATCCCTCCAGTTTAAGGAGATAAGAAGTCCTCTGTGCTGCAGATGAAAGATAGACTCAGATTTCCAGTTAGCCCCTTCCTGTGGCTAAAACCCCGTCCTGACTTCACGAGTGTACAGGGGGTGTTCGTACCAGCAGCAGGAGGGCTGCGGACCGTAACCAGCAGCTCCAGTTTGGATGAACACAGACACACCAAAGTGTGGTTCCTCCCTCCCTTAAACAGCCACTCAGTACTAACTCCGCTTTCCAGATTGGCACATCTTTTTTGGTCAAGTTGCTGGTTGTTACTAAAGGCAGATGGCGGAGTCACGCTTCACTCCTCGCACAGCGATCTGCGGGTAACACTGCCCTTAGTCATTTAAGTACCACCTACTCCTGTCAAAACAGGAGCGTCCGCGAACATTGGTCTCATCTGATGCCAGCCAGCCTCATCTCTTTTATCCTTGCTGATGTTGGGCTGATTTGAGCTCAAAGCAAATAAATCCTCGGACAGATAACACGCTCTGACACAGGGTGCACACACAGCTGCTTTATCCCCGCAGTGCAGGTTATGGTCTTTTTCTTTCCAAAATAAATATTGTCTATGGGCACTCGTAATGTCCCACAATAGACCACAGACATTCCAGATAGATGCTGCACAAGCGCTGCTGAGCCTACAGAAAGCATCAGGGGAGCGGTGAGCCCCGGCAGCATCCCTCTCCCCTCACAGCCCCAGCAGCATCCCTTTGCCCCTCGGCACTGGCAGCATCCCTCTGGCCCCATGGCCCCAGCAGCATCCCTCTGGCCCTTGTCCCTGCCAGCATCCCTCTGCCCCTTGGTACCAGCAGCATCCCTCCGCCCCCACGGCCCCAGCAGCATCCCTCTGCCCCCACGGCCCCAGCTGCCATGACAGCCACCTCCTGCCCACACGTGGTTCTCACACTGGTGAGGACACAGTCCACATCCAACCCACATCCAGGGCTTTGATCAGGGGCTGTAGACAATCTTAGTGCTTGTGAGCGTCTCAAAAAGCGCAGCGGTAAGGGCGCAGGAGATCTGAGGGTCTCACCGATGTTTGGGTGCCTGTATCCCAAAGCCCTTTCTGAGCTGTTCCCAACTTCAGACTTCTATGGGAGTTATGAGCCCAAAATACTGAAAATATCTCAATCCCAGCCAAAAAGAGGGCAGCGCTGGCTGCCCTGAAGCTTGGGCTTTCGCCCTGGGGGAGGGAAGCGAACAATGCGAGAACCAGTCCCGTAGTTCCCAGTATGAGAAACACAACCCTTAAATAAATGTCAGCCTGATTTAATTTCCAGCCGAGTTAGAGGAGTACAGGGAGTAGATGAAAGTCCTAAACTTCATCCACTGCAAAGAGACAGAAAAGCTTAAAGGATTACTCGTATCGCTTACACATCTCTCTTGGTGAGGAGGCTTACAAGCAGGAGCAGCAATCACCAGCCTCCGAGTACGTGTAAGGAATAACGGGGGCTCAGTGCTGTCCCGGCGGTGGGGACAGCGAGCGGTTGTCGCAAGGTGGGTTTAAATTAAATGCAGCTGGTTACCTCTTGGACAATAGACATCCGGAGCCCATCGGTTGCATTCGTAATTATCTGCCGCCTTTTCGCAGGTGAAACATTTAAATCCGTGCGGATACGGTGTGGCTGAAAGGAATAGACAATATTCAGTTAAAATGAGCCAATTAATCTGGTCCAACTATGCTTTTCAGAGGCACACAGCTGTATTTGTTCTCTTTAGATGTACCTTTCTACAAGTTCACCTGTCAACTTCATCGAGTTGGGCCCAATTTGTAAAATTCCTATCACCGGTAGCAATGCGGGAAAGGCACATACAGATACAATAAGGACTCAGTTCAGCCGTGTTTACTGAGCAAAAGTGGCCACTGCCAACTTCAAAGGGAGTTAATGTGAGCAAGGAGTGCTTATTCTCTTGATATCAGAGCTCAACATCCAATACTGCTACTTTATCAGTGCTGATAACAAAATATCAGATGGATTAAAATACTTCTGGAAACCGTCCCACCGAGGGAATGAGCTACCGCTTTTGAAGGCGGGCTGATGTCCCCAAAGGAAAGAAAAATCAATTTGCTGAACCTCCAGTTTTTAACAGCAGACTCCGTCCTAATCTATCTCGCCAAACAAAGAGCGTAACTTCTTAAGTGGTCTCCTGGCAGGGCTTCCGTAGCACATTCAATACATCTTCAAGATGCTGCCACCTTCTCAGAAGCCAAACAGGTCACATTTATCTCCATGGGGTGAAGTAAGCTGAACCTCCACAGCCTCATGGGCCAGGTCTCACCTCTCCCTCCTCTTCACCTCCTCCCCTTGGCCACGACACTGTCCAGGTAGGAGAGGTGAAGCAAGAGGCATTTGCTGCTTGTTTCCCCGGGCTCCTCTGGGTAAGGGCCAGCAAGTCACCTGGGAGCATCTCTGGTGGGGCTGGTGCTGCCCTCGAGGAACAGCTTGGGGTGGGACAACACAACAGCACTAATAAATTCACCCCGTTCACCCTGCACCACTAGCAGGTAAGGGTTACGGCATAAAACAGGAATTTCATCTTGCTTGTACAGAATATAATTTTTTCAGCCAAATTTGGAAAGGCGGTGAGTTGGCACTGGCAACAGATGGCAGACACAGCGCTCTTCTACAATTAAATGAGTTTGTATCTGAGAAAGCGAACAGACTAGTGAAAGGAGAGTCCACGAAAGATCTGAAGGTGCATAACTTTGTATAGCGTCGCTTCAGGGATTTTCTGAAATAAAGTCAGGAGGGGTTGGTGCCACAGCCGCAAATGGTTGCATTCGGCCCCTGCTCGCAGCTATCGATGTGCTGGGGCAAACCATGCGGCTGTGAGGGTTGGTTTCGTTGCCAGAGAGATTACTGAGGAGCAGAAAATCATAGAATCATAGAATCCTGGAATGGTTTAGGTTGGAAGGGACCTTGAAGTTCATCAAGTTCCAACCCCCCTGCCATAGGCAGGGACACCTCCCACCAGACCAGGTTGCCCAAGGCCACCTCCAGCCTGGCCTTGAACACCTCCAGGGATGGAGCGTCAACAACCTCTCTGGGCAACCTGGGCCAGTGCCTCACCACCCTCACAGGGAAAAACTTCCTAATGTTCAATCTGAACCTGCCCTCTTCCAGTTTGAAGCCATTCCCCCTCGTCCTATCGCTACATGCCCGAGTAAAAAGTCCCTCCCCAGCTCTCCTGTAGGCCCCCTTTAGGGACTGGAAGGCCGCAATATGGTCCCCCCAGAGCCTTCTCTTCTCTAGGCTGAACAGCCCCAACTCTCTCAGCCTCTCCTCATAGGAGAGGTGCTCCAGCCCTCGGATCATCCTCGTGGCCCTCCTCTGGACCTGCTCCAACAGGTCCATGTCCTTTGTTGGGGACTCCAGAGGTGGATGCAGTACTCCAGATGGGGTCTCACAAGAGTGGAGTAGAGGGGCAGAATCACCTCCCTTGACCTGCTGGTCAAACTAGTGAACAAAAAGCCCCTGACACACTCAGCAACTGCCTGTAACCCTTTCTGTCCTCTAACCCCTTTGGGAAGCAACAGTCTGGTTTTACATCACGAGTACTGGGGATATTTATTTAATTTTCACTCAGCTCTCAACTCAACCCCGATGTTTGTGTGGCCTTAACACACCTTCACCCCCGTCCTTACCCCCGCGCCATGGCGTTGCAGCCCGCGCAAAGGTGGCTTACTGGAAGGGTGGAGGTAGATGATGTCCTTCACGGTGAAGTCCCTGGGCTGGGCAGTTGGCAGGCGGCCGGCCAGCAGGCAGAGCAGCAGCACCCACGCCGGCGCGGGCTGCGAGGCCATCGCCCAGCAAGGACGTACTCATGCGGCAGCCGAAAACCGTCACCTGGGGGATAGCAGAGGACAGGGCTGAACAGAGCAGACGTGTCAGGAGGCCCCGCCACCACCTCTGCCCCCCAGCAACCCAACCTCGCCAAAACCATCACGCTCCCCATGAACCTTCGGCTGCCCTCCCGCGGGGGCAGGCAGCCATGTGGCTACTTTGGTTCGGCTTCAGTGGCATCCCTGGCACCACCGGGGAAAAGGGCTCGGAGAAGTCCTCTCCCAGCCAGAGAGCTGCAAATGGGAGCCGAGATGAAGGGTGGTTGGGTTTGCGACCGCTTACAGTTTAACCAGTTGGCAACTGGTTTGCAAAAACCTCAGTAGGACATTGATAAAGTCATTGGAGACTGCGCTGTGACAGGACTTAATGGCTTCTTTCAGAGAATAATGGAAAATCGCACAATTAGACTGGGAAGAAAGGAAACAGGGTAGCTGGTAGACCCATTGGAATGTCTGGGGGAGCAGTGATGGGTCTCCCACACCCACACTCCAACGTAGGCTTACACCCTTCAAAAATACACCTTTTGGTCAAACCAGAAGCCCCATGTGATTTTTCATGTCTCGGGAAAGGCGAGGAGCTGCAGGTTGTCTCTACCTTCAGCTGGCTGCTGTTAATATCATAAAGTGACTGTTGTGTTTTCCTCATCCATGCACCAAAGGGTCTTATTCCCTCTGTGACGCTGTTGACAAACGACACAGTGCATTTTTCCCATGTCCCTGAACGCAGGGAACTAATTTAAGCAGAAACAAATACCCACTGCGGTACCACTTGTGAAGCTCTCCCCAAACCAGCAGCTTTCAGGAGCATCCCAATCCCTGCGCGCAGGCTGCGGGGAGCCCTCCACCAACAGACAACGCTAAGGCATCGTTAAATACACAGCTTGTATTATTACAATTCCTTAAAAATGATGAAAACTTGCGTCAAAACCGAGCGGGACAGGAAAGCCCCAAGAGGACATAGCTGCCGAGCCAGGCAGGAGCCGCCAGTTTCCCCCAGCCGCTGGCGTCCCTCCAGCACACACAGGGTTGGGTATTTTTGCTTTTTTCCACCCAGACTGACCAAGAGATCTGCAATACCCAGATATTTCCTAAGCAACTTTGAAAGTGTGGTAGCTATTATTTAATAAATCGATTTTTTGGTGTTGTGGTTTTGGGGGTTTGTTTTTTTTTTTTTTTTTGGTCAGGAAAGATGTTCCAGGGGTGGGGATGTAACCTCCCACCTGTGGCTCCATATGTTTTTCTTGCAGCAGAGACCCACACAGGACTTGTGGCGCGGTGGCTGTTGTTATCCTTGGCTCTTATCTGAAAACACCCTTTTTATTAAAACACCGTGAAATCCATAAAAATAGTGAGGGAAACAGATAACACATAGTGTGGTGCGTTAAGCTTTGTTGTCGCAACCCTATGAAGAGGGAAACGCCAGTTTCCATTGGGTTCACTCCATAAATGCATTATCAGCCAGAGGAAAATGAAATCCCAATTAGAAGCAGAAAGGAAATAAAACAAGCCTCTCCCAGCCACGGGAAAAGCAAAAGACATGGGACCAACGACTCTCTGTGGGGTCTGGAGGAAGAAGAGCCTCCAGCAAAGCCAGCTGGAGCCCACTCTGGTGACAGAGCGGGACACGTGCGTGGATTCCGGACTATTCACATTTTTTAGTTCCTCATGGCTAAACACAAACAGACCTGGAGCTGAGCTGGCCAGATGCCGACATTGTCCTGACAGTCCTCAGCTGAGGAGAACAGGAGCCATCAGCTGCACAAGCAACGGCACCAGGTAGACACGCTCCACTCCGGAAGTGTTTGCTTTCAGGGCACGTATCTATATGGTCAAGACCAGGTTGGACGGGGCTTTGAGCAACCTGGTCTAGTGGGAGGTGTCCCTGCCCATAGCAGGGGAGTGGAACTAGATGGTCTTGAAGGTCCCTTCCAACCCAAACCAGTGGGGGTTGGACTAGATGATCTCCAGAGGTCCCTTCCAACCGCGACCATTCTGCGATTCTATGATTCTATACGTAACACAAGTCACACGCGATGCTCAGCGCACGGAAGCAAGATACATTTGGGCTTCTGAGCTGAGTCCTCTCCTACACAAGAGGAGACCTGTCCGTCACCGCACACATCAGCCTCTCTGCTCACTGCCTGGCCAGAGTCACTCAACAGCCACTGAGTTTTCACGTGTGGAAATAGTTTTATATTCAAACTATTAAGATAATGAAGGTTTGGAGGAGAGAGGGATTTTTTGATTCTTTTTTTTTTTTTAAACCCAAACAAAACAAGGCAGATTTTTACAAGCCCCATTATTCATTTTAAGAAATGAGCAGTTTGCAGTGAAACTGCCAGTTCACAAGGGCTCAGCACCAATCCTGCATTACAGTACAATAAAAAATTAGGACCCCCATCCCGAAGAAAGAAGGTTCTCATAGCTCAAGGCAACCTCTCAGCAGCAACCTATGATAGACATAAGTTATCAACAGAACTTAAAATATTGCTATTTGTCCTTCAAAACACAGCGAGATTAACATAATGGCAAGAAACATAGAATCATTTAGGTTGGAAAAGACCCTTACGATGACCAAGTCCAACCGTAAACCTAACACTGCCAAGTCCGTGTCCCTAAGTGCCCAAGGAATTCCTCCCAAGTACAGTAAGAAAAGAATTTGTTGGCTTTTCTCAGCATATTCACAAAAAGCACTTGTATTTACTGTACTGATCAAAGCCTTGCTGTGGAGGACACCAGTTTTCCCTCGATTGCACGCGCTCCCTTTTATGGGACCAAGTGCTTATCCAGCCCAGCTCCAGATGCCTGCGCAGAGCTGTTAGTACTTGCCGAGTCGTCAGATTCAGAAGACAAGTGGCTCTTAGTCCTGCCTGCACGGGGGGCAGAAACCCTCCAGCTGCACGCTAAAAATACTCACGTCGTGCCTCTTGTAGTTCAGCAGCTCAATTGCCATCACCGCTTCTAACCAGTTGCAAGAACCACAAACGAAGAGAAAGAATTCGCTTCCTCACCTCTATTTTAGGTGTTCGAAACGGATTTAATTATAGGCAAGGAACTAAAATTAAAAAAAAAAACCAACCCTCAGAACAACCCTGAGCAGGGCCGAGCGAGGCCAGCCCGGCCGCTGCTTTGAACTACGGCAGTCACTGAAGTAGAAAGTCCTTATTGAACCAAACACCTGCCACCGTTCTAGTCACCGCTCTTCACAGCAAGCACGCGCTACCTGCTCATTTCGTACGCGCAGAGCAGGCATAAAAATAGATACTTCTCTCTACATAGAAGTTCCTACTGTCAGGAACCCGAATCCGCAATATTTCGCAAATATTTTGAGTATGCGCACACGGCTGCACGTAGTTCTGTCCTTCACAGGGGGCAAAAATACACGTACAAATATCCTACATCCAATTGGGAAAATATTCATTGAGGTTTAAGGTAACACTGATATGTCACAGAGGGTGGAACATCAAAACTATTTTGACTAACATCAGACATTTAATAATTACTGCTCAGCACACTCATTCTATCTGGTTTTACACCCACACATAAAAATAAAATGTAATTCCTTTTTTTGTTTTAAAGGAAGGAGATATGTTTATGGACACACTATCCTAAAACCAGCAGACGTCTGCCAAAAAAATTGTTTCCAGTTCACTTTCTTTCCCCCAAATCATCCAAAATTATATTTTTCTGCAAACACAGCTTCTCTTTATGATGTCTATAAGCCCTAAGAAGCTTCATCGAGGGCACGAACACTTTCTATTTTGCTCGCAAGCCCCTTTTCGTTCATGGCTTTCAGCCAAAATCGCCAAACCTTGTACAAAAATATTTTTTCGAGCAGTTATTGCTGACGTATCGGCTACTACTAGAGGGCTGAACCTCTGCTCGCAGAACAGGCTTGTTCTCCAGCGTACCGGCACGTATTTTTTCCTTCCGAATTAAGGCGGCTCCTTTCCAGACGCAGCAGCCCCCCGTGCATAGCAGAGTGCACGCCCCAACCTAAAGGAGAATGGCACGGCCGGCTCTGCGCTTGATACCGGACTGCAGTTAGGGGAAATAGTCACATGGTATTTAGATCATACAGCCTGTTTATAAAAGGTCTGGGGCGCTGACACAGAAATCCCAGTTAACTCAATCTTTCCAGCTTCACCAGCACCTTTCAGACGGAAAGGCACCCCCCTCCCTGCTCTGCAGCAGCATTACTTCTTCCTGCCCTTTGCCCTGACACGGCGCTATGGAAATTAACCATTAAATTCCCTAAGCGGCAGCCCAGTTGCCCATTTGTCGGGTCTCATTAGGGTGGCGACGTCTCGTCCTCGTTGTCACCAGCGCCGGTGACAATGGAAGGTCCTCATCCTGGAAGGAAGGACCAGGGAGCCCCTTGAGGAGAGGTGCTGCTGAACGTCAGACCTCTGGTTCTGGGGGAGCCGCATTGTCAGAGAGGACAGTTATTTGTGAGGATGTATGTGTCCCTCCTGTCCCTCTCACAAGCTCAGTAGATCCCTGCTAGGTGGTCTTCACAGATGGCCACGAGGTGGGCTGCTGCCTTCTGCAAGATTGCAGCATTTCAGGAGAAAAGAAAACAGTTGGACAGCAAATCTTCCCATACAACCCTTTGGCCAAAGCCAGGCATGAAGGAACTCCTGGTTTGTAGGCATTTCTGTGGTTCTCCTTGTGTGAGTTCAACACATGCTACAGTGTTCAGTGCCCCACCACCTCCGTCCCACAGGAGATGAAGTATTGCCCCGCTCTCCCTGGATGTCTGGTGCAGATGAAGGTCGCCCGGTCTCTCTGATGCTTGGGATAACTTCTGCTGGTACCTTGGCTCCACCTTCCTCCTCACTGTCTGGGCTGCATCTCCAAATTTTATCGCTTACTACCTCATTTCATCTTGAAGATATTTTCTCTTACCTCTTCACTTGGAAGAGCCTCCATCTCAAAGCACCCTAAAGCAAGACTTCTTTCAGATAGGTAAAATAGTAAAAGCAAACAAAAGCACCCTCTCACCAGGCAGTAGACATATCAGCCCTAAACTATCAAGCACAGCATGCTGAAGCAGCAACGTCTGCGAGAAACTGCAGAAACCACAGCACAAGTAATTTGCTCTAGCAAATTCCACTGTGCAAGGTCAGCTAGACCATCCTTCTACTACATTACGATTATTTATCAGTAGTTCCTCCTTACGCACATCACCAATGTGACTTCTCCAACAACTGCAAGAGTTAATTCACTGTTCTCTACGTTTCCTCCTGCCTTTCTTCCAGTCCACATAGGTTGGAGTTTCCACTACTGAATCTACAATATGTGTATTCATTTGCTTCTCTCTACTGCTTCAAAAACTAAACCCCAGCTCTCTGTCTGTGCCATGTCAGCATGGTCCAAAGACAAATCTGAATGGCAATGGAAGGTTTCCCACCTGCCAGCTGTGCAGGATCATGGACGGCAATCCCAGAGACTATCTGCAACTTCACCAGCTCTAATTGCAATTTCCCCCCTCCATCTCTATCCTGCTCATTTTTTTTACCTGTCTATTCTGTTTATTTCTTGTCTTTTGGTTCCTACCACACACGTCAGAAAAGTTTTGAACAAAATTGGGAACTTATTTGAATTGCCATTAAATCCAGACTCTTTCCACTTGCCTTTTAGAGAATTTTCTTTGCGGTTGGGCCCTGGGAATGGTTAAACGTATGTTACTCTCCTGATAACATGGGATGTAGTGAAGCACACGCAGCTTCTATCTCAGGAACCTGTAGGAGCTCTTGCAAAGGGGTTTGCTACCTCTCCTCAATTACCGTAAGCAAGAGTAATTAAACAATCAAACACAATTAGTGCACAAATTACTCCCAGAAATGTGGACGATCTAATCGCCTTGCTGCTAATTACAAAGCCTGTAGTTCATTGAGCTAAAAGCCCACGTCCTGGGGAAGCAAAGGGGGGTACAATATGTTCCCTCTCACACCGTCTTCCCTCGGATGCAATTTAATCTTCAACAAGATGTGATTTCAAGATTATTTTAGAAGTAGCACACTGCTTCTGTTTTCAACCTGTATTACCTACGTTTTCAGCCCGACTTGTGGAACTCCTTTTTCTTAGGTCCTGTACAAACCCCTCATCTTTTAATGAGCTGTAGTAAAATGCCACTTCTATTCATGCATCCCCAGAGGATAGCTTGGCTTCAGATAAACACAGAGGAGAGACAAAACAGATGTATTTCACTTGAGTATTTCAGATACTTAGTATTTGGCATAAATGACAGAATAAAAAAAAAAGTTAGCTTAAAAATCAGGCAGGCCACGATGTTCATATGAGAAAATACAATTTATGCAAATTAATCATCAGACTGAGAAGGCAAAATATTCAAAATCAGGCATCATTCATTCCCATTTCACTCCACCATACAGAACACACAGTGGGGCAGGGACACCACTAGTTGGTTTTTTTGTTTTTTTGTTTTTTTTTTTTTAATTGCACGTAATATTCGAGCCTGTGAACGCTTCTGAATTAGCAGCAAGTTGGACAGGAACGATCTAATAAATCATTTCAAGATTCATCCTCTTGGTTTTTGCATGCCATGCCATGCCATGGAGGCAGCAGGGGCAGCGAGCCCTGAACTCAACGGCATGCGTAAGATCGGGATTCAGCTCAGTTTGGGAAGTTCGGAAGCCGGCACTTGCCCCTCCCGTGTCCACGGCACATGGGTTGACCTCGATGTGCGGGGAGCCCCCAGACAGCCCGGCTCCGCGCAGACAGAGGATAAGGAAACCATGCGTGAGCGCAGAAATCCTGGGATTTTCCTGCTAATAAGAAGCAAAAAAAAAAATTCATCGTGTTCCTCTCTGCAAAGGGGAGGATGGGGGGGGTAAATTATTTCCTAAATAAAGATTTAAGTTCACTGAGGGACATGAAAGGGCTCCTCTCTCCAAGGCAGGGATGCTATTTGTGTGAACCACGTGTTGCATATGGCTCTTTTCAGCTGCCTGTGAAAACCTGGTAGAAAAAGGAGCCAGCCCCACAGCGCCCGGGAAAGGGTGTTTTGGGGCAGGGAGGCTGGTCCGGGTTTGGTGGCCACACCATGAAACGGTGCTGGCAGTGGGCAGGGTGGTGGTGCTCTCCTAGGGAAAAGTAAAACGAGGTCCTGAGCCTATGCAGCACGTGAAATTTGGGTGAGGCTCAGTACGGCAACCGCAATTGGGATCATCCTGGACTGTCTTTCCTACTTACGTTTAACCCAGTAAGCAACAGCGTTCCAGTTAAAACACGGGGAAGCACTGACGAAACAGCTGCGCAATGCATCTGCTAGGAAAAAGGGAAAAAATTTGCAGCATGTTACCAAATAAAATGTAGCCAAAGAGTACGGGACGCCGAGGAGACAAGTGAAATCAAACGAAACAGGAGAACGCGTGCCATGCTTGCCAAGAGACAGCTGGCAAATGATCTAACCTGCAACCAAGACGTGAAAACTCTTCAATAAAATAGTTTTCTAGTCTATGTGTCAGGCTAGCAGATACATATACACAGCGGTTTTAAAAGAATGAGACGATCCCGCTGAGCTTCTAAGGTTACATTTTCATGAAGTCTAGGAAATTGGGACAGTCTAGAGACCAGGAGGATCACCAGCACAAACTCAGAGCCTTTCTAAAGGCTCAAAGGAACCACTGCTTAAGGTTAGTCTTGGGTAAACTCCCAGAGCAGTCTTATTTGTGCTACAGCAACAAACATTTCAAGTTGTAAAAAATCGCAAGAGAGGGTCGGTAGGATTTTGTGGAAAATAGGTCTCCAAACAAACCCGTCGTTTTCAAACGGGCAGGATTATGGCTCTGGCTGTGAAAGGAGACTGTTACGCAGAGTAATTGGGGAGAGACCAAAGCAAAGAGCCAAAGCACCCAACCCTTCTGATTACAAAAATGAGTTCTACCCAATTAACCAAGCATGCTCGGGCCAAATTAAAAAAAAAAAAAAAAAAAACACCACCAGCTTAGTGACATCTCAAAATCTAATTGCTGAAAAGGGCATCTTCAAATGAAAATCGTTATTTTTTTTCCCACTTTCCTGCAAGGTTTGGTTCACCCTTTTCTACCAAAAGTATTGACAACAAGAAACTTCTTGTGTTAAACACCGCCAAAGACATTACAGAGCGAGCCGAAATGCTTGTCCGTCATGCAACAAACTGTGCTTTAATAAAACCATACATCAATCTGCACCATTGTGTCCTCGCTCTGCCCATGCCTTCCCCCTCAGCTCTCCAGAGCGGTTTGTGACAGTTCTTCTCGGACATCACCCCGCACATTTGACATGCTAGATTAGGCACCGAGTCACAGACCGCGCGGCATCGACCCAGCGCGAGCTTTGCGGAAGGTTCAGAGATCAGCCCCGAAAACACGATATTGGGGAAATGAGATTTTATTACCATGAACGAATTCAAAACTTGAGCTTTTGCACCGCAGATGAGAAACGAGAGCTTTTTCACCAAAATCAGTGTAAACAGGATTGAGCCGGTGCTATTCCTCGCAACGGGCAAGATATTAATGAACGCCCTCGCTTTGCCCATTCACGCCGTAGTGCCATGTTTTTTCCCCAAACAATTTAAGATATTTACATAGCAGTTAATGAACACCGGGTGGCATTGTTCCCGCCCCGGACCCGCACGGATTAAGCTGCAGAAGGGCTCTGCTCCCCTGGCAGTTCACCCGGAGTTCATGCCGTGTTTTATTTCCCGAGCCAGGCGTGAATTCCCCTGGGCACAATGCACCAAAAAATACCAGCAAGCCACAAAGGGAAGGGACAAGTTTGAGGACAAAACGGCTGCTTTCGGTCATTTCCAAAGAGCACGTCTCAAACCGGGCTGCAGAAGACGCCGCACCGATGTCGGCAGCTAACCCTCGGGGAAATAATTGGGCATGGGCTGACCGTCCCCAGCTACGCGCCTTCGGCACCTACATAAAGTTTAATGAACAACGAACTGAACTCGGCACAACAATCCCTTTGATAAGTACGTCGTTCTCGTTTTTCTCGTGATAGAAAAGAAAGTAGCTCATGTCTGTGTGTGTCCACACCTAACCGGGTCAGGGGTGGCATCCAAAACCCGGTCTGGACAGCAAAATAAATAAAACCTTTCTCTTGCCCTATTTTGTTGTTTGTACCGCCAACCCTTTGCTCCACAAGGACTATAACAGACTCTCCCTTTGCAGAAACTTCCATAATTAGTTCCATTAAAAGGGCAAAATTAATCTGATTTCATGTTTTCTATCATGTGATACTGAAACTCAAGTACTTTTCTCATTAAGTTTTACTCAAAGTTATTCCACTGCTACCCCCCCAATTTTTATGTATATTTTATTTGGTATAAACATTAGAAAAGCTATATATCATTAAAGTCATGTAAAAGAAACCCAAATTAGAACTGACCAATTAGCGTTCTTTCAGCTGTCTAGTTAATCCATGGAGTAAACAAACACTACCATCATTAATTCATTCAGATTTTCAATAGCTTTTCCAGAAAAACAAAACCCGGCATAACCCAAAACAAACAACCCCCCTTCTGCTTTACAGAACTTTCAAGTGTTATTTGAATTCAATGGCCAATTAATTATTTGGCACTTGTCCTCCCAGAAAAAGCCATTTAATTCCTTTATTTTTTCAACTTGTTGGTGAGGAGGAAAAAAAAAAAAAAAAAAAGCCGATTAAAAGAAAACGCTCATCTCCCCTGTGATGGCTGTAAAATGCCATCTTCGTTTTAGCCGCCACTCCCGTGACCGGGTCAAGCTGCCAACATCACGCCGATGGGTTTCAGTGGACGTTTCCCAGGTGGAGATACCTGGGTGCGCTGCCCGGTACTTGCCTGCACATAGGCGGCCTGGGAAGCTGAGCCGCCGCACAGGTCTGTGCCCTTCGCTCCGGCAGAAAGCTCCTCTGGGACCGTCGCCCACCCTTGTTGTCCTCTGGGACCGTCGCCCACCCATGGCAGTACCGGTTACGGGTGAACTTGTCCTGCGACCGGACCCAGATGGAGTCCGCCAGAGCAGTGCACTCTGCCGCCCCTTGGCACGCGCCGCTCACAACGCAAGCTGAATTAACGCCAGTTTTAATTCATCTTCCTGATGCTAAAGAGGTCTGCACCACTTTGCTGTTCAGAGCTCAGTTTGGAGGCGACTGCTTATAAAGCGAATTAAGCGAAAACGCCAGGACTAAAGCAGATATATCCATTCCCTCTTGTACCCGTTCCCTTGAGCATTTAATTTTTCATTTGGTTCCCATACCAGCTCTCCCTACATCCCCCTGTACCCTCCCTACATTGCACTTACAGCTAATCACTGCCCATCACTCCTCCATTTTACCGCATCCAAATCGCCTGAGCGAGGATATGACATAACGCAACTTTCTCATCAAAAATATCGCTATTATATGACACAGTTAAACAGGGAAACATTCCCGTGATCATTAATTATCTGCTAAAATGTCCCGAAGCTAATGCACATATTTATATTTGTTCTTTTTTGACGACAGTAAACCGAGACACGGCACAGAGGTAAACGCTGTTGCACTAAAATCACTGCAGGCACAAAACCAGGCGCTCAGCCTCCTGGATTTCTCACAAAAACAGACCTAGTCATTTGGAAGCAACGACAGAAGAGGATGTTTGTTGTTTCTGCAGTTGTTTGGGGATTTTTTTGTTTGTTTTGTGATTGTTTGTATTTTTTTCTTCCCCAGTTGCTACTTTCACCAACCAAAAATAATCACCTGGAGCTCATGGGTTATTTGCTGCATCGATTCCTGGTTAGCTTCAAATAGCAGCAGTGAACACGGATAGAAAAAGTGAATCTCCCTGAAACTGTGATGTTTCTCTGGCTGATATTTGCTGAAAATAACCAAATTATATTCATACATTCATTTTGTCTCATGGCAGAAAAAATGTATACATGAATAAAGCTACCTAAAAAATGGCTAAGAGGAAGATTATGGTCAGATATTAGGAAGATATTTTTCCTAATATCTGGGGCGGTGAGCCCCTGGCACAGGTTGCCCCGAGAAGCTGTGGCTGCCCCATCCCTGGAGGTGTTCAAGGCCAGGTTGGACGGGGCTGGGAGCAACCTGGGCTGGGGGGAGGTGTCCCTGCCCATAGAAGTGGTGGGACTGGATGGTCTTTAAGGTCCCTTCCAACCTAAACCATGCTATGATTCTATGAAGGGGGGCAGGAAGACCACAAGGGACCTTACATGAAGACTCTGTGGGCTAGATCCTGAGAGTCATGGGACCACCACCCGGTGCCCATGATAAGAGGAAAACCTGGGTTCTGGTAGTAAAAATAGAACAAACAAAAATCAGGAGAGTGAAGCACGCCAAAGCAGGAGCCTGGGAGCCAGGCCACTGGGGTGGATGTTACCCAAATCAGCAGAGAAAAGGAAGAGCAGCTGGGGCGTGAGGAGTTTGGGTTGTCCAGGATGGAGAGAGAAAACCACATTCATTGAACAATTTTACCACATCCCATGAGAAAATGAGGAAAAGGCAGAAGGTAATGGGTCCGCCCTCCTGCCGCTGTGGCCCCACTCGCAGAGGTGCCCCTGTGGATGGGTCTCGCTTGGCTTGCTTCCCCAGGGTACGCTGGAGCATGCGCCTCCATAGATCATGTTGCAGCCGGTCACACTGGGTCAGTATATATTGCTTGGCAACTTTACCAATCTCTGGTACGCAAATTAAAACATAATCCCTACTTGATATTAGTAAACTTTTTTTTTTTTTAAATGGTTTGGGTTGGAAGAGACCTTAAAGATCATCCATAGTTCCAACCCCTTTGCCATGGGCAGGGACACCTTCCACTAGACGAGGTTGCTCACAGCCCCGTCCAACCTGACCTCCTCCCTCCATCCTGGAGCATCTCTGCAATGTAGGAGTTGTGCACCCCTTCGGTCTTGTGCCTCTGATAAGCCTAGCGGAGGCAGGCTCCCATGCAGGGTGGTCAGATAGCCTCTGCGGGGTTTTGACATCCTCATCCCCCTTTTGCCTTCAGCCGTAACCAGCCCCACATCCTGGTGTCTCGTGCATTTGCCCTAGAACCTCTGTTAACACCTCCTACCCACCACCTGATGCACCGTCATCTCTGCCAGTGCCCGTTTCATTCAGCTGCGGCGCTTTAATATCATCAGTTCACTGGATGGCAAGTATTAATAATGATCTTAAATAACGTATTTGATTATAAGTAACAGGGAGCTGAGGCAGACCTCATGCTCCATCAAACCTCTCACCTCCTGAAGATCAAGCTTCATTGCACACTCTTCTGCTCCTTCATTTATCTCTTCATCTGCTCTGCCTTTTGCTAGATCCAAATGCCTCATCATCTTGGCATTAGAAAGTCCACTTTCCCAAGGTACAGAGTGTTTATGGAGTATCATCAGTAATTCAAGTGTCTGCCAGCTAAGAGATGTTATCTTCAACATAGCTGAAGAATACCTCAAAATCGTGCTCCAACTCATCTGCCTTAAACACTCACCTACAGAACACGCTAAAAGCAGATGTAGTTTTCAAAATGTGCCCCCCTGATTTAACCAGTTGCTTAATTTTCACACATGAATCATTTGGCATTCCACAGGCCACGATATATAGCTTTCATTATGTCACCGCTGACATTTTCACTGCTGGAAGACCGTGATTTACCGGTTTTCATTAGACCTGATCTCCATTCTCGGTCCTACCCCCAACTTCTTGAGGAATCCATATCTGATCAGTGAAATGTTGATCTGACTTGAAAATACACTGCCCTTCATCTCCTAATTTCTCTAAAATTGACCTTTTTCTGACAATTACTTCCAGTGCTGACAGTAAGCATATACCACTATAAATAATGAGCCTGAGAGGACAACTCTTTCTCCGGCCTGGGGAGAGAATTGGCTTCTAGCAAAGACACTCCACCATCATAGCCACGACACTACTGTATTTTTACAATAACGTTGCTATATTTTTACCAATTAATATTTAAGATTAAATTTAAAAAAAAAAAAAAAAATCCTTCAAATATTTGAACTGAAATTTTGTACAGTTTTGCTTTCCAACTAAAGAACCAGGCCAGTATCATTGTATTTCATTAGACTTCTTCCCGAGCAAAGACCTCTCTAAACATTAAGAAACCACCTCCAAAAGGCTGAAGGCTCCTTTGCATAAACAAAGCATTGCCCACGGGTCGGCACGGCCAGTGCAAGATCTATAGCTGATAGCACAACCAGGCCAAAAAACATTATTTGAAAACAAAGACACAGAAAAACCCACCAAACCAGACAATAAGGCAATAAGTCAAGCCCTAGTAAGAACTGTTTATTTGAAAGAATTTACAGGTCACTGAAAACCTGAAAAAAGAAAAAAAACCCACCCAAATTGAATCAGCCTAGGATAAAGTATGATAGAAGTTTACTTCCTCAAGCCAACAGGGAGGCTAACTAGAAAATGGGCTGAAAATTCAAAAATCTTACCGGTCCAAAGGACGCATGAGAACACGCCTGATAAGAGGAATTCCAAATTCCTTTCTACAGCACTATTTCAGTTAATTTCTCTTTTTTTTATGTAATTGAGACCTCATGAAAAATTAAGCCAGGCCAAGGTTCTTATAGGGGATGATTGATGGCCTTTCCAAGAATAGTATAGATAAAACACAGATTACTCAACAGCGTCTTTGACCGTCCCCACCATACTCACCACCAGATACACATTTCGGCACTGAAAGACGGATTTAATTTCCATGTCTAATTATGTCACAAGTTACTGGCTGTAAAACTGTCTATGCGCTTAAATCCGTGCTGGGCTCTAACTAGAGAAAAAAGCCATTTTTATTCCCTTTTTAAGCGAAACATGCACTACTTGTAATTATCTCAAACTACCAATGCAAGACAGACACTTAAAAAAGAACTGTAAAAAGTGAGACCACATTATGGAGCGAACCAGCACTATAAATAGAGAGCAAACTTCTCTGATAAAGTTGCTGGTTGCAATAGTTATCCATCCTCATCCTGGGCAGGGGCCACAGGAGCTGGGAGGAACAGTGCCAAGCCGGTGAGGCTCCCCATCGGCTGCCTGTTCACCCCAACACCTGCCACCTCCAAATGGACCAGAGAACCTTCCTCTTCAGTACCTTCAAGTTTTTCCATACAATTTTTGAGGAGTCATCCCACCCCCGCTCCCCTTTCCTATTTGTTTCTTTCTTTTTTTGCTATGAAGACCAATTCGTCATCCACGATTCCTTCACTGGCGGATCCCATTTCCAATAATTATTCTCCCTAAATAACTCGGTCGGGTTAAGAATTCTGGATTGATAAAAAAAATAAATAATAAAATAGTGCTTATCTAGAGAAGTCTCTCACTTATTCCTTTATTTTCAATAAATGGCCAGTACCTGTGCGGTGGGGTACTATATAGAGAGACATATATATGAGCGTGTGTATATATATATATGTGCTATTACGTCAACAGAAAGCTTTGCCCATGGATTCCACACTCCCTAATACGTGGGGGCTACACCTACCCCCGTGGATGAAGTGGGCCAAGAGAAGGCCAGCAAGGGGTGGCCACACACAGATTTCCCCCCATTAGAGGAGCCTGGACCTTCTTCGCTCCAGCATCATGCCCGGCCATCAGCTGGGAGCGCACCACACCAGGGTGCTCACGGCATGGGCACAGCTCCCGCTCCAGCCCAGCACTGGCACGCAGGTATGGCTGGTAGGAGCCCACAAGCTGAAAAACGTGCAGTTACCTCAGGGCTTACACCCTCAACGCTCCCCTCAGTGGAAGTCTGCAGGGTTTGCTTCTACATTGAAGTGTAAAGCCTTGCTAACTCCAAAACCACATGGAAACCAGGAATCACAGGATCCCAGACTGGTGGGGGTTGGAAGGGCCCTCTGGAGCTCCCCTAGTGCCACCCCCCACCAGAGCAGGGGCACCTGCAGCAGTGGCACAGGACACGTCCAGGCGGGTTTGGAATGGCTCCAGAGGGGGAGACTCCCCCCCTCTCTGGGCAGCTGTGCCAGTGCTCTGCCGCCCGCACAGGAGAGAAGTCCCTCCTCAGGTTGAGATGGAACTGCCCATGGTCATGTTTGTGCCCGTTCCCTCTTGTCCTGTCACTGGGTACCACTGAAAAATTCCCACAAGGAGACACTTCACCTGCTCTGTTCTCCTCTGGGGCTGGATGCAAGGACATTTGGGTGAGCAGGAAGCCTTCCGTTGACCCCCAGATACCCCTACAGGGCTTCTACGGCACTGCCTGGTGAGACGAGCACCCTCCGGCAGAGCCGGAGGGAAGACTGGCGCCAGCTCAGCCGTGCTCCCACAGAGAGTCGGGGCACCCACATGGACCCAGAACCTCCTACGCACCCACCGCCGCTTTACACGTGAGCTCATAATTGCAGCCGCAGCTCTGAGCCCCACAATTACGAATACACGCTAAAAAGAGTTGGCTCACGCCCCGCTCACCCAAGCGCTGGAGGCAAAGCCGTGCTGTGGGGTCCGGCACCTAGAAATCATCCCGCTCTTCGCCCACCGTCCGCCAAGGTGCCTTGTCTGCAGCGCACAAAACCCCGCACAATACAACAAGGGCTTCTAAAAAATATACCTTTCTGCAGAGAAGGGACGGGTAACCCAAGAAATCCAGCCCTGCCGAGATGCGGCGGGATAAGGCGCGCAGTAACCAAGCCTCCCGAACCGGGGGAACAGTATCTCTCTGAACTCCTTATAAAGTTATACGGCAGCGTGAGAAGCGTCAGGAATTAATTAGAAAACAGGTTTCCGCGGCTGATCGGGTGTCTGCGCTTTCTGCTACGGCTTTGTTTACGCTGGAAGACGGGCACCAGAGCTGACTCCTGCAGAACAAGCGGACACCTATTGCTCTATGTACACTCCGGCGGGGGGAGAAAAATAAAAAGCATTGCTCAAGCTAAAAATGCTAGAGAAATAAAGAAAAAAAATACTAGATAGAATTTTGTAGAGTCTTCTCTTACATTTACTCTCTGCACATATCCATGTCTTCTCCCCTATGCAATAAGACCGTCAGGAAAGCAAAAAAAAGAGGGTCTCACCCCTCTGCAAGTGATTTGTTTCCTCCAGATTCACCCACTATAAAAACCTAAAACTTTACACATTGCCGTCATGAAAATTATTCACCTGAGAAAACAAAACAATCGGTGGTTTAAGTCTTTGCTTTATATTTTTCAGCTAGAAAAAAAAAAAAAAAAAAGAAATAAAAATCATTTTACACCAGAAACAAAGTAGCTACAACTCCTGCAAGCTAAACCCCTACACGTTATTAATTGCCAGCCAGATTTATTTTCATTTTTTAATATTTTTTTTTTTAGCCTCAGCGGAAACATGTGCAATCTTCACGATTACAATTCTGCAGTAAATCGGCAGACGCAGGCCAAAAACGGAAGCACGGCAGCGGGAGACGAGGTGAATTTTCATCGCCGGAGGGGGACGGGGGAGGTCCCCCATCCCCAGAGCACAAACCCCATAACTTCACCGCTTGCGCTTGTCGTACTCCGGAATCCGGCGCATTGCAACAGCTCAGGAAATTTTCCCTTTCTTCTCGAAGCAGAGGAGAAGAAATAAAAAAGGTGCCATGCAACCTTCTCTTGTTGTGACAGACTTGCACAGATATTTCAGTTTTTGATGTAGTATCGGGGGGGGGGGGTGGTTTCTGTGAAGCTCCAAGCCACGCTGCTGGGCCAGAGATATGATGTCATGCAACCAAATTTCTGATTCCCAGCCAGTTTGAGCAGTAATATTAAATGAAGCCAAAAATGAGCTTCCTGTGCTAAACTGGAAACAAAAGAGCGTTTTTACAACGCTGCCCTCAGGGTTAATAGAAATATATATACATCCAACTCGAGGCACAGTCACCATCTTAACACACTATCGGCTTCGACAGGCGTAGAACAGCGTACAGTGTGGGCTCTCGCATACTGCGGCTGTATTTAAGTCGGTGCAGACAGACGCAGAGCAACTTCAAAACAGCGACAGGCAGCAAGCCACCAGCTCAGATCTGCCCGCCACAGGGCATTCCTGCCCAGCCCCTCGTTTCCCAAAGGTGGAGCACATGGCACGGGGCAGAAGATGTAAACTCAAACCCCAACCAGAGACAGAGGTGTTACTATTTGTTTTGAATTACAAGAAATCTTTCGGATCTTAATTTAACACCACTGACAACCAGTTTTGATCACAGAATCCCAGACTGGTCGGGGTTGGAAGGGACCTTTGGAGATCATCCAGTCCAACCCCACTTCCAGAGCAGGGTCACCCAGAGTGGGTTAGACAGGAATGCATCTAGGTGGGCTTTGAATATCTCCAAAGGAGACTCCCCCACCTCTCTGGTCAGTCTGTGCCAGTGCTCTGACACCCTCAAAGGAAAGAAGTTTTTCCTCATGTTGAGATATGTTCCAGTTTGTGCCCATTGCCCCTTGTCCTGTCACTGGGCACCACTGAAGAGAGTCTGGCCCCATCCTCTTGCCACCTGCCCTTTAGATATTGATAAGGATTGATGAGATCCTCCCTCAGCCTTCTCTTCTCCGGGCTGAACAGCCCCAGGGCTCTGGGTCTCTTGATGGCTGTAGACACCTGGGAGTTGTAACCACAATTAAGTCAAGAGTATGATTACTGGTCAGATTTAGAGAGAATCTGCAAAGTAGATGTTACAACTCACACCAAGGCCAATGGCTGCTTAACTTGAACAGCATTTTACCTGCACAGATGCACTCTGTTGTCAGCCAGCTGTCCCCGAGCATCGGCTGTGGAGGATACCACCCCGAAGGAGCAGGCTTGGTGGGTGCACATGCAGGGCTGAGCAACGGCAGTGAAAGACGGCCAAAGATCCGGTGATGCTTTCTTCAAGCAATCTCAGTGTGTCATTTTAAGTGTCAAAGGATCAAAAAAATTTCAGATGACACAGAAAGTGCTGTATTATACGGCCAAGTCTCATGTCTGGCAAGGCCTGTCCACGGGACGTGACTTGGCTAATATTTCAACAGCACCTAGCTGCTCTTCCAGCTGCCCCACAGCACACAGCTGCTGCACACGTAGTCATGCACAGACCCCAAATATGTCCCACATTCAGCGAGTCCGACAAGACGGACCTGAAACCCCAGGAGATAGGGCAACCAAGGACTGACAAAATAAATATACCTCTCAGAGGTACAAGGAGACCCATTGCCCCACTGGAGACCACAGTTACAGCCTCGGTCCTCAATAATCAACCAGTTTTGATGGAACCGTTGTGAGACACGGTGCCCCGAGAAATACCAAGTTGACTGACGCAGAACTGCAGGTATTTTGGATTTGAAAAGAGCAAGCAGATATTAAAGTCTGACTTGAAACGCTTGAGAATAATGCGAAAAATCCAACAAATGAATGGCGCTCAGACAGATCTAGCTAAGACTGCTAACTGGTGGTCCAGCCCTGCCAGATGCTGTTGACAGCTGCTGAAAGCACGCGCAATCATTTCAAGACAAATCACCTTGAAAATAATCCTCCCTCAAGAAAGCTTATGATAGCCAACAAATGGAAACTGTTTTCAGACATGCGTGAAAAGAAGGGGATTGTAAAGATCTTGGAAAAGCAATTTATAGAAGGGATGCTGGTCAGAGAGAAAAACAGAGTGCAGACAAAGACTGGCATCAACGAACACAGTTATCGAGTATTCTAGACCAAATAGGACAAAACTCCACCAAATGGCTTAAAAGCGCAACTCAAACAAATGGCTTAAAAGCGCTCTCTGTTCCCGAAAATGCTGGGTGCAAGCAGGAGGTACGGGATGAGCCTCGGAAACGTGAGCTTCCACTGCCAAATCCATCGAACTCTCGTTGGACCACAAACGCCAGAGGGAATTTGGATATCCAGCGCACATCATTTTTTCCACCATCTGAAGCTGCCTGGCAGCTTATGAAATGCAAGAGGTTTTCACTACTGTATTTTTAAAAAATCCTACTGATAATGCGTGTGCCACAGACATCACCAGAACTTGCCCTGTTGGGTAACTGGGCTCACTAACGGTCAGCTGTTAATCAGTAAGATGCGCTGGTGTCCACAGAAGCTCTGTGTAGCTTCCACAGCGCTATACGACAGATATACCAACATGTTTGTCCAAAGACATTTTTCCAGTCACAACAGCAGCACGGGAGTGTCGCTGCAAGACTTTAAAACCTCTTCCCGTAACATGTCCTGTGAATGGATACCAGATCCAAGCCTGCTAAATACACAACGCTCTTCAATTGAGATCGGAGTCAGAATTACCGCAGCAATAAGTGTCCCTGTAACAAAGCAGTGGTTATAACATTGATCCTACTTTTTGGAACTTCAATATAATTTTCATTCAGTGGGATGAGACAGAGCCCTTCGCATTTATTTTGTCTGCCGAGCCAGGCAAGCACCCTCACAGAATAAGAATTAGAAGGGAAAAAAAGAGTGACAGACATACAGTGGTACACACCTTGCACGGCAACAGTTTGGTGCATGGCCCAAAGCACCCCAACCTGTACTAATCACCTTGAGCTCATTAATTTACAAAGCTTTGGCCCAACTCCGGCAGATGACCAAGCTCTTAGTTGATGTGATTCAAACTAATCCACTAAAAGGCATTTAAGGGCCGGCTAGGAAATAAGTCTTTTTCTATTGTTAGACGCACTAAAAAGTTTTAATGACATCAGACTCTCAAGGTGAGGGAAACAACACCCAGCTCCATATGTGAGGACTTCTCTCCTCAAATCCCACCACCAGCCAGAGCACTGGGTGACTCAATGGTTATCCCGGCATTTCTTTACCCTCTCGCTGGAGACGGGCAAAAAAGCAACCTGATGCACCCTATGTTATTGCTTCTTTCTCCCTTTTGCACCCTCCTTCTTCTGATCCCATCCTCAGCATGGTTTCCTAGGGGAAGGAGGATTTTCCATCCAAAGCAACGCTCAGACCCATGGGTGGCATTCGGCCAGGCCGGCCATGGAGGTAGAGGCTGGGAAATTGGTGAACACACGCTGCAAACACCCTCCTCAGTTAAGGAGACACTGCCGCTTGCGTTAGTACCTCATTAGACAGAAAAACCCAACCCAATAAACCACCAAAACCCCCAAACCCAACAGAGAGAGAAAAAGAGGAAAAAACCTTTAGGTGCCCCAATCATGGAAAACATTAAATTACAAACCACAAAGCCATAAGAAATCAGGCTTCATCGGGCATGGGCTCGTGGTCTACTTGGGATAATGCCTGTCGCTGGCTAGTTTGCTGTCAGACTGAGTCACGCTCAAAGATTTTGATTTCATCGGTGTCAGAAATCCAGGTTTGTTGTCTGAACACCAAACTAAATAGCACCAAATGTTATTCCCAGGTAAAATATGTTACTGTATATAAAATTCTACCTTTGTTAAGCAGGGAAATATTCATCAGCTTAACAATGCACTTGGCTACTTCAACTGAAATTTCCTCAATAAAGCAGTACTGCAGAAAAACACAAGAATGAAAACCAATGAGAAAGTCTTCTTCCTTTTTGCCGTTTGAATATCAGATCTAAAACCAAGGTAGAAGCTGTTTAAAGCCTCTTTTACCTGGGAAAAAGTAAGAAAATCATCATATGAATTTTTAAAACATTTTAAAACCACAAAAACACTCTGTACTCCATTATATGTTAAAGTAGTGTACAGTTTGGTACATGCAAGTTAAACTTGTTGAGAACAACTCAATAGTGATGGAACATTCATACGTACATAGCAGCTCGTCTAATGCTGATAAACCAACTTTACAATCCTTGAAGGCCAACTAATGACTACACACACACATATATGTGGATACATATACACACACACAAACACACACTCTCTCATCATTCGGCAGAGATGGGACACAGAACGAGGAGGACAAGGACAGTCTTTTCTTGGGCTGGGAGGAATCAATAAAGCTTTCGCTCCCCCCCAAACTCCTTCTTGTAGTTGACTCCCTTGGATGCTCTGAAACACAAGTATTGCCCACCAAATGGACCTGCTCAGAAGCTACGTAAACCTACCCAAAGTCACAGCCGCTCTCCCAACGACACAGGGCTCAAGTTCAGCAGTTGCGGTTGGCTCCGCACAAGACAGACGCCGTGCCCGAAGGCGCTGGCCACCACCCTCGCCAGCCCCTCTTGTCTCGCTGGCGAGGAGCCTCGCTGGGGGCTGGAAGCTCCTTAAGAGAATGAACACATCTCAAGAGATATTAACGCTTAATATCTGCAGACTGGCATCTGCTTCCTCGGCAGTTTAACCCCAAGTGTTCGTCTGGAAAAAGCGCTCTAAAACCAGTCGGGATTTCTACGAAATCCAGCCCTCTACTGGTTTAGCTTTAGGCTCTTGTTGTATTCACACAAGAATCCCAGGAAAACAAACTCCCCTGGCTAAATATTTGAGGCCAGAACAGTCCGAGAATGCTTTTGATCATTAGGCGTCCACAACAACAAAGAGCTCAATAGATGTAGTAAAAATAAAATGTGCAAAAATAACTTAAACTCCATTAAATATTTAAACACACGCAATACCACAATAACGGTATGAGCCAAACTGGTCATGAAAAACCCACTAATGCTCACGTCAAAACCACCTTTATCTGAAGGTTTGCCTTGTTTATGAAAATTCAAACGGCCTGGTTTATTTAACGTATTTAGACTTACAGAACTGCCATAAACCTTATGTGGCGACACTCAGGCAAGGATCATGACACGGGCATTTAGACAGCGTATACGAATCGAGTCTAAATCCACTGCGCGTGCACATCAGAACCACCAAACCGAGTGTCCTGCCTAAACACGCTGTACCGATGCACTCAAACAAAGCGAGCACCGCTGCGGTTTAGGGAAGCCTTTCCCAAACAAACACGAGCATCACGTGTTTCCTCCCTGACAACGTGCGTGAGAAACAGCCTTAACCATATCACAACACATCAGCGGCCACCCGATCGCATCTCCTTTCTGCTTCTTGCCTTCGAATAACGCCTGCGCACTCACCGGACAGCTGAAAAGGTTCGAGTTGATTTGGGATGGTGAAGGTAAGCTGCTGCTCTTCGGGATCTTGGCCGGTGGAAGCCCACGAGGCCGTATGACTTTAGCAACAGATGCACAGAGCGATATCTTAAGATGCTAAAATTTTATCAAGGACTTCCATTATTCTGGAGACAAAAGCTATTGTTTCCACTCGCATCAGTGCTATTTTGGGAAACTGCGTTATGCACACAATTGCCAAAACTAGCTTTTATTTAATTATTCAGAAATGATATCTGGAAAGCAACCTAACGGAATCTACTTCATTTACTTCAAAAACCGTCCAAAACCGATATTAAACAACAAACAAATGAAAATCTGCACAAGAAAGCTTGGAGCTGGCAAACAGAAATCCAGTGGTTTAAGCAAAGAATGTTTTGGTTTGTTTGTCCTTCTCCTCCCTGCCAACCTTATTTTCCGGTGACTGAAACCTTTATGGCATACCTTTACCTTAGCTTCCAAAGCACAACCGTAGACACACGTTATTTACTTAAAAAAAAATCCGTCCTACAGCTGATTAAACTCCAGAAATGAGCTTGTCAGGCCCCTCCCTCCACCATCCAAACAAAAACCCAATTGATTTCTGTAACAGTAATGTGAATACCGTGGCATAAAAGGACAACGAGCTGCAATCACCCCAACTGCGCTTCCATACGAGTGCTGGAAAATAACGTGGACTCACATTGCAAAGAGATTTCATCTGAAAATCTCTGCGTGAGTGAAGGAATGATAACAGTGAAAGGGAGTTAGCAATTTCCAACTAGTTGAGGGGTGGGGGGAGAATGTAAAAATAATAAAAAAAAAATAATCAAACACTAACGCAGCAGCCGTTCGTGTAATTTCCTGTGAAACGCTATTTTTTAGAGGAATTTTTTTAATTGCCCTTAGGCTCTTAATAGCCATATCTAATAAGCTGGAAATTAGGCAAGGTCACGAGTACGCAGCCTTCAGCATTTCTGAACATACATTACCAGGAAAATACCCCGTTTCCTTAACTTCCAGTTTTCCAGAATAATTTTATTCCCGATAATTTGGTTTGTTTAACCTGTTTACATGCTTTTTTTTTTCTTTTGCAGGGCATATCCCTTAGCATGGAAACACCCTTGTCAATACAAACCCCAGCAATTTTGTAACCTGCCTGATGCTGAAATATTTACATTAACGTTTTATCAGCCAAATACCTTCCGCATACAAAAGAATCACCCGACAGCTAGTCAGTCAACTACCTACAAGTCATAATTCGTCTGTACAACAGCTAACGAGATGAAAGCAGATACACACAAAAGCAGTAGGTTGACTGATACAAAGTAATTGCAGGCAGAATTCGATGACAGTAATTTATGTAATTCTATTAAAGGAAAGGCAGTTCTATGGGAAGAGAATAAAAGGTCAGACAAAACCCCCCAGAATTTAAACAGAATGCACAAGGAATTTTATATACTATACGAACACATAAAAGGAAAAAGGCCACAATAGAACTTTTAATTATAATTGCCTCTTTTCCTCCCATCCCTTCCTATCGTATTTAGCAGTTTATACAGCGTATTTAGCTGTTTACACAAAGCCAGGCGAGGCAGCAACTTGCTCAGAAATACACACCGATGGAGGAGCACGCGGGATATTTTACATCCTCATCCTAAGTGCATCCCGATGTTTAGCTTCAAGGTTCCCAACGCAGAATTTTCTGAGCGTTACAGCAAAGCGAAGTCCTGGCACGAGGCGCAGCTCCTGCCGCGTGCATCTGCAGCATCCCTTCCGAGCGAGACCCGGTCTCAACGCCCTGCCTTGGCACTGCTGGCAGCCAAATAAATGGCAATATTGTGGATTCAGCCCAAATCACGCCCCGCGGCGCCAAGGAGGGGACTGAACCGGCGATCACGTAGGCGCAAAGCTGTGCGACGCACCAACAGCAGCGCCATTTAGAGAGAACTTTTCCCCTTTTTTGACACGTGCCAAGTGACAAACTGGGATTTTATTTGGTATGCAAGCGTCAAAAATATTTAAGAAGTTAACAATGATATATGGTCCGTGATGAAGCAGTCCCGCCTACACGCATACATCTCTACCGTGAAACCCTCACAATTTCCACAGCGGCTTTATAAAAACTGTATCGGAAACAATAAAATACCGTGTCTGCACAACAGACCAAATACTGGCACCTACGGAAAATGATGATTATTGCTGCGAACATATGGTGACTGAGGGATAAGAACGACACTCCTCTCTGGGCAGGTCACACCACCCAACAAAGAACAAATTCACCGGGGAAAAATGGGCATCTAAGGTCTACTACAGCCATTTCGATACTTGGCAACAAGTAAAACCATGAAGAATTATTCACTTTAGATGAGAAAGACGGCTTTCCAACAAGCAGGCAGTCTTGTTGCTCAAACTAACCTGTCCTCACAAAAAATCGTGGAATCCAAAATAATTTAAAAAAAAAAAGACTGAACTAAACACCGACTATATTTCTACTCATGTCCTTCCTCACCAATTGTCTCACAGAAAGGTATTGTCTAATGTAAAAATCTATTCAGAGTGCCAAAGAAGTAGCAGCAATTCTACCTTACCACCTACTTTGTGCTGTTCTCACTCAGTAAAGATCTTCTTACAAAAGGAAGATACCCATCGGCAATCGAGATACGCCACGTTTTACCCAGGGACCACGTCAGCCACCCTCGGCTTAAAATAAGAGTTTGTTTTCGAGACAAATGAGTTCATTTTAACTAAATACGTCTTGCTGGGCTTTATCGAACCGAACCATCAGCCGCACCAACACGCACTTCAGTCTTCTGCGGAGTTCCCCATCGCCCAAGCCCGCCTGTTGTATCACTTGACCCCTGCGAGTCGTTCTGCCTGTCCCATCACATCAATGTGACGGACGCGATGTGGGGGCCAGGAAAAGGAGCTATAACCCCCCGGTTATAGCTTACTGCGGTCAGGTTCATACGTGGCTAAATAACATCTTGAAGGATGCACAGCAATTATTTTAGCACTCCTTAAACCGCTATACTTGCCAATCAATCCAGTTTCTAACGGTAGTGGGAAGCCTGGACAAATCAAGGGCTTCAGGCTTGGGTTTCCATTGGAAAAACTCCACTCGCGAGCAAAAAGTGGAAAAAAAAAAGAAAAAAAAACAAAGCGCCACCAAATTATTCTATTTCCAAACTACGATGTAACTTATACTTTGCCTTTTACACCAGAGGGTCGGAGGAAATCAGACTCAAGATCAGCCACGCGAATGCCAGATAATTAAACAAGCGGATCGCTGACGCATAAATAAAGTTTTAGATTTGCGGCGAACAAGTCTCCTACTGTAATACAACCAGGGCGACTATTCAAATGCTTTTTATGTCAGCACTGGCTAAAAAAAAATCCGGTGGGAACTCGAAGGGTGGGAATCCCGCTGGCACCTCCCGGGCCGTGCAGGAGGGACAGGGATAGACCGAGGACCAGCCTGGTTAAACCCCCATCCTCTGTGTTTGCGTAACTCATCGGTTGAGTGTTGGGAACCATTTTATCTGAGCAGTACTAATGAGCTAAATCACTGTTGTTATTGCGGTGATCACCCACCCGTAAGCACCTCACCAAGGCTTTATTTTTACCTTGTTCCGCAGCAAAGCGAACGTCAAGAAACCTCATCCCGACACCTCCTCTCTCCCGACACACGGAGCCTGCAAGCTCATCGCTCGCGAGAGCGCAAACATCCACGTTTTCCTTTCAGCTGTCCTTCCTTAAGCGCTCGTTAGGCAGCGGGTGGCACCGTTACTTTTCCCCGCGAGTCCGAGACCCCCGGGGCTCCGTGGCCGTGAAGCTGGAGCGGGATGCAGGAGCCAGCCTGACCCCCCGCCGCCCCCACCCAGCACCCGCCCTGCGCTCCCATGCACCCAGATAGTCGTATCGCTGCGCCAAACGGGGTTTCCGCAGCAATAAAAAGCAAAAAAAAAATTAAATAAAAAAAATTAACAAAGGTAGTACTAAAGGTATGTTAATGGCCATACTGGGGATCTCCACCCAGTTCACACCGAGATCTTTATTATTTGCTATTAATATTTGAGGCTCTCTGAGGCGACACGATTTTCTTTTTTTTTGAGAGAGAATACATATATTGAGCCAGTTCTGCCCGTTGGAAGTTCACTGTCCATGATAACCATCAGTCCTGTGCTCCGTCACGGCCTTACGGTGACTCTCGTACAGACAAAAAAGACCAACCACGTCCCTTCTGCGCAGCCCGGGCTTCTGATGCCGTAAAAAAATCACCAAATATACACCCAACAACGTACTGTATTAAACACAATGGATACTCCTGCGGGTAATCCCACAATTTGGGCAGGTTTTCATACCTGTCAATATCCATTAGCAAGTAAAAGTTTCCAACATGAAAAAGAAAGCACACGGACTTATGAAAGAATTATATAGAATCATAGAAACCTGCTTATTATATTAGCAAATGATACAATTTACTGTTTTCCAGCACACTAGCTATAGAAGGTAATTAATACCAAGAAGCTGTCAATATTCCCTCCAAAGAAAGCGTATTTTAGCAGAAAAGGAGCACATGCACTGGGTACAACTGGAAACACAGCTATTCGTCTAAGAAATTAATTTCATTTTTTAGAATCACAGAATCACAACAGCTTGCCTGTAATTGGCAAGCCATTAGTTACAACCGGAAACTCAACTGTTTGTCCAAGAAATTAATTTGATTTTTTTACATAATTATACTTTGGGTTTTTTTTAAATAACAAGGAAGAGCGGGAAGCTCTTTTACACCAGCGCTGCGGTGCTCTTTTGCAGGCTCACAACATATCTCGCCATTTCATTTGCTTTCGCTCGGAGAACAATTTGTAAGGAACTACATTTAAAACAAAACAAAAAAAAAACAAAAAACAAAACAAAACAAAAAAAAAAAACCAAAACAAACAACAAACCACCAATCACACCCACACTGCCGTGCCGAAGCCACAGCACCGCGCTGGGGTTGGGGCAGGACCAGCCAGCCGCATCACCGCCCCGGGCTCGCCCCGCCGGCAAATATGGGTCCGGTGCTGCTCCCCCTTCGTGGGGCCACTTAACCCCCAGGCTGGGCTTCAAAAATCCCAAGGGGGGGTCAGAGGGGGGGGGTTGAATAAAGGGATAATGCTCAGGTTTACCTTTCACCTCGTGCAACACGCAGTATGTTTTTCTAAGCATACATCACCCGAAGTGACTTTTAAACTAAGATCATCACTTTTTTTTTTTTTTCTGTAATAGAAAGAAAAAAAAAAAAAAAAAAAGGGTTAGAAAGGAGAGATTTTAATAGAGATGTACCTTTGCAGCAAGGGTGTTCTGGCGGGTCGCTCAGGGGGATTCCATCACGCTCTCAGCAGCGCCGGGGGATCCCGGGACGGTCCCCCCGGCCCCCCCCCGCCCCGGTCGCTGCCCGCGACCGACAGCAGCTGCCATGGCCCACGGCGGGACCGGCGCCGGGCACCGCTGCCTGCGGGACCAGCCGCTCCGCCGCCCGAGGAACGCGCCCGCCGCAGCTCTCCTCCGCTGGAAAAGGGAAGATTAGGATCTTCGCCGGGCACGGATCAGGCTGAGCTCTAGTTTCCTTTCATGCTTCGTTAAAAATGAGATGCTGGGTGATTTCAAGCACATACAGACATATCGAACAATTATGTTGTTATTCTGCTCGCTTACACAAGTCGCCTTTGTTTCAGGAAAACAAAACGAAACAAAAATAATCTACGGACGAGGAAGGGTAAATTGCAAAGCACGGGGAACGCGCAGCGCCCGGGGAGAGGAACCGCATCCCTCCGCGGCGAGGAGCGACCCCGGCGCCGAGCCAGCACCGGCCAGATCTGAACTATACGCACGCCTGGCTGCGGGGTTACCTTCTTCCCTGCAGCTTTTCCGCTCCGAGGGGCTGATGCCGCCGCGCGCAAGGGTCAGCGGCGAGCGATTTCCAGCTATCTGCTCCAGCTGGGAGTGCCTTTCCAGCGATGAATCACGCCGGTTTGTCCCAGCGTAATGTTACAGAACGCTTCACTCCAGCAAAACTCCGTATACGAGGCTGCAGGTTTTCATCTCTCGCCAACTTCAAGTGGGTTTCGTTATCGTTAAAAGAATGTAATTACGTGTATCTCCCTATATTCAAGTCTGTTTCTCAACAGACTGAACATAAATACCTACACGTACTCAGAGCAGCATGACATCACATTTTAGCTCGGTTAAGTGGCTTTTAGATAACGAGCAATACCCCGCCCCTAAGAACGCGAAGATTAGATAAAATATTGAAGCAGTGCTGTGACTTCCAACCGTTTGTTTGTACACACTAGCGTGAAGCTTAACACCACTATTTAATTCATTTCGGTACATTAATTAGTCACGCAGGAAGTATTCAAAACAGACTAAGCAACAATTCATCAAAAAGAAAAAAAAAAAAAGCATTAGTATTAAATCAGCATTGGCTGGCAGTTGAAAGCGGCTAATAAAGCCAGGAATGCTCTTGCTGATGGGAGAAGCTACACAACCTGTCCCCTGCTCCCAAATCCGGGGCAGGGGCTCCGGCGGCACCACCGGTCTTTCCTGCTCCAGGCTGCTCCCCTTTCCTCTCGCAACGTTTACGGGAATAACGCATCTGCAAAAATATAAGTGCTCTCAGACAGTTCTCCGTCACGGCCAAAGATATTTTTGTCCTCTGGGTTTTGAGCGCTGCCACGCGTGTGCTCCTATGTATAATTTCATTTTATAAAGATGTAACCATTATTCGCTCACGGGAAAGGCTGCGAAGTCAGACCCGATTCTTGAATTAATTGCTTATTATTTACCTACACAGCATCTTGGAGAGGTCCGTGTTTTCCTCTCAGGGCTACTATAGTATAAACATTCGTTTCGAGTATTCCCTAGAGTTTTGCAGGAAAAATGCTGTGTGGTGGAGCACCGACTCAGGGTGACGGGCAGAACTCCCCAGACCGCTGCATCCCACCAGTCAGGAAAAGGCTGAAGGAGGACTTGAAGAAGCGACCGGGAAAGAGAAAAAAATGGTCTGGCAGAAGAGGCAATCAATAAATAGAGAGATCCGGGAAAGCCTTTATGGGAGCGAGGACCAAAGCTTTGCGCGGGCAGGGTGAGATGCCCGTCCTCGCCCTGCTGCAGGACCAGAGCTGCAGGGTATTCCTGGAGGATGAGCTGCTCGGGCAGGTGATTTGAAAGGCAGATGCCGGCTCCAGGCAAAAGACCTTAGTCAGGGCTGGGTGTGGACCAAGGAGCTCCATGCTGAGCAGGCAGCGCTTGGACGGAGAGGATGGGAGCCAGAAAGCCCACGCCAGGAAGGAGCTATGCATCTCCAGTTCGGTACAGGGCATTGCTGGGACCAAGGAAGGGCATCTGGCCGGGTTTAGTCAAGGGGTTCATAGATTGCATCAGGCAGGCGGTGGCTGTAAAATGGGCTGCAGCACATCAAGTATTCAGTGGTCTTCTATGGACTGAGGCGGTAGCCAGCCTTACCCCCAAAATAAATGGGGAAAGAAAGAAATTGCCTTTTCGGGGGAGCTAACCGGAAAACAAGGTGAAAAGCGTGGAATAGACACCGAGTATTGCTAACAGAGGGTGGACACCCTGGGACTGAGGTCCTGACTCAGCTCAAAGATCATCCTTCAGACTGAGAAACCCTGGATGATACACAGGATTTAATAATACATAAGTAATTGTTTTCATATTTATTCCCAAGAGTACCATTGATATGGACAGACTCATCCAGCTGGAGCTTTCAGTGCTCGCGAGTCATCCCAAAGAATCCATCCTAACCCACCAACAAGGAGCTTACTGAAGAGAAGACAAGAGGAGCAGCAAGGCTACCAGACGGCATCCTGAAGATGAAAAGTTTAAGAGGACGGGCAAGAAATCCCACACCAGTGTCAGGATTATAAGGGCTGTAAGTATCGTGAAGGTTACAAAAGCCTTGCGTTTCTGAAGGGAGATTATGAGGTCAAAATGTCTAATTGAAAGGGGTTCTATAGGAATCAAGTCATTCCAAGTCACTCCATTGGTATCCACAGAAGGTAAACCTACCTGACTGTACGTGCATGTTCAGAGTCATTTCAAACCGCCTAGAAACTTGGTATATAAAACCATTGGTAAAATAACCTGTAAAATTATGCATGTTATGAAATAAATTGCAAAGCATTTCAGACTCCCATACAGACTTGAGGATTGAAGATATAATTGATGTTAACCACAGAAAAAAAAGCTCAGTAATTTACTGTGAAAGGCGTTTATTTCTTCTCCTAAGGAGGATTGCTCACGGCAGCCAAGCATCCCGCGCATCCCTTTGCTGAGAGGTTGAGCACCGCCAGGCGATGTTTAAGGCAGGCTCACGAGCAGGAATTAACCACAACGGGCCAAGCGAGCACTGTGGTGTCTCACGCCAAGTCAAATTGGGTAACCTTGAAGCATCAGAGGTCAGCTATTAATAGTTATTATTAATTCATTAAAGACTACATGAAAGAATTAACAATCGTAGACAAAGCCGGCCGGCAACATTAGTTCCATTGATAGCAAATGCTGTTTTTGTCCTTATGGTAAATGAATGAGCGACATCTGTTCCTTCAGAAATGGTTTGGGTTTGGTTTTTTATTTGGGGGGGGGGGGGGGGGGGGGGGGCTTAAGTGCTGTGACCCTGCCTTTAAGCACTATGTAAAAATAGATACGAATTTTCACATATCTGCAGACACTTTCTAACTGGCCGGGCATGAAAACACATCGCTGTTGAACACTATCTCCAGTGCAGCCCTCGGCTTCTGTGCCAACTTTCAATACATTTTATTCATCCACTGGCCTGCGATGGTTTATGAATGTTCGTTTCATAGCAGGGCAACTTGAAAGCCGTTTCTTTAGTTGCATGTAGCTTATACAGGCACCAGTGTGCATCTGCGGCTCTTCTGCTAGATTGCATCCCTCAAATTCCCCATAAACACTGGGAAAATAGCTAAAGCGGGACTATTACCATCTCATTATCTGTGTCCATCGTGACCTACTCTCGTTTAGGCACAAGGCTGAACTTCTTTGCATCTGTCCTTCAGAACAGTAACTCCCTTATTAAGTGTACCTTATTACTATTTATAGCTCTCCTCTACCAGCATCACATGTAACATATCTGTCTAAATTAAATTTTGCCATATCCTTTTTTAAAAGCCTCCTGCCAGTTTTAATCACCTTTATATCTGCACAAAAGTTTGCCGAGAGGACACAGCCACTTGGTGTTTCATAGAATGGTTTAGGTTGGAAAGGACCTTGAAGATCACCGAGTTCCAACCCCCCTGCCAAAAGCAGGGACACCTCCCACCAGACCAGGTTGCCCAAGGCTACCTCCAGCCTGGCCTTGAACACCTCCAGGGATGGGGCCTCAACAACCTCTCGGGGCAACCTGGGCCAGTGCCTCACCACCCTCACAGGGAAAAACTTCTTCCTAATGTTCAACCTGAACCTGCCCTCTTCCAGTTTGAAGCCATTCCCCCTCATCCTATCGCTACATGCCCCAGTAAAAAGCCCTTCCCCGGCTCTCCTGTAGGCCCCCTTTAGGGACTGGAAGGCCACAATAAGGTCTCCCCGGAGCCTTCTCTTCTCCAGGCTGAACAGCCCCAACTCTTTCAGCCTCTCCTCATAGGGGAGGTGCTCCAGCCCTCGGATCATCCTCGTGGCTCTCCTCTGGACACGCTCCAACAGGTTTCTGAAAGAACAGCTCAGTTCTTACAGTAGCAGACAGCCCCCAGAAGGCACACTGCCTATTTTCCATACCCTCCTGGATTTAGGCCAAGAGTTTGGAAGACACAGGGTGAGTAAATCATTAACCTTCGGGCTTGGTGGAGCTAGGGCTGGATGTCCACCATCAGGCTGTACAAAAGCCAGGGCACGAGAGAGATACTCACACGCTTCACACCCCTGCGCAGCCCTTCCAGCCCACCTCCCCCGGGCTGTTCACCATCCGGGGCAAAGAGACGGTGAAACACGACAGTGCTTTCAGGTATCCAAAGTCTGGATAGGCTATAATGTTTATTTTGACAGGAACTGAACCTCCACATCTTCAGAGACATAGGAGAGGGTCTTGATACAAAGAGGTTCTCCAAATTATAACCCTCCAAGTATCTTCTGCTTCCTACAAACCTCAGGGAACCGAGGTGTTTGTGTGCTGAGCCCAGAAAGCACCACTCAGAACACGGCAGTCTCGGCAAGAAAATGTTCAAAATTAGCCACAAGGATATTAAACTTCACATCAAAGGAACGCGACTGAAAGTATTGAGTTTTGCTACCAAAATTCTACCAAATTGTCTTATTTGGTAGAAGACTCGAGGACAATAGCTTGGAGACGCATTCCAAGCTATCAGTGTTTTGTAGTCATATTACAACTGTAAGGCTTGGGTGCCTGCATGCCCAAACAGTCCTTGGTTTCATATGGAATTAGTGACATAATTAACAACATTTAATAACGTTCAACAGATACTCAGAGACAGAAGACTGAATGAGCAGTCTAAATGGGTGCCTTTCTGTGATATCAGCAAGACCGAATTTTCCAGCCCTACAAAGGAAATTAAGGTAAATATCTATGGTGTTACTGCTCTCTAGCATTTGGAAATTATTTTCCCAGTAGTAAAGCTGGGAACACACTATTAAATCGCAGCATTTTATGAAGAACAGGACACACTGGGCATTCTTGTATCCGTCACTTCAGACTTTCCTGGTCTAAAAACCACTTGAAGAGAGAGAAAAACCCGATCGATTATTTGTTCTAACTACATCCAGTCTAACACCCCAACCACCAAAGCAGTACCAAAAAGAAAAGGATTTCATACCGGTTCAGCATCCTTTCATTTTCAATAGTAACCCTCAAATACGATTCCTTTTGGACCCCCCTTTGAGAGAGCATGGCTTAAGAGAACAAAATACAACACCTCTCTAGTGTAATAAAAAAATAAAATAAAAAAAAAAAAAACAAAAAACAAAAAAACACCTCAATATTTCAAATAAACAAGAAAATATTATAAGAAAGAATGAGGTAAGGTTTACAGAAAGACAGGCAGGTAAGGAAAATTTGGAGAAAAATAGTAGGAGTGCTTCAAGGGTAAGGCGGCTGCATAACGTGGAGAAATCAGTGCGTGGGGAAGGGGAACAGAAGATTTAAGGCAATCCATGGGTAGGTGACAGGGGAAGTCCCTATATTCTCAAGGACCTACCATCCTCTGCCCAACAAGAAAATAGATTAATTAGCCAGTACGGGGCTCTGCGCCAGAGCAGAAGCAGGAACATGTCCAAAAATCTTCTTGTAAGGTTTTACCCCATGGATAGTATGAGTTTGGTTTAAAAAAACAACTGAAAAAAAAAAATTATAAAAAGGCGGGCAAGCCACTAAGGAAGAGAAGAAGCTCCAGCCAAGGAGCAACGACCAAAACACTCGCACGCAGCTACGCAACGTTGCATTTCCTAGCAGAAGGTATTGAAGGTGTGTGGCATGTTTTAACAATGCGCCCTGCTATTTATAAGCCACGGTTTCAGCGCGCCCGTTGTACCTACCGAGAACAGCACTTTAGAGTAAATGACTTAGGGCGTGTTTTTTCCTTCGGTGCCAGGCTCTGGGCAGGAGACACCGCTGCGCCAGGAAGGGAATTCCAGAGGCGGGCAGCAACTGTAGAAACTACAGCGTGGAGCCTTTCTGCCAACCCAAGGATGCTTCACAGGCAGTGCGCTTCTGGATCAGGCATAAAAAGCATGGAACCATGAAATCACAGAATCATCAGCGTTGGAAGGGACCTCTAGACATCATCTAGTCCCACTCCCCTGCCAAAGCAGGATTGCCCAGAGCACATTACTCAGGACTGCATCCAGGCGGGTCTTGAAAATCTCCAGGGAAGGGGACTCCACAACCTCCCTGGGCAGCCTGTGCCAGTGCTCTGTCACCCGAACCGTAAAGAAGTGTTTCCGTGTATTTGAACGGAACTTCCTGTGTTCTAACTTGTGCCCATTGCCCCTCGTCCTGTCACTTGGAACCATTGAAAAGAGCCTGGCTCCATCCTCCTTCAACCCACCCTTTAGATACTTGTATGCCAAATAAAGGATTAAAAAAAAAAAAATAAAGGGGTGGGGGGGAAGAGAGAGTTAATATGATAAAAAATATGATAAAAAGGGTTTTGTTTTTTTTTTTCCCCCCACTATTTTTTTTTGTTTTTTGCAAAGAGCAGGGAGAAAAGTGACAGGCACAAAGAGACCCTGATTGCCCATTATTAACTGCTAGTAGCACCATTAGTTTATTTACCAGAGTGAAAACTAATAAGGAGACTACTGAGAAGTTTGGTTTGAGGCATTGCGGCGTTCCATTACAGTCTGGAGAAAAATTGGAAACGAACCCGATAGCTCTGTACCCCATTAACTCTTTCTCTGTGTGGAAATGCAAACACACACGCCCGTTTTCAGCCGTACTTGCCAGGAGAGCTCCTAGTGATTTTTTGACAGCTTTAATCCCCCACCCCAGTAGAAGATTTCTTACTATTTTTCCTCTTTAGGCCTTGTGGCACAGTATTACAACCCTAAAATTAATTTACTGTCAACATAATAGTTTATATGCCCGCCATGCCTTTGATCAGGACCTGTCAAAGCAGGGCACAGAATGCAATTAATTAACTATAAGTATCTCCTGATACTCCTGGGGTCGGTAGTAGGATATGGCAACGTCACTTCAGCTCTCCAGGGAGGGAGGGAACTCCTGGGCTGCATCAGAAGTGTGGCCAGCAGGTCAAAGGAGGTCATTCTGCTCCTCTACTCCACTCTCGTGAGACCCCACCTGGAGTACTGCGTCCAGCTCTGGAGTCCCCAACATAAGAAGGACATGGACCTGCTGGAGCGTGTCCGGAGGAGGGCCACGAGGATGATCCGAGGGCTGGAGCACCTCTCCTATGAGGAAAGGCTGAAAGAGTTGGGGCTGTTCAGCCTGAAGAGAAGGCTTCAGAAAGATCTTATTGCGGCCTTCCAGTCCCTAAAGGGGGCCTACAGGAGAGCTGGGGAAGGGCTTTTTACTCGGGCATGTAGCGATAGGATGAGGGGGAATGGCTTCAAACTGGAAGAGGGCAAGTTCAGATTAAACATTAGGAAGAAGTTTTTCCCTGTGAGGGTGGTGAGGCACTGGCCCAGGTTGCCCAGAGAGGTTGTTGAGGCCCCATCCCTGGAGGTGTTCAAGGCCAGGCTGGAGGTGGCCTTGGGCAACCTGGTCTGGTGGGAGGTGTCCCTGCCTATGGCAGGGGGGTTGGAACTCGATGATCTTCAAGGTCCTTTCCAACCTAAACCATTCTATGATTCTATGATTAATTCCTTCAGTAACCTGCTCGGTAAAGATAAACACTACCTCCAACTCAAGAGATAGGGAGAGGATAAGGAAATCAGACTCATCACCTCTGCTTGGTCAGCAACCTAGAAACTCCAGTGTCAGGGAATGCAGAAATAGCACCGCACTAAGAAATGAAACAATTTTGAAAACTCTTCATGGATACCTTAGAGAAACAGGAAGAAAACAGGTAATATTTCCTATAGTTTAGGGTGATGTAAATAACAACTTTTTTAACCAGTTGGATAATAATAAGGCCACTTCTTTTGCGAGTAGCTCTATGTGTACAGATGACCACCACATCATCTGCCTCTTCCCCCCACACAGGTCCCTGTGCGTATGTCACCTCTGATGGTGCTGCCAGATCTTTTGACTGCTGGATGCTTTCATTTCTGGTGGGGTTGGGTAAATAAAACCCCTACAACTCTGATTTGGGAATTAATACCCACTTGAATCATTGTTAAAACAGCAGTCTGTCCCCCCAGCCCATGCGTTTGTTTCTTCCCTCAATCTTAAAAAGAGTGGACGGGCTACAGTAACTCATTGCAGATCCCATTTGTATGGGGATTGTTGTGTGATTAATAACCTAGCGTTGTGTGATTAATAACCTAGCGTTTTCATAAAATTACTACATTAGATCTTTTTGTTTGGTTTGTTTTTCACCATTCCTTTCATAGAATCGTCTCGGTTGGAAGGGACTGTTAAGATCATCGAGTCCAACCATCAGCCCAACACTGCCAAACCCACCACTAACCCACGTCCCTCAGCACCACATCTGCCTGACTTTTAAATCTCTCCAGGGATGGTGACTCCACCCCTTCCCTGGGCAGCCTGTGACAGTGCTTGACAACCCTTTTGGTGAAGAAATTTTTCCTAATATCCATCCTAAACCTCCCCTGGTGCAACTTGAGGCCGCTTCCTCTTGTCCTATTGCCTGTTCCGTGGGAGCAGAGACCGACCCCCCCTCGCTACCCTCTCCTGTCAGGGAGCTGTCGAGAGCGAGAAGGTCTCCCCTCAGCCTCCTCTTCTCCAGGCTGAACACCCCCAGGTCCCTCAGCCACCCCTCACCAGAGGTGTGCTCCAGACCCCTCACCAACTCCATTGCCCTTCTCTGGACACACTCCAGCACCTCAATGTCTTGTAGGGAGGAGACCAAATTGGAACACAAGTTCAGAGGACCAAGCAAAACCACTGCTATCAAGTACAATCTCTCTGGGTAAAAACTATGTGAGAAACATCTCTCCATCTACAAATACAACAAAGTATTCAGATGCAAAACACCTGAGCTTTGTGGAGATGATCTGTTTGGTTTCTTAAGAGGAAAAAAGATCTCCCGAACAAGATTCCCAATAGTCTCTGACGCTCATAGCTAGCTATTTGGAACAGTTGGATCCTTGATAAGTACGAGGGAAATACCTGCATTTAAGTTTTCAGCTCTCCAGAATAATTAGGTAGAGAGCAAAGACAAAAATTAAAAAAAAAAAAAAAAAGAAAGAAAAAAAGATGGATTTAAAAGAAAATACCAAAGGGGGCTAAACCCTAAACTGACAAGTTTTATATTCTTCCCTCGGGGAAGAAGTCTTTAAAGCAGGTGCAGAGATAAGCAGCAGGAGGCACAACAGAGTGGAGCAAACACGACAGGGAAGAAATAGCAAAATCACCTGCAAATACAGCTACGTCTCCTTCCCGCGGAAATGGCGTCAGACCACACAAACCAGCTGGGCAAAGAAAGCATTTCCGTAACCGCAAAATACCATGCAAGCTGAACTTCTTTGACCATATCATTAATTATTTCACTGGTCCCAGGTCAGAAAGCTGTTGGAGGAGGATGTGTACACACATTTGCTTCAACTCTTTGTCTTAGATTCCACAATTTTTCCCTAAAGGATTTTGCAAGGTTCTGGCAGTGGGAGAAATCTCCTGAAACCTGTCCCTCTTTGCCAGCCTCACACGCATGACCTTTTAGTTCGGAGATGGTTCCAGCCTTTTTTAGGACCATTTGATGCGCGCAGGGTCCCGAAGCAAAGAGCCCTTGTTCGGTCTGAAGCTGGACACCCAACTTTATGAAGCACCTGGTCCAACGTCCACTGAAGCTGAATTAACGCAAGTCTCCCATCAACTCCAGACCTGTTTGATTAGGCTTTAAAACAAACTAATTACAAACTTCTCTATTTTTTTCCCCATAGCTAAATTCCATCAATGGATTAGTATTTTGGTTTTTAACCGTGAACAATATCTTGGATTTTGCCTCTCACTTTTAAGTCAAACTTATTGTCTGTCTGCAACCTAACCATATTGCCTGTTGCTCTTGTTTTACAGATGGCGTTGCTTTTCGGCCAGATGTCTTCTTCAGGTTTATACGTTAAGGAGATAAAATATGAACTGGTGGAATGACAAGCAGATTAAAATAAAAGAAAAAAGAAAGATATTCAGCTGTAATTGTTCAGACTGCCATAGCGGCAGTTTGGCAGAACTGTGAGGTGATGTTGCCATGTTTAATAGACAGGATGAAAAAAAAAGCTTTGAGTTTAGTAAAATAAGACAATAAACAAAAGAAGGGGGAAAAGCCATTGAGAAATGCTTTGCATGTCTTTATAGTTAAGAAGTTAATGGTCCAAAGTAACATCTGTGCTCTTCCTACATTCTTAAAAAAAAAAAAAAAAAAAAAAAATCACTTGCTGATTACGTTAGCTTGCTTTGAAAGCCCACAGCAGATTTATTATTTCCTTCGGAAAAATTGTACTTTGTTCTTCCTACAATATCATTCCCATCAACTGCAGCATGCCAAAAGAAGCTGCTTTGGGAATAAGCCAAAAAGATGGAGACAATGTGGTATACTCTAAGCACAGACTATTTATGGGCTACGAGAAAAAAAAATCCTTTTGTAATTTTTGAAGTCTGCGTTTGGTGCAAGTTAATGAGAAAGTTTGAGAGACTGAAAGGTCTCATTATGACATGTCACTCCAAGATCACATCTTTGTTTTCTTAATTTTCTTTTAAGCTGCTCCCAAGCTGGCTAAAAAGAATCTTTATGAGAGAGGATGAGATAAACTTTGAGAATTTCAATGCAAAGATAGCCAGTCCAGATTTAGATCCCCCCCTTTTTTTTTTTTTTTTGCTCTTGCAGTGAGCTGGAGTGAATGAGCCTACCAGTCACCGAGAAGAGTGTCGACAGAGCTATAAAACCCCAGGTATGTTTTTCTCCCACTCTGCTGGCATCTTTTTGGGCCGAGTAGAGAGTTTCTGGTTATTTACAATACTGTGCACATCGATACAAATTTAGTCCTCTCTTTTGCTTTGGAATCTCTCTTTTTTTTTTTTTTACCCCCCCCCCAGACCACAATCATTTTTCCAAATTATTTACTGGGTAATGCTGAGCAACAGCTGTAATTGTGTGGGTTATCTGTGCTCACCGGGCACAGCCGCTCTTCCCAAAGGGAAGGCTGAAACAAGTTGACATAGTTTGAAAAATTACTGCATTGCTAGTAATGGATTATTTCTTCTCATTAACCTTCTCATATGATTAAGTAAAATCCTTTGAAGTGGAGTCATTTCTTTAAGTGGGCACAGAAAAATCTGTCACATGAAAAAAAAAAAAAAAAATCAAGATGATGGTCAAAAAAGAAGAGTTTTGGTGCACAAAGGGAAACGACTGCCACAGTTATTGATTAGCGGATCACCTCTAGGACCTTTGTGTTCAGTGCCTATTAACAAACACATACAACTTTAGGTATTAATGAAGTAGCTCATCTGGTGGCTTCACGGGAGTGCTGGCTCCACTTTCCCAACCCTCACTGCCTCGGCAGCATTAGAGCCGTCTGCACTGGACTGCCAGTTTGTCTCACCCCACCACTGCAGTGTGCTGCATGCTGCAGGGCTGTTCAAGCAGGCAAAAAAGAAGGGTAGCTAAGCTGGTGGCGGGCACATTGATTACCGAGGATGTACATCCCCTTACGACACCAGGGACCTACACGTGTAGCATCACATCCTTCGGCATGACGGTTTTGCAACAATACCCAGCACTGCAGTAGTCCTACATTTTGGCTCAGTGCTGTTTTCATGAAATCATAGAATGGTTTAGGCTGGAAAGGACCTTGAAGATCACCGAGTTCCAACCCCCCTGCCATAGGCAGGGACACTTCCCACCAGACCAGGTTGCCCAAGGCCACCTCCAGCCTGGCCTTGAACACCTCCAGGGATGGGGCCTCAACAACCTCTCGGGGCAACCTGGGCCAGTGCCTCACCACCCTCGCAGGGAAACACTTCTTCCTAATGTTCAACCTGAACCTGCCCTCTTCCAGTTTGAAGCCATTCCCCCCTCATCCTATCGCTACATGCCCGAGTAAAAAGTCCTTCCCAGCTCTCCTGTAGGCCCCCTTTAGGGGCTGGAAGGCAACAACAAGATCTCCCCAGAGACAAGAAGCAGAAGTCAGGTGCTAGAGAGAACCTCCTCCACCAAACTTCATCCTCAGCCACTGCAAACAACTCCATAAGAAAATCTGTTTCACCGAGGCATCCATGTTAAACAGGCAGCTCCTCCACCTGGATGGCTACTCCCGAGTCTCACTGATCTGCCCGCCACCAGAAACACTCCCCTCCACCTAGGGTGGCCACAGCCCCACCGGATCCTGTACCGCGTTAGCTTGGATTGCTCCCAGCAGCAAGGATGGTCAGCAACAACGCTTCTCAACCCAGGCCTACTCTTTTTAGCTCAGCATGTGTGCAGGGAAGTCATCAAGAAGAAACACCCCGAGGTTATTTCTTGTGCATCTTCTCAAGGACTAAGGCAGCACGTCTTTGCCTATTCATGACTCCAGTAGGTCCTGTTTTTTCTTGTGCCAACTTGTCCTTTCAACAGAGCAGCCCAGTCCTGCTTCCTCCAAGTGCTCCCAACCCATAGGGCTTGCTCTGCGCCCTTCCCCTTCCCTCAATCCCCACACCACTTACAGCAGGAGAATGTGTCCCCGGAGATGGAACAGTTGCTGGAAGTGATGTAGTCAAGGTTGGGGAGGAGCAGAGTTACCCCCAGTGAACCCCACCAGCACAGTTATACCCAAGGTCCCTTGCTCCTCATCCCCTTCTCCTCACTCAGCCCCCAGGGACCCACGGGCAGCACACCCTACACGTGCCTTATTTTTAATAATGAGGTCAACTCTGAGCATACCTGCTGAGAGCCATGGATGTTCTCTGCAAGTTCCTTTCGCTTCTGGAGCCAACATTAAACTAAGCTGGAGGGGAAAGTTCAGATACTAATTTACATGTAGAAGTAAAAAAATGGTAGAGTTCAACCTACTCCTTGTTGAAAGCCCAAGTCTGAAAGCATTTCTGGATACCCGCTGCAGAACTCAGTTCCTAATCAAACACTTGAATTTAGCAATTTTAACACAGAACGAAGGATGCAGTATCAGCTACTTCAACGTGCTCAAACGCTCTGGCTTTTGGCACACATGTGAGTCCATGGAGGAGGGCTGGAAGAGGTCCAGAGTGGTTTATATTTTCAGCTCAACAGGAGCAAAACCACTACACACATAATCAATACTTTATATTTGAAAGTTAAGGACAGAAAATGTAAAAACTATCCAAAAATACTACCACACGTCACCTATCAGTCATTAAATAACTTCAGGTTTTTGTACTAAACTAGTAACACCACTTTCTAGGGAATCTTAAACTTAGGTCACGGGATTAGAACTGCACCTGGGATTCTTCTTATCTAGTGGGTGAACAGACAATGTTTTGAAGGATTTATAACGAACCTGAAAAATAAACACAACTTCTATCTGTTTACTTCTCGGTAACCAGTTTATGCTAACAGCCGTGGAGCCAAGCAGTCTGCTTCTCCACAGAAACCAGAGGAGCTGTAAAACTGCATCAGCATAAAGATAAATGCCCTCACCTGGGAGAGACAGGGATCCACAGCGAGCAGAAAAGAATGTAAGATGAGATCTACCACAAACCCCACAATGATAGTAGCTGGGCAACACGCAAACGCTCCCCAAACTGCAAAACTTGGAAAATAAAGTGAAATCCGGCCCTTTCCCCATCGCTGGGCAAAATGTTTGCGATCACGCCACTAAGTGCTGCTTTCCAAATACTTTTGATTCATTGGAATACATGGATACCTTTGAAAACATGAAATGCACTTGTGTGTTTCTTCCTGGAGCATTGCAAATTCAGATATATTTTTTCCTTCAAATCTTGGTTATTAATATGAAATATTGAACATGATATATTGCTTCAGTGGAAATCAGTGGGAGTTAAACCTTTTTGGCACTTTTTTCTGGGTTTGGTTGTTGGGTTTGTTTTGGGTTTTGTTTTTTTTTTTTGCATATTCTTTAAGCTCATTAGTTATCACTTGAACGAACCTTTTCTTGAAATAGCATAATGACAACTGATCATCTCCAGCCTATTTCCACCACAGAAATTTTCATCACCAAGATTACTTAGTTTCACACAAAAACGTAACTGCTACAGGACTCCCTGTTCAAGGATAATTAACGCTCTGACAAACAGCAGCGGCTACGGCTCAGCATTAACTGGCACTGCTGGGAAAGCCAAGCGCATTAGTCAAGAATGTGTCTGAAGGAGAGGAATGCCTCATTCATGGCCACAAAGCTCTCCAGCTCTTCTACCATGGCCCAGCCCCAAAGTGTGAGCTGAATTCAGTTGGGCTACTCGCATGCTTCAATTTAGATGTATGCCTAAAATAGTTTTAGATTAGGATCCAGTCCAGCTGGCAACTGGAACAGACTCGTTAGAGGGTTATCTGGACCCACAGCTAGAGGGGAAGAAAGGCTCTCATTGTGGTCTTGTGGTTCATACAAGAAATGGAGGACTTGGTTGTGCACCCAGGAAGGTCAGAAGTTGCTGAGGATCTACAGCTATAACAAACGGGGCTGGTGAGCATCACATCCCGGGCCGCAACATCAAAAGCAACACTCACAGTTAACACTTCCACATCAGAAGGTTAACTTCAAATAGAGTCCACCACTGCTAACAAAAGACAGATAAGAAGTGAGCTGAAAATAAAATACTAGAAATGCTGCAAAGCCATACATTGTTAGAGAATTAACGCATGGCATGGGCAGGAGGTAGCTGAGATACCAGGTCTGCAAGAACTACCACAGCACCATCTCCAGCAAAAGCAAAGATAACGAGGTAAGAAAAACTACACCAGCATTTCTAAAGGTAAGAGGGTTAACTCCAGACTCCTGGTTCTCCCCAGTGGGAGGCACTGCAGAAGCCAACGTGCTCTCAGCTCAGCCCTGTTGGCCTGCCCATAGTACATGGGGCCCCCCAGAAGATGCCCTCATCTCTTTTTAGACAAGCCAGATATCACTGCTAAACCAACCACAGCACTGTCTTGAAGGAAACCTGCTGGAAGGGAGTTGTTCTCCAGAAAGGCACTCATTGCTGCAGAGCAAAGGAATTCACAAAGGAGAAGTGGGGCACAACCTGATGAGGGCTCTCCAGTGCTTTCCCCATTGCCTTCAGCCTCACACACACGCTCTTCCTCCTGCCTGCCCCCAGCTCCTACTGCTGTCTCGCCTCTGCCCACCCCTGCTCTGCTCCCCAGAGCCTCCTGCCCTAAAGGCACTGACATCCTCCCATGTCATTGCTTTAAGACTGGGCAGGACAGAAGAGGAAGAGAGAGGGAGGCTTAATCAGCAGAGAAGGAAAAGTGCCAAAAAAAAAAAAAAAAAAAAGAGAGAGCAACAAGAAAGAACAGAGCTCTAAATCCCATGACCTACAGGAGAAGGTCTAAATGAGTGGGAGCTATTCAACCTACAGAGGTTTTCTGACAGAATGAAAGGGCAAGTTCATTAGAGGTTGCCAAGGGACAACCAATCCAGCCTGTTCATGATAGAAGTGCACGTGTCTACTACAGCAAAAACTGCTCAAACTAGACAGGAACAAAACCTAACAGTACGGGTGGTGAAGCACAGGAGGAGCTTTCCTTGCCCTTGGCAGAGGTCTTCCAGTCCAGGTTAGACAAGGACCACTGAGGAGCACAGGGAGCAGAGCCACCTTCATACCTATCAAGCTGAGACTTTCTGAGGTCCCCAATACCAGTTGCACCTACTAGCAAGGGGACGGCCACTGTGTGGACACCAGAACACCACTGGAACAGCCTCTGCAAACAGCACATCTCTGTGCACCCTGAGGAACATCTGCTCCCTCTCCTGATGCTTGGGCAGTGCCAAACTCAATGACAATCAGCTGTCCCAGCCCCTTTCCAGAGGCACAGGGCACTCCAAACAGGGGTGGAGAGCTCTAAATTGTTCTTCCAATTCATTGGCGAATACTTTATCTTGTTAATCTGAAAAGCTGGAGAGGGATAACTGTCTTTGAGATTAATAGCAGAAACTGGGGGGGAACGGGGGACATAAGATTTCTTCACAGTCAAGAGCATATTTTACTGATGCAATATGATTAATGACAAGGATGATATTATATTAATGGAGAAATTAAACTACATTTTCAAGATTTCACAATTAATGCCATTCTCCCAGACTACAAATTAACGGACATTTTCCCAGGCTTCAATAAGAGCAAAGTATAAATCCCACGAGGGAGGGACAGGCTGTCCTGTAACCAAACACATCACCGCTAACGTCACCTTGACCTCGCGCTCACAGGCCAACTGCGTGTTTTTGTATACGCGAATCAAAAGTCTTCGTATTGGTCTGTGGGTGTCTAAACTGATTTACAGCTGAAGATTTTGATGAGTGCTGAAGAGCCCAAGTTCCAAAAATCTGCTCATAAAGATTATTGCCAATGAACTGTCAAGAAGGTCTTCCTTCCCTTAATATTATAAATTAGGCTATGACCAAACCACATTTCTGTGAAGTTAGATCCATGCGCAAACCTGGTCTTAACAAAAGATGCGCATCGGCTCCTGCGGCAAGGTACTGTGTGGGGAGGATGTCCATGCCCTTCCCTGCCTCCTGCTGACCTTCCTTCCTCCAGATGTTCAAGACCCAAACCTGCATATAGAAGGAAATTGTTGTCCCCAGGGAAGGTTATTTCATCGCATCCCACTACCAGATTCTTTCTCCCCCTCTCACCTTGTTCTGGACCCCAGTTTCTGGGCAAAAGCTCTGGTTTCTGCTACTAACCGCAGCAAGCGAGCGCCCTGGGCCGCTGCGCTGCACACCGACGGCTATCCCAGGCCACGCTGCGAACCAGACACGTTGATCACCCAGAGATCAAGTCTGAGGAAAGGGCTGGAGGCAAAGCACAAGACTTGCCGTGCCCACGCACAGCCGGCTGCTTAAGTAAGACACTGCCCACCACCCTGGGGAACACACGGCGCTCATGGATGGGTTGCACACACGTCCTTCGGTCTCCTGACAGACCCTTACACCCACCCACCTGTCCCTGCATGAGCCACTTTACACACCACGGCTGCACCTCCACCAGCACAGCCAGCTCCTCCATGGACCATGAACGTCCTCACACAGGGGTGGCTTTGGAATATGTATTTCCAATGCCTGAAGGACACCTGCAGTCATCCCCAACCACGTCACTCTTGCTGTTGCCCTTCAATCCCTTCCTGTTACCCTCACGTCATTCTCCTCAGCTCCTCCGAGAGCCTCTCCTGCGGGCAGGTTGGCTCCTCTTGCAAGTCATCCTCTACTATTTTGAGCTACCCAAAGATCTGGCAGTCCGTGCAAGCACAGAAGAGCCAAGGCATTTTGATGGTTCAGAAAAGCGTCCTCTCCCATGGGCTGTGTGTATATTTATTAAATTTTTCAAAGTAGTGGAGGAAAAAGGGGGTTCACCACGTTTTCTCAGCAGCAGCGAGACAGACATCAGAGCTTCACCCTGTACTTAAACTAGAGCGTTAATTTAGGATCTCGGCTCCTTTCAAGGACAGTATTTTACCCCTCTGTCCCAGATCACCAGATCTTCTCTCCTCCGGGCCCAACTCGTACAAAAGCCGCAGTTTCCAGTTGCGTTGGCTCCAATTTGGGGAGACTTGTGACAGTGCTGTGCTCTCCAGCAGCGTTTCGACAATGTTTCTGTTGACTCGGACTCTTTGCTCCCAACTCTGCCAAACTTCTTTCCCCTAAGCACAGATTTTTCTCTCCAATTAGTCTTTTTCTAAGAGTTAGTTTGCTGCTACAAAGACACTGGATCTGGTTTATTCAAAGTCTTCAGGGTGTAATTCTTCCCACGGTGGTTCATGATGTTCTTCATTTGATACTCTCCTGAAAACCCCAATCCTATACTGCTCTTTTTTTGTGCAGCTCTTCTTTTACCACTGGCAACGTTTAACTCGCTCTGTGCCATACATTCCCACAGAGCCTTTCCTCTTCTGCATCCCCATACATTGGTTTTTCTGACATTTGAGTCCACCTGCGTCCTGCTTTTGCCTTCCCAAGTCAAACTTCTCTCAGGTGAGCTACGTTGTCAGCCGTAGTAGCCAGATTTACCTGGGCTGAAGCCCAAAGCCCTTCTCTTGACAGATCTTAAATGGTGGCGAACACAGCAATCCACAACAGCATTCTTAAAAAAAAAAGAAAACAAAAAAAACAAACACACACACTATTTTTAAGTAGGAGGGGGAAAAAAGGCACAACGCAAGAGAAACTCCTGCTTTTTGTTCCAAACTTCGCACAGCCTGTGGCAGATAAGTCCTACGTTGCCCCATCTGTAAAACGGGCCATCGTTCATACCCACAGAGGTATTTTGGAGGGCAATGCTTACAAAACCCACGTTCTCAGGAAGAGCAGACCAGTAAGGCAATTTTTCCTCTCTCATACCCATGAAGTTGGAGCGTTAGCAGAGGAGTTACACGCGAATGGGAGCAAAATCAAAGGCGGCAAAGCTTAAACCCGTCAGGTGTGCGCACATGGGCCTGGGCAGGTAGAGACCATATGAAGAGCATGGGAAAACTATGCACGGAGAGCCGAGTCTGAAGGCAAATACGAGCAAACGTCAGGCAGGACCAAACCAAACAGAACACGCTGAACGCCGTTCGAGATGGCTCAAAGCCACACGGAATCAAAGATGGAGATTTCAGCCTCAGAAAAAGAGATGTAAAGGATAAACTGCAAATCTAAACCTCAGCGTTTTCAACGAGAGTTTTCCCGCAGTATCAGCGCTAAAACGCCTCTCCAGAAACAACCTTACGGCTGCGTAATCTCTCTCTTTAGCAAATGATAAAGTACTTGTTTTTGAGGAAGGATATAATGGTTTGATTAATTTCTTGTCACTTGCTGAATTTTGGAAACCAGAGATGGGCCATTTCATACACTCCGGATTCAGCCCCAATTCTAAACTCGCTGTCTGGGGGAAGTCAAACACGGTGCCCCAGCAGTCAGCCTTCACCCAGACCGAAATCATCAGTCTCAGCTTTAACACCTCAGAGAATAAGATCTCAAGTGGTAAGGTAAAAAAAAAAAAGAAAAGAAAACACTAACAATAAAAAAGCCATTTAGAAGCACAAAGGATTAACACCAACACACAGCTTAGATGAGTTCAGCTGTAACAGTATTTAGCAGAAGCGGTATTTTGGTTCAGTGTATTATTAGGTACGTTACACAGAGTTTCTGTATCTGATTTTCAGTATTCCCAGCACTCATGAAATCATTTAACTGCCAGCAGCCGACTTTGCTTCTCTCGTCCAGGGAGTGAAAAACGCTACTTTTCACGCTCCCCTCCAACATCTTTCCCTATATAAACGTGGAAAAAGAGTCCCAATTTTCTCAAACCCAGCAGGGCAGCCTATTTAAGCGCTCATTTTCAATCTTTGAAGACCAGCATGAATACCAGCATTGTCGCACAGCTATCCGTGCCCAATGCTAGGGTTACACTACCTTTGGAAGTAAGTAGCCTTTGGATTGCCCCTCCCAACACGTATCACGTTTGTGGTTTTTTTTTTTTTTAAAAGGCGTAACGGCATGCCAAACAAACACTAGAAAATTAGCGTCGCATCTCTTTAGCTCGTATTCAGATGCAAAAAAAAAAAAAAAATATGATTTTTGACTAGCTAGCAAACAGGTAAAACATTATGTTTCCTCCACGTAAACAAAATAGCCCGGCCTTCCACTTGCACTATCTCCTTGCATTTATCAAGTTCAAACTAACAATGGGAATACTGAAGAAATCCAGCGAGGGAACACAGAGCTATTGAGCTGCTGCGGCCTATCGAGGATTCTATCAATCTTAATGCCTAATGCCACATTCTTCCTCGCTTAGATTTCAACGGATACGAGGAAGAGTTGAGCAAATTTTATGTAATTGCTGTGCACTTAAGAGCTCCAGAGGAGGCTGCGTTTCACATTTAGTTACTTTACAAGGCTAAAAGTCACCTGCATCCACCTTATCTAACCGTCAGGGCGCTCTCAGCGCTTCCATATTAGCCACGCAGCATTATTTGACCTTCGGGTATAATATCCTGAAAAGATAAAAGAAAAAAAAAATTAAATTAAGAGTCCCCAGAGAGATCCTTACCAGCACACCTGACTGGATCTTTAGGCGAAACTCATGTAACTGCATCGGGGCTGGTGACAACCCGCTCATCGGAGGGAGGAGGTACGAGAACTAGCAGAGCTGCTTTTCACGTGAGACAAATTACTCAGTCTTTATTTGCGCTGAGAAAAATGCATGTTCATGCTAGTTTTCCTATTTGAATTCAGCCCGGATTAGTCATAGGATTAAAACGCTCAAAAATCTGTTCCTTAATGCACTTCTGGCAGCTTTAGCAAGAAAACCACAGGGATTTATTAGCCATATAAATGATTATGATTTTTATTCTCCATGGATCATACTTTCAAGCGTGCTTACTGACTTACAGCCTCCTGACCAGTCTAAAAATTTGGCTGTGGTATTTTTGACCAGGCTTTTAAGGGTATTGTAAAATTCCTTAGGAATACAGATGGTTTTAAAAGAGCTGCCAAGTAGCAACTTTAAAAAGTGACCCGGAGAAGCCTGTTGGGTTTTTTAACCGAAAGTGGGAAGAACTTCAGCCATCACCTCCCTTCCCGTTTGGAAAGGACACTTTGGTACTTCGGTGTCCCAGAAGTTAAGTTTTTGGACTCAGGGTGACACAAAGCTGGCTGGGATGACAAACGCGCCCAGCTAATCATATACCCTGGAACAAATTCTCTCCACGCTGCTTTTTTGTGGGCGAAAACTCAAGGCTGCTTACACAACTCAACGTTAAAGCCTGCAGCGCGCCAGGTGCCTTCTAACAGATCCTCATAACACCTCCGAGACACACCGACGGTGCACTTCACAGGCGAGCAAAGACAGGAAGAATGACCCTGTGCAGTCGTGGAAGGAGAATTAGAGTCACCCGAGCATTCAAACACTCCGTTCCGCCTTTGGTTTTATTCTTTGTGACGGGCAAAACTTTTTCAGTGCTACTTTATTAGCCGTAGCCAGAGGTCTAATTGCTAGTCACCCTAAGGGGTATTGGGGGTTTAAACAGCTGCTGAAGCAGTTTTGGAGGGTATCGGTGCAAGACGAGGCTGTATACACCCAGTGCCGGTGTACATATATGCTATAACCCGGCCAAAAGTGACCGATGAATAACTAATAAGGTCTCATAAAAGTCAGTGGCACAAAAATGATACTATGACTGGCGCTTTGGAGGAACAAATAAGGCACAAAGATTATTACTATTTTAACGAGAGCACGCAGAGATGTATTCTGTAGGGGTGCTTCTTGGTTAAAAATGAAGGCAAGTCACGAGAAAAAAAACAAAAACAGAATTCTTTCTGCAAAAGGGATTTTCCTGCACTACACATCTATAGTTTATTTTCTGGAGAAGGTTTGGTTTTTTGTCAGACGGATCCTTTCGCTTCACTTTGCAACTGACAGGGAAACCTGAGCATTTCTAGCCTAAGGCCCCATGTAAATTCTTCCCACCTTGATGGATGTTCACCTCCAGCTTTCAGACAGGAAAAAAGCCAGAATAGAGTCCCTGTGTCCCACACTCCTTGTTGTCATATACGGCCCGTGATGTAGAGGCCACGGAAACAGTGCCCACAGAGCCTAAAGTTGACATCCTACAAAGTCTTCTGTGGGTTTCAATTAAAATTTAAGCAAACGGGGGCCACAGGTTCCCTCCAGGTTCATCACAAAGAAAAAAAAAATTATAAAAAAGTAGAAATAATCAATCAATACCTGTACATGTGGTATAGAAGCGAAAAGCATCGATTCTGCCTGTGTGGCAGCTCTGGACCCCTATATCCCAGACCAGCACGGGACGCTAAATGGGTACCACGGCTTGCCCAGACGGACACACAGCACGCGGGGAGGAGTCGGCACGCAGCTCGTCCGGGATAAGGCAACGAGACATCGCAGACAGGTCAGATGAACAAAAGAGATATTCCGAATGGTATTTTGGTCAGCAGCAGCCTGGCTGTTAACGGAAGCTTCTTCTGCGAAGAAAGACTAATAACATGTCTCAAAAACACCTAAGGCAGTCTGCGACCACATAAAAAGACTCTGCGCTCAGCTGTTGAAAAGGAAGATGTTACAGGGGAAATGTTCGATATGTAATTTTAACAGACACAGAGCCTTTGGTCTGGGCACACAATTGTTCTATAAAGGTTAAGATTAATATATAATAGTTATTAAATGAACATTTAAAGTAGGACCTAAACGCCTTCTATAAGATTGAAACCCGAAGGGAGCATGTTCTTGATGCCCAAACAAGATTTTTTGGGGGGGGGGGGGGGAGGGGGGGGCGACAAAATCAGAGAAGATCTTTCATCCCCACTTTGCAGACAGGGAACAGTTGGCCAAAGTCACGTAAGGAACACGCACGGGTATTTCTCACACCACACTACTGTGCCTTTTGCATCCTCATCAAAAAAAAGCACAAGAGCACATGAGTCTGGAGGGACCACAAACATTATGTACCTTTGTTTTCTGGGTCTGATTGGCTGCTAGTTTAGCTAATCTAAACATATCAGAATCTTTTCATGTCAATTATAAGGCCTGAAAAAATTAGTTTAGTATATCAGCTTCCGAATCCATTGAGCATTTTAATCCATCAGATTATTCTTTTATCCATATCACTAATATCTTTCTCCCTGATCTTTTTTTTTTTTTTTGAAAAACAAAAATAAACTAACAAGAAAAAAAAAAAAAAAAGAGCCACCACTGTAATTCAGTCACTATTACTATTCCAAAATTACCTACCTGTGTTGGATTCATACCAGAGAGATTTACAGGACTTAATGGCAGCAAGGGTTGGAGGTCAGTTAAGGAAGCTCTGAAATTACTTGCCTTAGGATAGCAAATTCCACAGCGGCTGCAGCAAAGCCCAGGCGTAATGACTGCCTCGAACGCGCTGATGACAGACGGAAAAAAGCTCGGTGACACGTGCAGCGCCAGTGTCCTCGCGTATGGTGGAATTTTCCCCTTGATAACTTCCCTTCTTCAATCGAGGTGCCTCAAGAAGCACCACGAACAAGGGCGCTCTCCCCGCGCCCCAGTCAAACGTGCAGTGCCACTGCTCCAACCGGGACGTACAGGCTCATACTTTAAACGGGAGCATTATCTCTCTGCCTTAGCCAAAACGGTTTTAGGTTTCAAATCAAACTTAGACCCTGCAGTTATAGGAGGAATTGCTGAGCTGCCGCAATTTCAGTAACCAAGACTGCTCTTTCATCCTTCCCTATACAGGACATTTCCGTAAGTCAAGTTTCCTCACGCTACGACTGTTCTTTGCCTTTCCTTCCCCACATTAACCCTCAGATTTCTTTGCAAATGGCTTTTCAAGAGAGTGCGGCTACCCCCCCGCGGCGGGCTCAGCACCTGCTGTCTCACCACGCTTCCTCACTTGCGCTCTCCTACTTCTGGTACTCCATCAAGACCTCCATACTTGTCCTCCATACGAACTTTAGATTATTTTCCAGTGAGGAAGGCAGTGAAACAAAGCTTCCCAGTGAGAGATCTCACCAGCTCTCCCGACGAACCAGGAGACCATTGGGCTCCAGGCGATATCCGACTTTTACTCTGCGATGCACCAGAGAGTACTCACCTCCCCACAGTGACCCTTGCCGGTTTTGTACCAACGAATATAGAGGAGGATGGGGGGAGAGGGTTTAATGTTGACTGTTTGGTTGGTGTGGGTTGGTGGGTTTTTTTGGTTGTTTTGTTGTGGTTTTGGTTTTTTTTTTTTTTTTTTTTTTTTAAGAAATCAGTAATACATTTCCTGCAGAAGCACATGCCCTCCTTATATTTCCAACCTACACAAGAAGGCGCAGAATATTTTAGAGACAGCTTTCTATAAGTTTCATAAGCTTATACTGAGCCTTTTTGAAAGCATCTCCTCTAAAGGGGCTAGAACAATAAATAGTTGCATCCTCTTTAATTGGCCTTTGGCTTTTATAAACAAAAAGATTAATCTTTTCAACAGAACAGTATTCTCAGTAGCTTTCCTCAGCCCACAGCCACCTACAAATTTTTAGCAGCTTTCTAAGGCTACTGGTTAAAGAGTAACAGGCAGAATACAGCTATACGACAAAATGAAAGGCCCACTATGCTCACAAGGCAATACAAAGGAAGGAAAAGCAGAAGGAGAGATTTCCACTTTGCTGGAATTAATTGGGACCTCCCTCGGATGGGGAGGATGAAGATAAATAAATGAAATAACCACTTCTTAAGCAGAGCAGACAAACTCTCTCGCTTATTAAAGAAAAAAAGAAAAAAAAAAAAAAAGAGATAACCATCTCTTTCAAACTTAAATAGCCAAAGAGGAGCTAAAATATTTTATCTGGAGTTCAAAAGGGGACTTGTGTAAGGGCAGAGGTAAAGGCACGCTACCCAAGCGAGCAGAGCTACGCAGCATCACTTCTACAGTGTCCGACACCTGAGGACCCAGAACCACCCTAAAATCTTCACCGGTTTATCTTCCAGGGCACACGGGGCATTTAAGAGGACAACCAGGACTGTGCTCTGACATACTGAGACGTGTACGACAAACATTCCTGTTCTACACAGCCTTTAGGACACGGTGTTAGGAAGTACACGTTTTTAATTTGTAAGAGCAGGGAGGCTGCAGAAAGGCAAGGCGAAGAGCGGAGGGAGAACACCTCCAATTTTTACACAGAATCCTTAATGAATTCCAGTCATCAGACCTTATTTCGCAGATAATCCAAAGAAGAAGATCTTGAAACCATCAGTTCCTGTCCCACAAGAGGGAACACAAACTGGTTAAAAAAAAAAAAGTGTTAAGGGAAGGGGGAGGTGCATTTTTTAACCTTTTCTGACCCACACATCCCTTAAGTTTCCTAAAAGGCAGACCACCTCTAGGTCTAATTTGAACCTACCAAAAATAACCTTCCCTTCCCTCCTCTCCATTAAAAATGTTATCTTTCACTGGATCCTTTAGAGAATCCACAGACCTCTCAAGTTTTAGTTTACAGCCGAGACCAGCCTTGGATCCAAAAAAAGGCTGATCCAACATTCTTCTGGAGATTCTTTTAGCTGCCTATCTGGCCTCAAAGAAATTTAATAGAATGGTATTAGGAAAATTGATTATAAGACAAAATGACATTTGAATTAATAAAAAAATAGCATCCACGAAATGAAATTATAAAGGTCTTTGATCATGACATTTCATATGAACTCAAAACTTTTCAGGAATGTTCAGAGTTTAGAAGGACCTTAACCAAGTGGTGATCCCAGGGTCTTCCTAAATTCAAATAAAGAAACTTGAAACACAGCTGCAGGCAGGCATAGGCAGAGGAACCTGATGGTCTCACTTATACACAAGCTAGGCTAGTAATAAAATTTTAAAATCCATTAATGTTTTGCATTTATTTAAAATTAGGGGGATAAAGAATACTTAAACGTATATTAAGACAATGTAAGTTTTAATCAACAGTGTAGAGATGCCAAGTGTTTCAAGGTGCACATGCCTACACATGCAGATTTTTAAATCACGCCAGGCACAGAGTGGGCAACAGCACCAAGTCTTGGCCAGTCCTCAACTGCCTTTATGCTCATTTAAACTAAACTTTTAATATTTAACTTAAAGGGGGGGAATTTCAGCTGCTGGAAACCCGAAGAGGCATACAAATGTGATTTAGAGCCTTCACTCATTAGCAACTACTAACAGTTTACACGAAGAAAAGTAGGACTGCATGTCAAGACCAAGTCCAGGATTTCTTGACATGTCTTGCGTGTGTAAATGGAATACTTATTTATAGCTGCAATAACAGAAAAAGCCAGTTCTGGAAATAATTCACAAACAGAAAGGAATAAATTGTGAGTCGAATGTCATTCAACCGAACCCCCCCAGCACTGTTGATTTTTGACAGTTAGGGCAGAAGTTGTATTAGATTTATATTACTTTAAGAGAAACTTTTAGTCAAAGCATTTTCTGGGTGAACAGAAGGAAGTTGCAGAGAGATGGGAGATTTTTCTCCCTGACCGATGAAGCCCACTCGCAGTGCAGTGACACCAAAACCAAGGTGATCTTAGAAGACAACGCCAACAGCAATCCCAGCTACACACAGGTATTGGCCACAAACACGATTTTGACATCGTAATTCCCTGAGTGACTACACGCATGCTGTCTGAGACAATTAAACAGTCACAATTATTAGCAAAACCAAGGGAAACGAAGAGACTTGCAGTGTCTGCTCCAGTTACTCTAAGACAGATTCTATACAAAGTTTCCTACATAGATCCCCCCAAAAAAGTTCTATGATCAGTTATTCACTAGAATCTTCTAATCTGGTGAATGTAATCATTCTTAATTAACTCCATATTTGAAGAGTTGGTATAAAGTACTATATAAAAAACACCTTACCTTTATAAACACCTAATAATTCCATTTAGGTAACATCCAGCCATTACAACATAGCACAAAAGAGAAAAGAGTACATACATAACTCACGCAAGTATGAGTCTGGTACACGATATTATAGTAAAATGGAAAAGTTTTAGTGATACATAAGCAGATAGCCCACGCAAAATAGCTGTACATCAAAAACAAAATAAGGGAGAAATCAAATGGTTTTAATGATTCCTATTTAAATCATCTGCACTAATGCATTCCAACAGATCACTTAGACTTGAAACTCATTTTCAAATAGAGAATAATTATTAAGAAAAATGGTCAATGTTCTCTCATTTCACAGTGGAATAGAACAGACGGATTTCTCACCGAGCCTGCTATGCTGTTCTCTAGGTGCCTGGCGAGACCAGAGTCTAAGGGGTTGTTCTGCAAGGCTTTAAGGACCAGGAGGATCAATGCATGGAAAACCAAGGTATAAGGCTGTAAAACCTACAGAGAGTTTAACCTGTAATTAACACCCTACAGCAGGAACAATTTAAAGCTAAATGCTTACCTAGGTCAGCCACAGTAATAATGAACTTTCCGACAGAATAAGTCACTGTAGTCTTTCACAATTGCCCTAAAAAGATAAAGTATTCACCCAGACTTTCTTCCTTTAAGGCTTCAAGTTGAGAATGACAAGATGTTCCCCAAACCAATACGCCATCGAGAACCACGTAGGTGGGAAGAGCCCTCCAGAGGTTGTCCAGCTCAGAGCAGAGCCAGAGTGCACGGGAAGGGCATCTTCCCCCAAAAATTCTTCCTGTAAAGACAAAGGTTTCTTCATCTGGTTCAGACTCAATATACCAGGTCAGGGGATTACATGTTCACTTATGGAAAGTGACACAGGTAGAGAGGCAAAGGCATCACCTTCATGGGATCTCCGATGTGACTATCTGCAGCTCACCTTAGCTATCACATCTGTCAGCTCTGGCAGATTGTGTTCAACCAAAAGCCAAGGGAAAGATCTCAGAACTTCTAAATCAAATGAAGGAGGGGGGGACGGGGGGGGACAGACACGACACATTTTATTTAAACATGCTTTATTGGGTTCTTACAACTTGAACGCACCCATTTACAGTTTCAGAGGATGCGGTTAGAAGAAACTGGCGTACACCTGCATGAAACACTGCAGGAAAACAAAAATCAGGTTGACATAAACCCTCCAAAACTTGCTCGCAAATACACAAATTAGTTTAGCCATGGGATTATAATAACATAATATTACTTCCAAAACAAACAGCTTTCCTTTGAACTACTGTCACTTGTACTTCTGAACAACCTAGGAAAAAAAGGAGGTAAGGAGACAAAGTACAAAGAGTGGAGAAGAATAATTTGGTTTTAAAAGTAACAGTCATTATAAGCTCTAGATACCCCAATAGGGTTTTCTGAAATTTCACTTTTTTTTTCCCCCCTCCGATTCAGTCTATGCTTTCTGTTTACTCTACTGTAAAGTAGCAGAAATTTTCGAAGGGAGGAAGAGCTGATATTCTCTAAAGACAAGCTGGTAAGCGGTTGTGAACAACAACACAATAGAAAAGCTCATTAGTAAAATATGGTTTCCCTGAGACGGATTTTTTTGTTTGTTTGTTTGTTTTTTCTTTTTAAACAAACTTGAACAAGTGCCAACGCGCACACAATAACTAGGCAGGGCAGCTGCCCTCCAAGACCAAACGGGGATCCTCAAATGAGGGGGCGGTTTGTATTCGCATAGGCATTATCCCGGCAATTCAGGCAGGAAAAGTCCTAAGGCACCAATTAAGCCATCCCTAAGCCCTGACTTGACGACTTCGAAAGGTATGAAGCGATTCGCAGACCTAGAGCTGGCTTTCTTTAGGTAAAATACAGTATTAGTTATGGAGGAGATGGCATAACTTATATTTCTGGGTAAGATACTGAAGTAGGAAATGGATTAGAATCTTTTGCATACCTACACTTCTTTTTTTCAAAGCAGCAGCTTTATTCTCCCCACTACCTCTTGTCCCCGACAAATCCCAACACACTTATAACAAGATGGAAGTGAACCACGGACAGGAGCGGGCTTTGCAACAATTTCTCTAATCTCTTCCAATTCAGGTCCCACATTCTCCACTGAGGCAATATCATTTTCTGTTGTAAAAAAAAAAAAAAAAAAAACACACACACCAAACACAAACCACCACAAAACACCACCCCCCCCCAAAAAAAGCCAAAACAAAACCAACAAGAAACCCATCTCCAAAAACAAAACAAAAAAACCAAACTGTCAAGAAGAACCAACCTATGTTCTGTTCTGACCCAAGAACAAAGAAAAAAATTAATTCCAGGAATTCCTTCTTACTGACAACTTCCGTGGGCTGCTTTCCAGACTGGAGGAATGATGTCCCAGTCTGGAGGCTTCTGCAGGGAAAACTCATTATATTAATGTTCTCCACGAGACATTTCTAAAAAAATTTGATTTACCGCCAATACGAGCTGACTAACTATGCACGTCAGCTGCCTCTCAGGCTAAATGAAAGCATTTGCACTCACCACAGTTCTTAATCAATTACAGTAATGAATCTTCTACTTTCAAGTACTCAAGATTGAACTCCAGTACTGCTCAGTGGACAACATCTTCCCAGGTTCTGCGAAGGGCACGTTTCCTGTTTACTGGCATTCATAATAATAAAAAAAAAAACCCGCATAGTTGTAAGAATATTTCCACACCATTTCTATTGCTGAGTTTAGCAAAGCAAAATATTATGGATATTATCTCTCTTCATCAGAAGATAAAACAGGCAAAGCAAGTGAACAGGCAGTAATCCAGGAGTTTCTTTCAGTGCTACATATACAGAATATAAAGTGGATTCAGCAATACAAGAAATGCATCAGATGCTTAACACTGGAGGCAAGCACTTTTAAAATATTTGTCCTTTTTACAGCAAATACCACCTTCTGGATTTTAAACATCTGCGTATCTTTGGATGCTTGAGCTTCAATCATCTCACCGTTCAATAGGCGTCAAAGACTTCCATTGAAAATCCATTTTATGCAACTAAAGTGGCAAAAAAGTCGGAGGACAAAGACACTTTGAGAGGCCCTGGATCCACGGGGAGCACTGGATATCCGGAGGGTACGCACTGCCCCTTCCACATGGCCCTCAGGGTGGGCTGCTCCAACAAGCACCCGCATTCACGAGGTGCTTACGGGCAGATGATAAAAAGTAAGAGAGTAACCATATTCTCCTGACCTTCAGGAGGAGGCGGCTGAGAAAGGAGGGTGTAGCGGGGGGGAGGTCGGTCTCATCTGCCATGGAACAGGCGATAAGACAAGAGGAAACAGCCTCAAGTTGCGCCAGGGGAGGTTTAGGATGGATATTAGGAAAAATTCTTCACCAAAAGGGTTGCCAAGCACTGTCAGACTGCCCAGGGAAGGGGTGGAGTCGCCATCCCCAGAGGAATTTAGAAGACGGGTGGATGTGGTGCGGAGGGACGTGGGTTAGTGGTGGGTTTGGCAGTGTTGGGCTGATGGTTGGACTTGATGGTCTTAAAGGTCCCTTCCAACATAGACGATTATATAGAAATGATGAATCATAAAGTCACTCTCATGCCTTAAGAAGAAAGCAAGCACTTTTAAGGAAAGCATCCATGAAGAACACTTGCATCGCAGACTAACTGGGAATCACTTCTAGCGAGGCTACAGAGTTGCCTACGCAGGGCTTCATCATTAGTCACTGCTGATTAAGGTCGGGCGGGGACACCCGGCATTCCTCCTGGATCATTCACCTGTAGCCAGCGAAAGCGCTACAGTAAAGGAGACTACTCGGGCAGAGGTGCTGTGCTCCAGCCTGACAGCCCACCGACACCCGCGCGACTCTCCTGACGGAGAGGAGTCCCGACAAACAGCACAGTACAAATACACGAGCAATGACTACACCGGACCGGTTCGTGCCACCGAGGCCCAACGGCGCCGTGCTGCGTGGGCTCCGATAAAACACCTGTGACCTTATTTAGTTAAAAAGCGACACACAGAGCTGCAGGCCAGCCTTTAACAGTGATACCCATATCCTTATGGAATAAGCAGAACAGAAAACAATGACCCAAAAAAAAAAAAAAAAAAAATCAGTATTTTTACCTGCTCTTTGACTTCTTTATTCTATATGATTTTCACTTTGTCTTGCATCTCACTGTAATCTTCCAAAGAGAATTGTATTTAGTCTTTTAACTCCTTACTCGAGAGCTCATGAGTGTCCAATGAATGACTTTACCCACTCCCCGCTGTAACCTCAGCTGATCTGTGTGATGACCCGCAGCTGCAGATCAAACCCCAACAAAAACATCTGCAGACCCAAAATACCTGTATAGCCCATTCCCTTCGACAGAGATTGTCTTTTTCATGTCTTTCAACTCCACAGGCTGTTTACATTTTGATATTCTATCCCCCTAAAGTGGCTTAGGCAGAGCTGGGGCACCCACTGCTTTTCACAGCTGCTGTTACCATAAAATAAGTTCAAAACCAACCAACCAAGAAAAAAAAACAAACAAACAAACCAACCCACTCCACTGTTTTGTTTTGTTTTTTTTTTTTTTTTGTTGTTTTTTTTTTGTTTGGGGGTTTTTTTTTTTTGGTTTTTTTTTTAGTATTTTCCTCTGTGCACACCATTCTGAAAGAGAAAGGACAGGAGGGAGGGCTTTGTACCGCATATAAATGACATCCCAAAAGGACTGTGGGAGGAGAGGGGTGACAAGTTTGGGAAACGCAAGAGCTCCACAGGAACTAAAATGCTCATTAAACTGAAAGTTTACCTTCCAAAAGGATCCCAGAACGCACCCAGAGAATACACTGTGGAGAGAGACCTCCGCAGTGCCGTAACCATGATGGAGTCCAACCTTAAGAGGAGGTGAAGCGACAACAAGGAGCGGGCAATAAGAGAGCCGGTCTTTTTGCAACCAAGAATCACAGCCCCCGAGAGGGCAGCCACAAGGTTGGAGGTGTTGAGGAAGAGCTTCAAATTAACCTCTGAAAATAATGTAATCTTGGTCACATTTTCTAGAATTTTGTGCTTTGAGATTACTTCATTTTCTTTCCCGAAATCAAGCCAGTTTTTAAAACTTCTACAGATTTCCTGGGCCATTAGTCTTGTTAACATTGAAGTACGTCATCTGTCTGATTCTTGTTATTTCTTAAAACTGTGTCCAGTCAGATCCACGCAGGATTTCAACAGCGATGACAACTGGGCTTTTATTATATTTAAAAACCCTCTGTTTTGCCACTTTGGCTATCAATTCACAGGCTAACTTCCAAATAAATCTTTTCAGCTGCAAGAAACGATTAAGTGAGTGCATAAGTCCTCTGCAGTTAATCTTATTTAAAGTCACTGGGTCTTTTAAAAAGTCCTTCCTAACGATCGCATCACCATGACTAAGCTCCAGCATAATTTATCACAGGCCAATATATATTTCTCTTATTTAATCAAAGCTATAATATAAATTACCTAAGAGCACAGCAACACCTACATGTGAGCACCGACCATATATATGCTGGTTAAAGTCCCAGTCCTGTAAAATTCCCATCAACTTCAATGGACCAAAGCATTTCTTCACAGTATTTAAGACCTTCCCAGGCTTCTCCAAACACAGCTCATGAAACCATTTATCTATCATATGATTCTTTGGCAGTATTTTCTTTTTTCCGTAATTAAACGGAAAAGAAGGAACTGCATGTCGTACTAGTCCGTCAAAGAACACAGCAAACCCAAAAGTGTACTTTATGAGTGATTTCCCAGCGATCTGTACCCCACCTGCATTCAAGAAGGAAAAAAAAAAATAAAGCTATGACTGTACATGCAGAAATATCTATTCTGCCCCTAAAGAAAATAAGGGGTTATCGTGTGTGAGAACCATTTAGATGTGCACGAATGACTTTCTACGCCTCAACATTAACTAGGCGTAAAGAAGAGCCAAGCGTTTGCAAAATAGCAGAGCGGTATCTGACAACTGCATCGTACATTGCAACTGCGGACAGGCAGAAGGATAGTCTGCTGCCTCGATCTCTGGCTGTAGCTCAGGAGACGGGTTATCATTTCTAATATATACCTACAGAACAAGGGAGTGGGGAAAAGTCAGCCACAAAAGTCCTCAAGACAGCATTTAGTCCGCCTCCCCCACCTCAAAGTGCCTCTGGTTAAACCATTCCCCACCACGAATCTTACCGGAGTCTTTCTCCAAACCTCTCCCTCGGAAATGAGGGTAACGCATTCCTGCGTTCTCAGGGGGTAAAATTCAGTAGAAACACTCTGAGGATCTCTCTGAGCCGAATGCTGTATTAATGCTTAGTAAATAAATACTTAGCTATGACCACGACTTGGAGTCCACGCTTACTCTTCCCTATGCTAAGGGCAGCCTTTCAGATTTTATAGTCCTTTGCGGGTTGTCACAAATTAAAACCGAACAGTTTGGGATCAACTGTTTTCATCCTTTATCCATCGTGGGTGCATTGTGGGCACTCTGTTCTTCGCAAATTCTTTGAAACCCAGCCAAAAACCGACAGGGCAAAGCCTAAGCTCAGCAAGGAAGTGCTGTTTGTCACAAATTCGTGGGACGTAGGCATGGGCAAGAGGTTATTTTTTTCTTTTTCAGAGTAGGAGGAATATACAACGGAGCCTGTAAAACTAAAACCATGAAGAAACACTACAATTTGTAAGACCTAAAAATATACGTACTTTCTTCAAATGACATGAGACCTATTTTGTATAAATTCAGTGAAAATATTCGCAAGTGAACGTGTCATTCACTTATTTTTCACCCGATTTAATATTCTGTTTATCCCACCTCCACTCACAGATGTATTTTCTACTTATTACAGTCCATTTTGCCACAGCATTCCCATTCCAGAAGAGTACCGCATCACCCTGGTTACAGTGGCACAGATCAAAGGGCAGAGATTAAAAAACCCCTAACAATAAGTGCTAAGACTGGGACAAATTAACACAAATTAATTGTGCAACGTGACCTCCACACCCCCATATAAGAATGCTGTCTTTCTTCTTGCATAAAGCTATTCAAACATCTGAAGTTTTCCCTCCTTTAACAGCAGCTTCTTAATACCGCACTGACAACAATGTTAAAAATGACCTTACGAAAACACCATTAAATTTAAACTGTGTAAAATAATGAGTCATGGCTGCTAAATATATTCATTCAATGATGTTCCCCAACCCTCTCCCCCAAACTTACAGCTCTTTTTCTGCATCTCCTTGATTTCTTGAAGACAACGATATTAAAGGCTCACACAAAGCACCGGACACGTGTTTTCTGCAGAGAGACAATACAGACTAATTAGTTACCTGGTGCCTGCCTTATTCCCGCAGGAGGCCACATTGTCCTGACCTTTAAACCCTCTGCTTGGCTTCTGGACAGGCTGTTATTTGCCCCAGCTGAGAACCTGGCACAGCTTCTCCACCAAGTTTGCACTGACCCGTACCACCACAAACCCGAAATCCACAACGAGCAAAAACATCCCTACCTTCTCCTGAGCTCCACCGCTGAGGAGTTCCATCCTTAGTTGGAAACCAGAGGAGACACGAAGACCAGAAATAGCCTCGAGCACTCCACCAGCTGCTCCTGCTCCAGACCACCCTGCCCAAATACAGGAGCTGGAACTCAGGTGAGGACATCCCCTCCCTCTGCTCCTTTTAAGAGAGGGCTGTTGGCCTCGTTTTCTGAATTTGAAACACCTGCAAGCAGCAAGCCCTCCAACACCACGCGCTTCTCACAGGGCTTCTTCGAGAGTCATAGAATCATAGAATCATAGAATCAGTGAGGTTGGAAGGGACCTTTAAGATCATCAAGTCCAACCGTTAACCTACCCTGATAAAAACACCACCACTTCTAAACCATGTCCCTAAGCACCTCATCTACCCTTTTCTTAAACACCTCCAGGGATGGTGAATCCACCACCTCTCTGGGCAGCTTATTCCAATGTTTAATAACCCTTTCAGTGAAAAAATGCTTCCTAATATCCAATCTAAACCTGCCCTGACATAACTTGAACCCATTTCCTCTTGTCCTATCACTTGTCGCCAGGGAGAAGAGGTCAGCTCCCATCTCTCTAAAACCTCCTTTCAGGGAGTTGTAGAGGGTGATAAGGTCTCCCCTCAGCCTCCTCTTCTCCAGGCTAAACAACCCCAGATCCCTCAGTCGTTCCTCATAAGGTTTGTCCTCCAGACCCCTCACCAGCTTTGTAGCCCTTCTCTGGACACACTCCAACACCTCAATGTCCTTCTTGTAGTGAGGGGCCCAAAACTGAACACAGTACTCGAGGTGAGGCCTCACCAGTGCCGAGTACAGGGGGATGATTACTTCCCTAGTCCGGCTCACCACACTATTCCTGATGCAGGAATCCTTAACGTACGTTTTCTACAAAAATGGCTTTGTGCTCTGAAATAGCTAGATTTTTAATTTTTTTTTTTTATCTTAATCTTCTTTTGATGCCGTTTGCACGAAAAATCCAAAATCGGCATTTTGCCCTGTTTAAATGAATTGACTGTGTGCTGCTTGTTTCCTTAATTTGGAATTTTAACCTGTACCCGGACTTCAATTTTCCTGGTAAGAGAGCGGTGTAGAAGCACATTGCTTGCTGTGAAACTCTTCTGATTAAATGTAACAGTAAAAATTTATTTCCACTTAAATATTACAAAGCTATACTTGAAATTACTTTACTAACGATTACAGCAATTTCATTTTCAGAACTGCAAATGAAATCTAGTTTTCTTCCTGCCTTCTTAAATGCCATGGGGCACGGCATGTCTCTGTCAGGATAAACTGCCCTCCAAGAAGGGAGGTTTGGCATCGGTAAAGATTCCTGAAGTCACTGCTGGTAAAAGCCAAAGCAGATGAAATTATAAACCATACTGAAGCCACAACAGAATTTCATTTAAACTAAGATTTTGCGGGCGTTTCCGTAGCTGTAGCAGGAGTTTAACAAGCAGTGTCCCCAGGACACCTCGACATACATGCATATATTATCCATACCGGTACCCGGGATCTTTTCCTCGATGGAGCTACTATATGTGCAATGTAAAGCTACGTTTACGTTGCCGTGCCTTGCAACGCAAAGCTGGCAAAGAAGGGTGACGCTCCTCTAGAAACCGGAATTAAACCCGCAGCTGCCGATTTGCAGCGCGCTCATTCAGTCCAGCACATCCATGAGATCCCGCTGGGAAGAGGGATGTCTCCACTGGCTCAAGGAGAGGTGAACCGTTTCTCATTATTTCCATTTTCCATTCTTTCCGTTTCTCCATTTCTTGTTAAAAGAGTTCGGACTGACGCTCGCCGAGCAAAAGGGAAAGCTCCACCCCACGAAGAACTTGATGTCCCTGCAAACGACGACATCAACTGGGAAAGCCAAAATCCCACCCATGGCCCCCGCCTGCCCCAGGGCTGCAGCGCTCTCCTGTCGAGGTGCGCGGCGCCGTGTCTTCGGTCCGCTGTGTATCCCTCCCACCTTGCCGCTCTCCGGATACCTCCCAGCCTGCCCCTCGGTGAGCTTCCAGCACGTTCCGAAAGAGAAAGAGCCGCAGAATCTGCCCCCAGCGCAATTTCAGCTCAACAAGTTCCCCAGTGCCACCACCTGCCGCCTTTCCTTAACAAACCGAATAAATTACAAAGTATGTTTTCCTTAGCCAAAATCAATAAAGGACAGAAGAACCTTCCCCATGACCGGTCTTGCTGTCTCAAGAAGCAAAAGGGTTTTTTATCTTTTTCACCACAAACATTTTCCACCAGCAAATATTTTAATATTTTTAATTAAAAGTGCCATTTCTGGAGGAGATTTTAAAACAGTAACACAGCAGTAAGAAAACATTATACAATCCAACGCTGAATAGAGAAGAAGCTTTCAAAAAGAAACCTTCTATAGACTGTCCAGTGCAATGTAAAAAAATTCATCATTACACACATCTATTATAAAACGACATATATCTTTCCTCAACTGCACAAACCGATTGACAGGACCCGTGAATTCTTTTCTGGTTCTCAGGGCAACACGAAGGGATCGTTTTGCCCGTGAATGCACGCGAGTTTGGCACCCGCTGGTTTCGCCCAGTGCCCGCTGCCCCGGGAGGGAAACACCCGCCCCGTCACCGAGCGAGAATACAGTATTTAAGGGGTCATCGCGGGAAGCTGGATGCGCACAGAAGTATTAGCAGACACATTTCTGCATGTAAAGTTGTGGCCGTGCGTTTGGAGAATCGTCACTTCCCAAGTTGCGTGGCTAATTTAGGCGTTAACGAGTCACGCGTGTTTAAGCTACGACACCTGCGACCCAAAATTGAGAGGCGTGAAATACATACATTTTGGAGCGCCTGAGGATTATTCTTCTCGAATCAAACAACGCTTTAGCGAGTTCCTCAGCGGGTACTTCAGAGCTGATGAGAAGGTACAGCTGATACTTGAATCTATTTAATAAAATGTAAGCAATCTACCATAAATTAACGTGAAGATTGCCTTCGCAGTCCATCATTAGTCACAGCGAGAATATGCGCTCTGGCGAATTTTACCGCTATTTCCTCCAATAATCAGCACGTACTGCTTTTCCTACAAAGTCAGCATTTAACGTTGGCCTAAACCAAAATGTAAGCAGAAGCATACAGGTTTTTTACGTACATCAAAAGCAGCAAAGGATAAAATCGATATTCACTCTTAAATTCAGTATTTCTTCAGCGAAGTGCCTGTTTGTGCAGCATTAACATTGCAGTAACAGCTTTTGCATATTCATTTTTTCCAGAAACAATAGCCCTAAACTTTGCAATAACAAAGGTATTGATCTATCAAGACGACTAGAACTCATCCTCAATATCCTCCACTCTTGGAATTACGCTAGAAAATACACCTTTGGCAACACCAAATCCTTTCACATACCCAGGCTGCTGTCTCTATTGTTAATTTGAAAAAGATGACAATTAAAACCAAGCATACTATTTTGGCACTCCAGAGGAATTCTTCAAATTATTTTTTTTTTTTTTTATCCCAAACAATTCTTTACCAAATGCGTTAAGTAAAATTATTTAAATTATGAGCACACTTCTTAACTTTTCAGTCTGGCAAACAGGAAAAAAAAAAAAAACAAACCCTCAGTTCAACCAAGACAAAGCAAAACAGAGAGCTCCTTTCCCAAAAGGTCTTTTGGCAGCTGCAGAGAACCCGCAGCCCATCTCCCCCGCGCCTGAGCCCTCCCGCTGGGCAGCCCTCAGGCTCTCCCTGGCACTCCCAAACGCTCTGGAACGGCATTTGCAATGTTGGGGGGGAAAAAAAAAAAAAAGTCAGCACTTAGATTATTGTAAATTATTTACAGTAAACTCATATAAGACTATAGGGCACTTTAAGGCCTTGTTTGGATTGCAGTAATTGTTCCCAGAAACTGAATTTTAGGAGCACCAAGCGCTTAGAAACCAGGGAAAATGACACGAGCCGAAACGTGGCAGACACCTTGCCTTCACCTCTCTAAGGAACTCCCCGTTGAGCAGAGAGCAAACCTGGAACGGTTTTCCCACACGAAAAAAGTTCAAGCACCCTGTAGATCACGTAGCAAAAAGGTGATGTTTACTGATGAAAATCATGGAATGCGCTCGTTACTGCGTCTGACACCAAGATTAATACTAGAGATATGTTACCTAGGGATGACCTGATGTCCTGGTTTGAGAGACACAGGACTAATTTCTCTTCTAATGCTTGGGAAAACTGCACTTTCAGAAGACTCCAGTGTCTGAATTTGTGAAAATATTTACTTTGCAGCCAGCTGTGGTGTGTGGGTCTCAAGGTCTCAGCGTTTTCGAGCTAGCCAGGTGCAGGGATGAGGAGGAGCGAGACCCGGGCACTTGACCCAAGCTGGCCAACAGGATTATTTCATACCATCAACGTCACACTCATTATAAATTAGAAAGTTTGCTGCAAAGTTGCTCTCTCCCTTGATGGCTGCCATCCTGAGAACTTCGTGCCCTGGTGCGGGAGCCCTGAGGCCTTCCCTTCCTCCTGATGCCGTAGCGCTCGCAGTGTCCCACATTTGCTGTCCACTGCTGGGAGTGCACAGCTTCCTACTGATAGAATTGGCTGAGTGTAATCTTTGCATATTCCGTATTGGTGTCGGGATCAATATCAGTTCTTTAGTGCTGTTAATGTTAATTATCTAATCTTATTTTATTAAATCTGTTTATACTTCAGCTCTCGGGTTTTCTTGTTTTTCCCGATTCCCCTTTCCCAGGTGGGGAGGGGTCATCGGGTGATAGAATGATTGTCTAAATGACAACAAATTGTTATGGGTCTCTCAAACCATAACACTTTTGAACACAGGAAAAATTTCCTCAAAGCATCCTCAGCATCTTGGCCTGTTGGATGGCACAGCAATGGTCATCAGAACCCAGAGCCTGGGAAACCTCGACTTAGACAGCAAGAACTATTTTGCATTGGCAAGGACAAAGTGTTTCCATCCAATTTCTTGTAACTCCCCAATTTGCCTGTCAACAAATCACAAGACTGATTCGTAGGCACATTTACATATTCTAAAATATAGTGTAGGCGATTTTAGAATGTGAACAAAACCGAAAACATTTCAAAATCTGTTTTTCACCTGCTAGTCTAAATACATCTGGTGATTTTAAATACCAAATAATTAGACCAGTAGTTATGTAAGTAAATCCCAATTTACAGTTACTTGAATTTTTCAGAGAACAGTTTTGAATCTCTTTTTAAGACTAAGTCGTAATATCTATCCTTCCTGAAAAATATTTCAACAGTCAATCATAATTTTAACCATCTCGTTTAAGACAAGAAAAAGCCACTAGAGTTTGATCACTTTGAACAATATCACAAAGATTCAGCTGAGGTGAGAGTCTATTGCAAAAAAATAATCCCTTTGTGGAGTGGGGGGGAAATTCTGACTTAGGTGCTCAAAGCGTTCATCATTTTTAGACAGGAATTCTACATAATTTCACACTGTTTAAAATCTAAGTGTGAGACCACATTTTACAGAAAAGAAAGATATAAGTATTATTTTGTATTTTTTTCCAGTAGAAATGATAGCTCTGGTCAAAACAGAAGAAAGATCTTTCATATATGTTCTCTGTGAAAACCATACACGTTCTCTATGAAAACCGTAACTAAAGACAAGCTTAAATACACCTGTTGACCAAGGTAAGAAATTTTGCGTTATTTATGCACAACGAAAAACAGTTTAAAACCAGTCTCCATCGAGATACCTGTTGGCACATCGTCCGTCAAGAGTTCCGTTTTATCTCACCTGGGAAAGCGATTGTCTACGGACACTTTTCTCTGTTCAAAAAGCATGCCAAGCGTATGTCCGCTTTCATCATAAAATAGTGAATTATAACAATTGGAGTTCACCCCACTGCCTAGTGAGCCAGCGGGTTGTTGTGGGGTTTTTTTCTTCTAAATACTGTAGGCCACGTGAAGTGTCTTCACCAAAATATCCAAGGACGTCATGATGAACACTTGTTTTTCCACTGTCCCCTTATATTTTAGGTAAGGAAGAAGTATCAGCGATTTCTTGCACATACCGAACCGATCCCCGTACGGCTGCTGACGGCCCGCGGGAAGGCGGACCCTCTCAAGCCGATGGAACGGGGGGATGCTGCATCACGACAGCGCGATCAGCAGGACCGACACAAGCACGGCAACGCTGACTGTCCGCCTGCTGCCGTCCGACGTTCTGCGGGCGTGCAATACGGCAAATACCGCATTTGTGTGGTTGGTTGGTATTTCTACATTGCAAATCATGCCTTCACAGCACGAAACACATTCCTGTTGAGAAAAAGGAGATCACCGGACTCAGGGTAACTCGGCAGCGGCTTTTGGAGATGTTCGTATTTTTAAATTGATTGCAAAGGTCACAGCTAAGCATACAGAGCGTAGATGCTACAGTTTCTCTTCCAAGTCAAGCACCACAGCCTTCCTGGAGGAACTCATCCCCTACTGCCGTCACTGGGCTTGGAAACCGGGATGCGACGCAATACAGCCACGTTCGCTGCACTGACAAGTTCCCCAACATAACACAAAATAGAGAACGCCTTCCACCACTTTCCCCTTCTAACACATGAGCTATCAAAATGAGTCTGCATGTTTCAAGTTTCAGCTTTTTAAGCTACAAAATTCTGACTGTAAAAACTCTGTTCCCATTCATTTTTCCCCTCAAGCTTTTGTGTCCAGTGCAGCTTTGCATGCTGGACTTCAGACTTGCATTTTTTCGGTTTTCTGGTGCCACAGAATCATCGACACAGCTGGTTTTCAGGAGGAAATCTGAAAATTATTTTCCTTACTAGAAAAGCCCAAGAGAATACTAATTTTTATCTAATCCAAAGACATGAGAACTCTTATAAGATACAATGCAGCAGAAGGCAGGCTGCATAGTCATTTCACGCCCTCAGTCAACCAAAACCTGTTGAAATCAATGGAAGTTGATTCAGACAACTTCCGGACTCTTTTCTATTTATCATCGATGTTTGTCTGCTTCGTCTTTGGTGTCTGAAATCTTTCATGTTAAAAATAACATAACTGGCCTTCTCAACTCTTAAAGAATTAGTGGATAATACTTTAGTGCAGTGAGTAATATGTTAGTGGGGTATGCTTGATTATGAAGAATAAACTCTAAGGGAGCATCCCAAGAATGAGAGAAGGCAGCAGTTGTAGCTTTTGGTCATGGAACAAAACCTCATAGATTCAGAGAATGGTTTGGGTTGGAAGGGACCTTGAAGATCACCTAGCTCCCACCCCCCTGCCCTGGGCAGGGACACCTCCCACCAGCCCAGGTTGCTCCCAGCCCCGTCCAACCTGGCCTTGAACACCTCCAGGGATGGGGCAGCCACAGCTTCTCGGGGCACCCTGCGCCAGGGGCTCACCGCCCTCACAGCAAAGAACTTCTTCCCAATATCTCATCTCAATCTCCCCTCTTCCAGTGTAAAACCATTCCCCCTCGTCCCATGGCTCCCCTCCCTGATCCAGAGTCCCCCCCTCAGCTCTCCTGGAGCCCCTTTAGGCACCAGAAGGCAGCAATAAGGTTTCCCTGGAGCCTTCTCTTCTCCAGGCTGACCCCCCCCACCTCTCCCAGCCTGTCCCCCCAGCAGAGGGGCTCCAGTCCTTCCTCAGTCGTATCTCCCTCATGCTCCTCCCTCCCTCCTCTCCTCCCTCAGCTGTACCTTGCTTAAGAGTGCGGCCTTCGTGGACAAATACAGTCTTGCTTTGTGTACTGCGTGGTGTTAGCCAAGCTGGGTGGTGCAGGGACAGGACCGGACTCCCTAACGCCCAGCCTGGCTTGCCCAAGGGCGGATGGTGTCACAGCCTCAGCGCCGGCCCGGGCCGCGCTGCCTACCCGGGCTACTCAGAACCCAGAACCTGAGGCCCACATGCACACCAGCAATGCCCCCGAAAGCTCAGGCGTTTCTTTAGAAGTTGTTATTACACCCTGTCACACACAGGGAAGCAGGGGTAGGCACGCATTTGTCACAGAAAGTTGATTTCTAAACTTAAATACTTGGAGAGCGTTATCTTGGCACATCCTCTTCAGCGCAGCAGGAAAAACAAGTACTGGAGCGCAACCCTCGAAAGCAATCTGTGCTCTTATAGAAGGAGTAGTGCTTACTGTGTGGCCGCTTTCCCTGTGGTGGTGGCAGCCTACAAAATGGCATTCTTCTCCGGTAGCACATTTTTTGGTGACTGATGTACTCTTCCCATGGTCTGTGAAGAGATGAACTGTCAAACAGTACTGAGTACCTACAAAATAAATTTACAAATGTTGATTTGCATAAAGTATGCACTCTTCTACAGGATGTAAAAACTTTACACAATTTAGCAAAATACTCCCATAAAAATGACTTATTTTGGCTGTATAAAGCCATTTTTCTACTTGATCAAAATACCATTTAGGAAGAAATTATTTATTGACGAAATCTTAAGCATCATTCACCCTTCAAACCTCCAGAAAGGCTGCTATCATTTAAACTACTTAGGAGAATCATAGAATCATAGAATGGTTTAGGTTGGAAAGGACCTTGAAGATCATCGAGTTCCAACCCCCCTGCCATAGGCAGGGACACCTCCCACCAGCCCAGGTTGCCCAAGGCCACCTCCAGCCTGGCCTTGAACACCTCCAGGGATGGGGCCTCAACAACCTCTCGGGGCAACCTGGGCCAGTGCCTCACCACCCTCACAGGGAAAAACTTCTTCCTAATGTTCAATCCGAACCTGCCCTCTTCCAGTTGGAAGCCGTTCCCCCTCGTCCTGTCGCTACATGCCCCAGTAAAAAGTCCTATCATCCATCCTCTACTCCTTTTCCTTAGCGCATTCTTGCTTTCTTTGTTTCTGACATTCCTTCTTTCCTCTGGTTCATTTCTTCCCTTTTCCCACTGTCACTGTGAACATCACTGCCAAGAAAAGTGAGGAAACATATTTCCATTCTTTCCTACTTATATGCCATTCTCTCATACACGTACGATCCCCCGTCATTCAGGTCCTGCTGCTCACAAGGGAGCCTATAGCCTAGAGAGACCATTATATCTTGGGACGGTATCCAAAAGGAAGGGGATAAGGCTACGAAGGCAATTCTTATGTTCTTTTTAAACCACACCTTTAAAATTAATTCTTAGGAAGCACACAGCTACATATATATACCCCCCCCCCAAGATATTGATATATTATTAATATTTTCTTAATAAATTTATTATTCTATTAATAATACATCGTTCTATAATGTATAAAATGTTTTATACATACTTATATATATATAAAATAATTTTTCACTGCTGCTTCGCCCTGTGAAATGGTCAAAATATTCGGCTCAGCAGAAATCGTATGACTCGGTATTACTAATAACGTAACTGAGGGCAGCACTGTGTTGGCATGTTAATCCCATTCAGTCAGACTTCCACAAGATGGCTGAGTCAGGGAGAAACAAATTTAACTGTCACAAAGAATCTCCTTAGTACAGACACACTTACTTTCAGGGCACCATCTATCTTCAGCCCATCTGTTACAGTTGTAATTGTCCACTGCATTGTCACAGGTAAAGCACTTGAAACTGTTTGGGAATGGTGTGGCTTTAAAAGTATTAAAATATAGTAAGTTTGCAAATATTAAGAAAAAAAAAAAAACTATTCAAAATAATACTCTAAGTGCTTATACACACATATACTTACAAAAACATATTACATACATTTACATATTTTCAGTGATATATCACAAATAAAACCTCTAAAACAAGTTTTGTAGAAAGCTTTTACATTTTTAACTGGTTTTGCTATGCCTGAACTTTAAAACGCCTCCTCCTCTTTTCATTCTCTCACCATCCAAAATACCATTTAATTAGTGCTGGGAAAAACAGGAAAGAGAGACCATCTTATATACATGCACCGTAGTACATCCGCGTGGATGTGTGTACGGTTACACAAACACAATCTACATTCAAATGGCTTTTGATTCCTCTGATGAAAAAACCACATCTTCAAAAGCAGCTTCAGATCTCGATCTCCAACTCTGAAGGAGTCTGAACCCTTTGACAAAGGGATCAAGAGAACTATTTTAAAACCTTATTTACATTACATAAACATATACATTATTTAAAGCTGCGCAGTCCCCCAGATGCACGCGTATTCCTATTATATCTCGCTGCCTTGACTGTTTCAGTGATACGTGTCACGAAAATCTTCTCCCCTTAAAGGAAGGGGTAGAACACTTCCGATGCTAGACAAGAGGCAAAAAAATGATGCTATTAGTGACAACTGGCTTCACAGGTCCCACAAGGTTTTTAATTACCTTCAGTTTGAATTAACTGCATAACAGCACACCTCTTCTTTGCCTTACAAAAACCCCAACAAGATAAAAGACAAAACCCTCTGTTCTGTATTATTTATGAGAAATCCACTGCATAATTTGCTCCGCAGGAAGGCATTTCAGAGAGAGAAAAATAGAATAAAAGCACTTAAAATGTGAGAACTGTTGCCCTCGTGCAATTTTTAATTTAGCAGCGCATGCAATTGTTTGTTTTCATTAAGTCAACTTATAAAATCTTAGAAATAAACTAAACTGCTGTGGGTTGAAAAGCAAAAGTTTTATTTTCAACTTTTTATTCTTCACGTTTGAAGAAGACAAACGCCTGAAAACCAAAGGATTGAAAGAATAGGGTAATTAACTAAAACATTAAGCTACAATTGCACACAGAGAAAAAGCATAACTGTCTGCTTACGGTCTAGCGGAGGTCTCACGTTGTAAAAGTTGATGTTCTCAGCTGAAACCCAATTTCCTGGAAGGATGAGGAACGGAAGAAAGGCTCCGGCCAGCATGCGATAGAATAACAACATGCTGAGTCTTACTGTACGGGAAAAGCGAAACTCTGAGGCCTAGGAAGGAAAGGGAATGCATTATTTAGGGGGACTCATAAAGAGCTGAGCTTGTGGAACAGTAAGTTTTCTAGGAACTACTTTGGAAACCTGGAAAACTCAGTCCGTAGCTCTGTACTGTGAGGACGGCTAACGCAAGCAGGCGCGCAGTGACGAACAACGCAAAGCTGAGCAGTTACTGCCTTCTGCTGGCCAAGATCCTGCACAAAAGTACTTAAAATTTCCACAAATGTAAAAAAGTTCACATTACTTCTTTAATCTACTTGTCCTTCTAAGCGATGTCAGTCTTACAGATTCCCTGTAAGCATTCCTAAAAATCAACACCCAAACAGAGCCCCTTTATATCCCACTTGAAAGACAGGATTACAGTGCCCTTAAAGAAAGCAAAATGGAGACAAATGTCATTCTTAACACCAACAGCCCAGAACTGAAGACCAATTCCTTATCTGATATAGATCACCGTACGTCTTATCGACTTCAGACAAGCTACGTCATCTGAATCGTAAGCGCTCTCATCAGTGGCGCAGCATTAAAGGTCGCGAGTGTAAGTTAGATTTATTTCTTCATAAAGCGCGTACGAAGGAAATGCTAAGGAAGAGGGCAGGTGGTGTTACACAGGTTTTGGAGAATTGCAAAGTACAACGCTCAGAGAGACGAGGTGCACGGTTTAGGCGTGCTTTGCACATTTATTTGGGGCCCCCCTAGGTACTTGGGTGAGGCTTTACGGAGAAGAAGAACTAATCAAAGCACACTTGGGTCAGTTCGATATTTAGATGTACACACATACGTACGTACACAGAGGGATGTACGGCAAATTGCAGTGATACGGGAGACCCAGTTCAGGTATTAAAAAGTAGAATCAGATTAAAGGGCACTGAGCCCATGCAAATTCCCAGCAGGAGAAACAAGCCGGAGTGGAGGTTCCCGCCAAGCCAGAGATGTTGCTCCGGCTGCCAACTGCATTCATTCAGAAATCTCTCTGCACGCCCCGCGCAGGCCCGTGTACGCGTACGCTGCGTCTGCGCAAAAAAGGCTGATTTAATCCAACACTCAACTGAAAATGCTACTCAAGACCACAGCAGAGAAGTCAAAGAATCTCCTCCTTTTTCCTAGGGTTTTTTTTCCGGTTATTGAAATTATTTGAAATTATTTGAATTATTTGAAAGATGATTTTGCCGAGAAACCAATCAAAAGAAAGTTCAACTTTATGCATGGGGAGTTTAGCCATCCTACTTAAGATTTGGTTTTTTAAATCACGGCTTTATGAACTTATTTCAGTAGATACTGAGAAAGCCGCAGCGTACCTCTACTCGCGGTGCACCTCCAAGACTATTTTCTGTGGATGGTCCAGATTTCTTCTGACTATAGCCCAGGATCTAAAGAAGGATTAAGAAGAAGAACTTGTGGAAAAAAAAAACCAAAACAAACCAAAACAGCAAGTGATCATCATAATTCTGTCCTGAAGGAACTAATTAGCTGAAACACTGTACGTCTTTGTTTATATTGAAAATGAAGATACAAACTTAGAAATGTGGTGGCTTTTATATTAAACTGTCCAAAGAAGCTCCTGAACTACACAGTGTGGCTCTGCCTCATTGAGTGCTATCCTATTGCAGATCCACAGATTCCCTCCTTCCTGTGATACCCCAACGTCAAAAAAGACAAATGAAAGACAAAAAGTGATGCAATGAGACTACTCAGTCCTTCCGCGGGGGTGAGTTCACTTCTCTCGCAAGGGAAAAACATCATTCAGGCAATGACATGGGCAGGACCAGACTATACCAGATGAATACATATTTCACACTCTGGAGATATCCAAACTTGCAAGACGTGCTGTGACCAAGTAGAGGCACTAATCAAGGTAACCAAAAAGAGTAAAGACAATCATCAGCCTCCAGATTAGTGGTTATTATCAAGCTATGAAGTAACGAGGTTCCTCGCAGTTCACTCCTTATTGAAACAAGAACACAAAAATGTTGGTCAAGTCCCTAACACCACTCCAAAATCCAAAATAAATCTAAAATATAGTCACAGTTCTCTCCAATTAAGCACACGATATTTGCACAGCGATACTCTGCAGCGTTAAAGATGGGCTGTTTATAACCCACGCGCCTGCTCTCGCTGACGCGCACTCCAGGTGCACGTTTCAAATGTACTCTTAGTTTTAGTGGGTTTTTTGTTTAATTTGTTGAGAGACAAACCTGTGCACCGGGACTGGATGCTTTCCTGCTGACAAGTCAACCCACGCCATGTTCTGTCACTGAGCCTCCAAAGTCTATTTCGTGACCCTTTAATATTTTCCAAGAAGGATCAGCAGAATGTGGCACTATCCAGGATAGGAGAAAGGGACAAGAGGAGACGGTGCTGCTACCACCATTCATGAACGATCCCAACATACTATCCAACTTAATTTCTCCTTCCTTTAGCATTCTTAGCTCTACCAGTTTATGTTGGAGACAACATCCCTCCCCCAAGCTCCTTCTGTTTCACCCAGCTCATTTGAAGTTGGTGCCTAAAACCTCCATCCTTCGCCACCTGTATCTAAGGCTCTTAAACTCAATTTTGCTCACAAAATAACCTTTTACCCCAGTGTCAAGAGGCGTCAGAATTTCTATTCCAGCTGGCAAATTTCTTCTTTTCTTCACACGCAGTGATTCCCCCTATTATCCCATCCCACTCTTCTGCTTTAAGGTATTCTGGACCAGGTTTCAATGCTCTAACCAAGAGGAGGAAGCACCACAGTGCACCAAACCCCTTCATTAACACCACGACCATCATTCTGAGTGAGCTGAAGAGTTGAAGTCAAAGCGATCACAAAATGTCATAGGTACTGGAAGCAAAAGACATTAGCATAATTTCTATAAAATTATATATAAAATCACACATAAAATAGCCCATCTGGAAAAAATTGACAGCTAAGGACGCACAAAGGCTACCGTAAGAGATCTTCCATTTCCCACACAGAGGAGAATTCCTACCTGGTGATTTAAAAACAAAAACACCCCCACAGCACAGAATAGGAAATGCAATTATGCACAATTGAATTCGCCAGCTCTTCAGCAACACTCCCTTTGAGGCAGAAGACACATCCCTCCTCTCGCTCCATTTACAGGTTGTCCCTTCCCGTTCTTTCTCATAGGGATCTCCTGTCACCCATGTCACGACGAGGTGTTTGGTCTGACTCCGTGCAGCCGCTCGGGCTTACATCCATCCCACTACTCCGCAGCCAGAGATAACGCTACTTTACTACAAGGTGGAATCTCGCTGTGCTGAGCCACGTTCCCCCACCTCCCCCTGCTCAGCCTTCCCACTAAAGCAGCCCGGCAGCAAACGGAGCCCGTTGGGAAGCCACTCTTGCCTGTGCCAGGAGAAGCTGGTCCCCAAGCCTGGGAGGGAGCGACACAGGAACCTTCTGGTGCCACCTCAATCTCCGTATCCTTTGCTAGGACACCGTAAAGCATCTTCACATGCAGAATAAGCGCTAGCTCAAAATCAGAATTGCTCCCTATTTCCTTTTAATGAAATAACTTTAAAAATTACAGCAACCGATACCAACACATGGAGTTAAAAAGACAGCAACTCCAGCACAAGGAGGTACCGATTTGCAGAGCCACGCGTTCCTGATGCTAATTACCTTCTCTTGTGTCTCTGGACAATCCGGGATCCAGCTGTCCCTGGCTCCAGGAGGGCAGCGCCCACAGGCTGCCGGAGCGCTTTTGGTAGGAGCATCGTTTTTGTGCCTCTAGTGTCAACATCCTTCTTCGCGGGCCCCTTGCAAAACAGCTCTGTTTATGCCCTCTGAGCATCACAAGCAAAGTACTTTTAAATTGGCACGCCAGTTTTAATCAAGTGGCAAATTTCAGTGTATTCGGGGCAGCTCAATAGCATTTAATTCTTTCGACTTTCCCCTGTAGGAAGACAGGGTATTGAATCATTTCAACGCATATCAGTTGTAAAATGTATCACCTCCTTAACTTTTATTTTCTGCAGTCTCTACCAGGTTGAGGAAAATTTGTCTTAATGGGGAGACTGGGCTGTAACGTGATCTGGTGCACCTGCATAGCAAATAAAAGGCACAATTACACTCGCGCCAGCTTTCTACAAATTCAAGCTCTCTCCTGCTCCCCTTCCCCCAGTTCCTATGGCTTTCCCCAGGGAAGCTCATGCCAAATGGAAAATTTTAGAGAACATAAATGCGAAAAAAAAAAAAAAAAAAAAAAGGCGAGTCTTCAGTTGGTGTAAAGCACAGTGAACCGACCTCACAATTTGCTGTAGTCAAAGGTGTCCTTGTTTGCTAACCGGGCCAGCAAATAATGGATGTGGTTTGACATAGTCCTAGTTACACAGCTGCACCAGAAGTCCTTCTCAAATAAAATAAGAAAATATTGGCAAAAAAAATGGCTTTCACGTCTTATCCAGCAATCTGTAAAACGCTTATTTTCTCCAGTCTCTTATCTCTGTTGTGCTTTCAGATAATATTATCTCGTAGCATGAGTAAAGATTTCATTATGCACAATTAAGAACTCTCATTAACGAAGGAAAAATCTGTCACAATACAGAAGATTAACTTATATAAACAAGAGCAAACACGGAGACGCAGCTTTCCTGGGGTGAGGGAAGCGGACCCGAGAGGGAAGGGCCGTTAACATATGCTCTGTGAAGAATTGTATCTAAAGCACATTTCAAGAAAACAATGAGGAACACAGTGGCTGAAATAACTATTATATTCCCGAAGGTTTTAAAGTTTATCTGGCAGCGCGTAACAGAAGAGTAGGAAGCAGTGTGCTTGATTTCTGATTTTAATAAAATTCAAGTCTGTCTACATTGTTTTTCCTGGCAGACTCTGCGGAGGATTAGCAGATTTAACATCAGATACGGGATGCAAATGAAACTTCCTCCTGTCATTTAGTAAGCAATTTTCAGGTGCTATTAGATAATTGCTAATGCTTATGTTAAGCTTGTTAAATACCACTTCAGGACATAAGAGTTAGAAATACATAGGCAGAAAGGTATGTACGTTAAGGGCTGAAAAAGTGAAAACCAACACCTGACATCATCAGGTGTTCCCTGCAACAAATCAGAAAGGCCAAAACTGACACTTCAACTTATCTAAAAGGACGAAAATAGCTCCTTGGCTTCCCCATTTCTTAGACAAATACTGCCATTCTCCCGTTTTCCTCTGGAGACCACTTAATTTCATCTGTAAGCCACCGTTTACCCTACTTCAAAACTCAGAGAGTGAATAAATGGGTGGAATGAATAGGAGAAAACCTTCATCTTCCTTGGGAAATAGGCGGAGAACACTTAAAATAAAAAGGCGGAAAAAAGAAAATATTTTGAAGGCTTAAACCACCATCCCCCATAAAACATTATTACAGATCTGCAAATCAGAACTACTTGTTAGACAATTTTCTCACCAAGTTGAAGTTTCTATTTTCTGACTTTTTTCCGTTACATCGTTTTATCGTTAGTACAGAATAACAGGAAAACAGATTTTACATTACTCTGACAGACATCTGCAACGAGTAACACTGACAGAACAAAATTTGAGTTATCAACATTATTTTTAAACGCAACACGTTTCTTTATCTGCACCCACAGCACACTTAACCATGCCTGGAATTAAATTTGGTCTTAATTACGAGAAATTACAGAGTTCTGTATCTCAGATCTTATAAAAGTACACCATATACGGCTCTGTTAATGACAACGTCATTAGCTCGGGGTATAATGCTGGCATGGGAAGCTGTGATGCAAACCGATCGTGAGACATGGAGGTGTCTGACTACACGATACATACAACCGCAGTGATTTTGAAAGCATTAACGGATAATTAATGTGATAAATCTGAGAAGGACCATTGAAGTGAAGTATTTGCAAGGATAAAACATGTATTTGTTTTAAGCTCATACAAAAAAAAGAAGATCCGTGGAATGAAAATCGCATCGCATGATGTTACATCTCATTCCTTTTATAGCCAAAACTGCTCAGCAAAGACTAGTCTTGAGCACTGACATTTATTTGAAAATTCAGAATCCCTGATCATCGTTGGAAAGTAATTTATTCTATCTAAAAATACATTAATGAGAGAGAAATCTCCTATTCCCTTCTGCAAGTATATTATTTCCTCAAAGAACTGCACTTCGTCAAAGCTACGGATGACCATAAGCTTTACACTTCAGCTTGTAACAGCTTCTATATATCACATCTTCAAGCTTTAAATCTCCCTGTCCCACCTGTGCGAGACTGGAAATAGGAACTTAATATTACTCTAGAGAAAAGATATTATAGGAATAAGCAGCATTTTTCTTTCCTTGAGCTCATCAGAGCACTTCTGTAAAGATCAGTTGAACGATATTAATTTTACAGGATATTTTGTTAAATACCTCAGCGGATCAGACCAGTATTAATTAGTCAGGCCTCACTACAAATGGTGGGACAGAAGTCAGGCAGACCCACCCCTCTGTACACAGGCCATAGGGACCCCGGTTTACATTAGCCAGAGGCCCCGGTGAACACCCAACCAGCCAAAAGTAGAAGACAACGTTCTGTTTTTCAGTACCCTTCTACACGTTTAGCTCCAGACCACAGTCAATCTTTAAGCTTCTATTTTCCAGCCAAGCTAAAGTCGCTCATATTCACCAAGACTATAAGGTAATACCACCGCACGTTGCACAAGAAAGAAGTTCTTCAAGACCTATTTTAGAACAAGAGAAAGGTGGGACAACAGCATTGCTCCCATGAAATCAGGAGATATCCGTATCTTTCCATATACCGTCCACGAATTATTGTTAAATGGAAAATGCAGCTCTTCAGCCAGTTCGATCCAGCCTCAGAAGTATGCCCTGGTTTTAATGCCTGTTTTTCCAAGCGGAATCCTATTTCTAACACAAAATACGCCCAATACACACAGTTGCATACACCATAGTGTTACATATACCGTTCTAGACAATAACACATAAGACATTCTAGACAACAGAAACGAGAACCTACATGACTTCCACTTGTGAAATAAATGCTACATTCCCTTTCAAATTAGAATATCAAAGCAAAATTTGCACGGAAAAGATCTGCTAGGAGAAGAGGGTGTCTGCATGCGGTCCTACTTCAAAGCTTAAATTCACCTAAAACCTGTTTGCTCCTAGAATGGCCTTCTGGGATCAGACAAATTAGAAGGTACAACAGTTTCTGCATCACAAAGAACATTTTTCAAAAGCTTGACATTCCGTTGTATTTTAAAACTAAGATTTAAGCTACGCACCTGAGTTCGTAAACGTGAAAGTGTGCGCTTTTGCCCAACACTGATGTCTGGAGCGAATTCACTGGCATCAGCCTTCGCTTCTCTACTCTTGGTTATTATCTCACCACCTTAGTGTTTGGTTCGGTTCTTTTCCAGTTGTTTGGATGGAAAAACGGGTGCAAAATAAACCAGTCCTCCAGCCTTAGTTGCAACCTTTTCCCAAGTCACAAAGGGTTCGGTATGGCGTATGTGCCAACACAAACTCACATTCTGCAGTGAAACAATATCAAGAAAAGGTAAACTTACCTTCGTCTAGTTGCATCGCACTGAGCGTCAGGGTCCAAGCTCTCACGGCAAAATGTGGTTGCACTGCCCATAGCAGGACACTTCACTAAAATCCCAGATACGACGTTTTCTACAATAGCACAACACTAGAGGGACTATTTTGCCTTCACTTTCCCAATAATAAGAAAACGGTCAGCAATGCCCTTCTGCCACCACTTTATGCCAGTTTAAGACAGCAGCACAAACTACTCGGCACTGCAACTGAAAAAAAAACACACACAGAGTCAACCACTGGTTTACACTGGCAGGGTTTGATGTGTGAAATTTATAGTGCTGGTACTTGTCTGATACTATCTTTGCCTCCTGTTTATATCAGCTTTTTGTTACTACGCAATCCTTGAAATCCTAAACAATCTCATCTCCTTGCAGGCACCAGGAATGGCTGCCAATGCTACTGGACAGATACCAGTAGTTCCCAGTTCTGCTATACTATGTCCGGGGAACCACAACAACAAACTCCTCCGATGGAACGCACTAAGTTTAAAAATCAGTTGTGAAGAACAATCAGTCTGGCTTCATATTGAACTCATTGAATCATAGAATGACTCATGAATGAGTTTGGGTTGGAAGGAACCTTAAAGATCACCTAGTTCCACCCCCCTGCCCTGGGCAGGGACACCTCCCACCAAGCCCAGGTTGCTCCCAGCCCCGTCCAACTCAGCCTTGAACACCTCCAGGGATGGGGCAGCCACAGCTCCTTGGGGCAATCTGCGCCAGGGGCTCACCGCCCTCACAAGAGAGAATTTCTTCCTCAAATCTCATCTCAATCTCCCCTCTTCCAGTGTAAAACCATTCTCCCTTGTCCCATGGCTCCCCTCCCTGATCAAGAGTCCCCCCCCCAGCTCTCCTGGAGCCCCTTTAGGGATTGGAAGGGACTCTAAGGTCTCCCCAGAGCCATCTCTTCTCCAGGCTGAACACCCCCAGCTCTCTCAGCTTGTCTTCATAGGAATCAGTAAGAAGAACCTGAACTCATTTCAAGAGCTAGTAAGTCCCATTTCTAAGAAACACACATATCTGAATTAAACTTACTGAAAATGTGACTTTAAAAGCAGAAATCATAGAATCGTAGAATGGTTTAGGTTGGAAGGGACCTTGAAGATCATTGAGTTTCAACCCCCCTGCCCTGGGCAGGGACATCTCCCCCCAGCCCAGGTTGCTCCCAGCCCCGTCCAACCCGGCCTTGAACACCTCCAGGGATGGGGCAGCCACAGCTTCTCGGGGCAACCTGCGCCAGGGGCTCACCACCCTCACAGCCAAGAATTTCTTCCTAATATCTCATCTAAATCTCCCCTCTTCCAGTTTAAAGCCATTCCCCCTCGTCCTATCGCTACAGGCCATAGTAAAATGTCCTTCCTCCGGTCTCCTGTAGGCCTCCTTTAGGGCCTGGAAGTTCGCAATAAGGTCTCCCTGGAGCCTGCTCTTCTCCAAGCTGAACAACCCCAACTCTCTCAGCCTGTCCTCTACTTGAGATGCTCCAGCCCTCTGATCATCTTTGTGGCCCTCCTCTGGACCCGCTCCAACAGGTCCATGTCTTTCCTATATTGGGGGCTCCAGGGCTGGACGCAGTACGCCAGGTGGGGTCTCACCAGAGTAGAGTAGAGGGGCTGAGTAGAGTGGAGCTCCCTCGCCCTGCTGGCCACACTTCTTCTGATGCAGCCCCGGATACGGTTGGCCTTCTGGGCTGCGATCGCACATTGCCGGCTCATGTTGAGCTTCTCATCAATCAGCACTCCCAGGGCCTTCTCCTCAGGGCTGCTCTTGATCCATAATCTTTTGCAGGTTCTATTTTCATGGCCTACATGGTGTTTATGTTTATTAAAAGGACTGCTTTGCACTGCAGATATGCTGGAGGCATGGAAAACCTGAAATTCTGATTATTGTCAAGGCAATACAGAATCTACTGCAGGAATAACTATCCAATTGACCTCTCTTGAGATCGCATTGCCCACAGAGCTGCGCAGCAGCTCGGTGTCATAAATCACACGTAACATCACTCACAGTGTAACATAACTAGTTTTGAGCAGAAAATTAATCATAGTGTCACTGATTACACTTCTGAAAAATGTTTTGTGCACAAAATCCCCCCTCTTCCACGCTGCTCGTCCACATTTCTAAGGCACTGAAAACTGACCAAGTATTTGAGTAATTCCCATCACTCTGCCTTGCCCTACATGAGCTGACATCTCAAGCAAATAGTCTTGCGGATGTAGTTCTCAGTAGATGAACCCAAGTTGTGCATTTCCCCCTCAGTTTTCTCTCTGAAGTCTCAGACTACTGCCCTCTGGAGCAATGGATACTTCAAATATGGCTTCCTACCTTACAGAAGAAGATTTTTCTACTTGAGATGCAACCACTAATGGAGAAGAGATGATGAAAATCCCCTTTCCAAGCCACGGTTCTCTGTTTGCAGTACTCTGGTTTCTACAACCCTTTCCAGCCGAACTTTTCACTCCTATTATTTGCCACCGAAGGGTGAGCTGAGGAGCCGGCCCTGATGAGAGGGTTTTTGATGATGTCTTCTAGGAAAATCTTAATATACACAACGGAATATATCTACATGCATATTTTACAGCACTGCCTTCTTAAGGGAAGATTTACCTGGAAGGTATGTCCAGAGGTACGCGAACTCTGCAAAAGCCAGAGATGAAAGGGGATAAGAAGAAAAAAGCTTTATTTTTCTAAGAGTACTAACAAAGTCTGTTTCAATTCCTTACACCGTTACAAACACAAAAAGGCTTAAGTCATTTGTTTGTTTTGAAATGCCTTAAATGAACTAGGCTTAATAAATTGCTGACCCATCCAATCTGACTTAGCGTAAAACGGCATTTACTTCCAATCGACACTCTAATCCAGACAGTTGAAAACAGCAAAAAGCAAATCTCAATTTTTACTAGCTGAGAACTATTACCCACAAGCAGTATTTGGCACAACTCGTTATTTGAACAGCCTCAGTCAGCCTTCTGTTGCACTGCGAGAGAAAAGTGATTTGCCCTCATTTCAAAGGAGGGACAATACAAACATGAAAAGTTCCCCTTCACAGGTTCACAAAAGCTGTGTTGACATATATGCCATATCTTCAACTGCAAAACCCCAACGCTGCACTGTTTTCTTCCTCTAAGGCTCAAATTTCTGGAGAAGCAGCACATAGCTCCCATGTCCATAGCCACAACCTCGTATTAAGCATTAATAATTAAATATAATAACATTTAATTAAAATTATTTGAAAATAATAAATTTTGTACAGCTTCTCTCATTCCCCTTCACCATAAACATCCATCTAGAACTGGAATCGCACCGCTACGTACGGCAGCTGAAAGGAAATCACACTTCCATCGCCTTGCAGTTACTTGTTTCATTTGCTAGAGGCTGAGCCTCGAATATTACAGGAGCTGAGGAAACATTCCCGGGATTCAGAAAAAAACCAAACATCTATCATTTCTGGTTTTTTCATCATTGTCCAGGACGGACATCTCGCATTTCATAGCATTTTTTTCATAATATTTTTCACTGAAGTGTCACTAGCTTTTTTTCCTTTTAAAAAGCTTGAATTGAATCAGTGCGGAGGACGGGGAGCCAACCATTCCCAGTGCCAACCATTCCCAGTGCCAGCCCTTTGTGCCGGACCAGCATCCGGCTGATCCCGTCACTTCTTGCAGCGCAGCTCCCACTTCTCTCCCCAGCAGTAATTCGGCAATAGCACTGGTTATCTTACAAATCTTAACCATTCGGAACGGTCCCGTCCCCAACTTAGTAGAGTATTGAATATTAGAAAGAAAGAGGTAAAAGTCTACTGCATGAAAAAATCCAATCCCGACCCCTGTTTTATTGCCACCAAAGGGACACAGGAGAGAAGGAGAACATTCCTATGATCTCTCCTCCTCATCTCTTCACACTGCAAAAGACACTGTGACTGTGGGTGCAGTTCTCAAGGAGGCAACCAAGCGCCTTGGTTTCGTCTAGAACAAACGTTCCCTTCCCCTGACACACATTTCCCATTTCTCAGCCGTGATTCCCTCCCCCCCCCATCTCTTTAGTGTGATGCTATCAAGGCAGTGACATTTTCTCACTTTCACTAGAGGAGGTTACCAAAGAGTTTTATAATTAGTGACAGAACTGCTTCTGTTCAGTACCATCCCAGCTCTCTGTGGCATTTTCCAAGCACAATAAGGCGATTTAGACTTCAAATAGTCTTTCCCACCTTCACATCTCTGAAGTCCTCTCCAAGAAGAAATCATCTTCAGGTTCCGGGTATTCCTGCTGAGCAGAGACCGCCTTGTACTCTCAAAGCCTAATACCTGATAAAGCCTCGTACCTTACTTCTTACAGTCAAGTTAATGGAATAACGAAACCAAACAGGGGAAGTCATTTATAATCTGAGCTAAAAGATAGTTTTCATTCAATTAGAATGGCGATGGAAAGAGACAAAGCGCGCACGCGCTACCTCTGCGGTTATCTGCCCAAGAGACAGCCACACATTCCTAAATAAACTGGCAGTGCCGTAACGAGTAACAGGAAGAATGCCTCTGGGTGGGGAGATTTATTTACTATACATATTGCCTGCAATGCCCAGGACTTAATTTGACAAATTAAAGTTGGCGGATTTTCTGTTTCCTTCATTTTCTGCTCACAAATCTAAGAGTAATTCTAAAGAGAAAAGCACTACAAGCAGTAAAAACCCCCCAAATCCTACTTTACTAAAAACAATGAATCCCTGGCGGGTGAGGCAGCCCTGAGTAAGACCATAAAAGCATTGGATTTTAGACGTGAATGCCGATTTCTGCACCTGAAGTATCATCAGTCATTTTGTTGTTTTGCAGCGGAATTTCTTCAGAGCTTTATGAACGGGTGTGAGCGGACTAAGCTCAAACTCAAGAGCCCAATGCTCTGCTTTTTTTTTTTTTTTTTAAAAAAAGATAATTAAAACGCAGCTCCTCCCGTGCATTTCCACAGAGCCGGATAACCGTCCCTTTCCACCCAACGCCCCATCCATCTCCAGCCAGCGAGCTTTGACTAGTGGTAAAGTCTGCCAGCTAGAACACATCGAAAATACCATGTGCAAACCACGCAACATTTGCACGCTGCATTTCAAAACAGCCGCACAACTCCCCGTAAAGGGTGAATAAACAGTTTATTGTAGCCGTTTCCCTTTATTGTGCTTTTCACAGGCTGTAGGCCGGTTCCAAGAACTCTCAGATGCCATTTGAGTAAGCTATCCATATAAATGAACACAGATGAAAACTTGCCTTACTACCATTCCCCTCTAAACAGAAAGCAATTCACCGGGGGAAAGAGGAAATCTTATTCCTTTTGTGTAGGGGAGCTCACATTCTAACTCTTCACAATCAAAGGCACCATGTGCTTTTTCATAAGGTTACCCGGAGCCTTGCAGAAATCCTTTGTGTAACCTTGGGCGTATTTTAGGCAGCTGGGTCATTATCAAATTAGTGCCAGGATAAATTGGAAAGAAAGACACAAGGAAAAAAAAAAAAAAATCACCAGTAAGGAAAAAAAAAAAATCCCAACGTTAGTAATGGAAAAAAACCCCAAACGCTATTAAGAAAAAAAAACCCAAACACTATTAATGGAAAAAAAAACACCAAACACAAACAAACGCTAGTAAGAAAAATAAACACTAGTAGAAAAATAAACACTAGTAAGAAAAAGACTGCAGTGTCTCCTAACAAAAACTATTGCATACCTTTATTTGTTGTTATTATTATTATTCTCTACAGGTCTCCATTCTTTCACCAGACTATACAGATCTCCCTCAGCACTTGCAAACATCATATGAAAGGGGCAAAAAGAAGAAGCGTAAGGAAACATAGATGTTAGGCCATTTCATTTTGGAGGATTTGTAGGATTTCAGTTGATTTAATTATTGTCTCTCTGGACTGACCATACGTAAGTATCGCACCATGTCTTTCAATGCTCTCCTTTAATGGATGAAAGCAGGAGATTTTTTTTCACTTGATTTTCTCCCATTAGAGAATACATTTTTTAAAGTTTTTTTTCTGTCAGGCTTCTTCCCTGTACAGAAGGCAATGTTGGTTGTTTGGGACACGGCTCAGAGCTGTGCTCTGAAGCGGGAGTGAAGGAGGCTCTCTTTTCTCCAAAACTGCCCAGCAACGAGTCCTTTCAGGAAAGAATACGCCGACATCTCAGCTTACAGGGATCATTCCTCCTGGATATATTCACCCTCCTTCCTGACAATCTGCAATTCGGGGACTTCCTGGGGCGGAGACAGGGTGTACGCATCTTGGGGTTTAATTGCCCGCCCATGGCTTGGTTAATTGAACTGCCCACAGCTTGGTTAATTGAACTGCCCACGGGTTATTACTGTCAGGTTTTGAACCCATCCAGAGCTCTGGTGATCACCACGTCCTGTGGCAATAAATTGCAAAGTACAAACATGTACCTTTTGAAGAGGTACTTCCTTCTCTTTGTTTTAAACCACCTGCCTGTTTCATTTTATGGCATCTCGTCTTTGCACGGTGACAAACCACGAACGCCCGTGCGCAGTTTCCTTTCCCCGCACTCGCCAGGATCTAATTAATCGCTGTCTGCCACATCCCTGATTCGGTTGGCTCTTTTTCTAAGCAGAAAAAAAAGAGCTTCTTTTTCATAGAAGTTGAAGATCTTTGGTTATTGTCTTCTGCACGTTTTTTTGTTTCATAGTATATATTCTGAAATCAAGGGAAAAGCAACCACTAAACAAAGGGTGGGTACACTACACGGGGGAAGAGAGAGAGAGAGAGACACACACATATGCATATATAAGCCCTATACACCCATCTAATCAGATAATCAGACTTCATACCTAAAGGAAAAAATAATTTTTTATACTGCTAATAATATACTAAATTTCCTTTTGTTGACTATATTAATTTTCACAATGTAAGTCATGCAGTACGCCAATTATCCATAGGTTAGAAATATACCTTTTTAGAGGTTAAACGACTTCCAGAAATTGCCAGTTGGGAAGAATTCCTACACGCACATCAAGCAATTCCTCAAAATACATTCTGCGAACATCAACAGATGAATAAAGAGTTTCAGAGGGTAAATTGTAGCTTATTACTTTCATTCCGATACTTCTAACGTGATGCATGGATTACGCAGAAGTTGACACAAACCGAAAATTAATTATCTACTTCAAGGATTTACAGCTGTGTATAAACAAAATAAGAACATAAATGAAACATTTTCAAACTCAGATCTTCAATTCCAAGTGTCAGCCTGGAGCAAAATTGTATGTCTGAGCTACGGTATTAAATCCCCCAAACACGGAAAGGCTCAAAGAGAACATCATTTCAGCCTCTTAATTATTACCGCACTGAAAACTAGAGGTTAGAAAAAGTCTTCACTGTGCGGTGACAGGAGGAGGGAAAACAGGGGAAAGAAACACAGGATGGGCTTCATCAATAAACCTTACAAGACAATTAAATAAAAATATAGGCAGAAGAGCCAGGACAAGTTAATTGGCGGAGAATCTAGAAAGTGAGCTGAATCAGCAAATTTCAGAGCTTTAAGTGTAAGCTGAAGAACTCTACAGAACTAAATCACCCAGCGAGTGGAAAGCTATCCCTTCCATAATACCAGGCAAATATATAGGAAGCAATAAACTTTATTACAGGAGAAAAGAAGTTCAACGGCCTTTTGAAATAAGAGAACTTCCTCGCCGCAATTCTGCGTTCGCACTTATCTACCGTGAATGTGCTTCAGGGACTGAAAAGCAGCGGCAGAGAAAAGAAAAAAAAGAGAGGACATTCCTGAATGGCTCTCAGCTGATGCTTTCATCGTTTGTATTATCAGTATAAAGGGATGCTGCATCAGCAAAGCCTCCTCAGTGTTTTCAAGAAGTATCTTTATACACTACCAGAGAAACACTGCAATACCTACGAAGAAGTGGATGCAGCGGCAGAAGGGAACACAGCTCAGAAGAAAAGGGAAATGTCTCTAACAACCGCCATTGCCCGATGAACAGAAACTATCATAATGCGCATCGGGTCACCACCTCTGTCCCTGATGGAACAGAATTTCGTCTTTTAAAATAGTTCGTTATGTTGATGCCGCTCTATGTGCTCTGTACGTATCAAACGGTAACTGAATATACGACATTACACAGTATTTGCCTGTACTACAGGTCAAAATCTGTAACTTAGCTACGTGATCTTCATAAAAATTAAATAGACCATTTGACCGTAGCAACTGCTTAGAGTCTATAAAAGGTACTTGTGTTTGTTTAACAAAATAAATCAGTAGCTAAGATAAATCATTGCGTGGAAAGGTGCTGAGAGAGCCAAAAAAAAAATTCTAGAAAAGACCACGTAGGTCAGCAGAAGAAAGACTAAAAGCCAAATTCTTTGAACACAGACCAAGACAGAGCACACTGCAAAAAGAGATACTACTCTGCTCCTGCCCTCCCTCCCTCCCTCCCTCCTCTCCCCAAATCCTCGGTTGCTTAAGTACTGGTCATATAATTAGAGACAAGCAGGGTATTCATTTGGATAATTATTATGCCATCTCCTTATGAGATTGCCCACACATATCCCTTCAGTCAAGAAATATTTATCCCAAGCGTGCTTCAGTCTAGCCTTTGTGGTTAAAGTTCGGAGGTTTTGCTTCCCCGAGAGCTTTTAAGGCGAGAGAGCCCCACCGTACACGGGCAGCGCAACCCTCCAGCCTGCCGGCGCGGCCACCCAGCAGAGTTCACGTGCTTCCCCCGTCTGCAGCACAGCGATACAGAAGAGAAGAGGAGATATTTATTTCCTCTGTCGTTGAATTCCTGCAAGCCAGAAAGAACAAGAAGTTGCATTAAGCTTTGCCGATAACTGCAGCCAGGTTTCTCCAGCACCATGGGGTTGGTTGGGTTTTTTTTTTTTTCCCAAAACCTCCTTTCACCAACATAGCGAGAAGATACACTCTGATGACGATTTTAATGCAAAACCAGATTAAAGGCTGAACACAACCACCACAACAACAAATCTTTCAGCAGATGTTTCAATGACGAACGACCCCCAAATCCTCCCAGTTGCAGGGAGGGCCGCCGATCCGGCCAGATCTGTCGAGACACAGAAGGGTGCAAGAAGAGGCTTCAACTCAAACGCCTGAGAGCACAGTGCTAATTTGCCATGATTATCTGTATGTCACTTCCTGCGCTTGCCACACCAGCGCGAATTACCTCTTTGATGTTTCATAGCTTTAAGTCTGGCAGTGCATCACCCCACTCGCTTCGTCCTGTAATTCCACGGCAAGAAATGTGAGTGTCTGCTCCTGACCTTTAATTTGAACTTTTTATTACGGCCTCGAAGAGCGGATTGCAGGTTTGAAACACAGCCGGGTGATTTCAAGGATGTCGTCAGCGAAACACTTGCAGCAGACCTAACCACGCGCGGGCGGGCGGATCTCAACCCCCAGGCCCGGGGACAGAACTAGGCGAGCTTCCTCCACGAGGCAGGACGCTGGCTTCTCCTGTGGAGGACGTCCGGTGGCTGCCGTTCCCATCACAGGTACGTGGAAGTGCACAGATACAGTCACATCACCCGTTCACCACGTAAATGGCAGGCTTCCGCCACGGCTGACGCAGAAGAAAAACAGCAATTCACAAAATTCGCCCACACAAACATGGCAATGACTACCCCATAGCAAGCAAAGCACCAACTCCACATCCATCTTTCAGCTCTCCCCATCAACGGTGGAGATAGAACCTACAGCATGAAGCCTAGTCGGGGTCTTTGGCTCATCTATCAGATCCAGAACACGGTCCTTAAAAGAAAAATCCAGTTTAAATACTCCTTATCCTATTCCAAAGAACTCAAAACACAGCCAGCCAGTTGCACCACAGCAATAACTACCGACCATAAAAGCATTTCTAGGTAAAAAAGAAACTCGTTAGCCAAGAAGGGAATATAAAAGATTCTAGTTTACCACACAGGATATAAAGTATGAATCTGCCAGAAAAAAAAAAAATGTACTGCACACTTTGCCTTATGCAGCAATCTTTAAAAGTATTAATAAAAGTATTTTTTTATTCCTCCAAAACGATTTCTCACTGAACACCGCGAAGTGATGCTATAATAGGGGCAGAATTCCTCCAGCTCTTATCTGACGGTGTGTAAACACTATAAAGTGCCGTGGAAAGATAAAGTTCTCCATCTGCTGATGGTTGCTACTGTTAGCCAAAATGGGGTCAAAAGTTAACTCACCCAGCTTATGCATGAGGTTTTTATAGCTTAAGCCCTTAAGAATGAAGCCACATTACCATCCGTTTGGAGAAAAAAAAATACTTTGAATATAAGAGACTCAGCCAGTCAAGGACAAGAGATAAGGCGTGTAAAGGACCGGTTAAGCTGAACCAAGAACAGCTTACTCAAAGCAATCTGAGTAATCGATAACTAGAGACAAGAAAATTAATTAACTGTTGTACAGTCCTCTCCAGAATTGATTCCAAAGACAAAAGATCACGAGTAATTATCATTCGTTTCAAAAGTTATTCATAATAAGATTTAAGTACCCTCAAAGGAAAAAAAAAAAAATCAATTGACTGAGCTTTTAGTAGCGTATTGAAGCAAGGAAAAATGACCATACCATTACTAACCGAAGACTTGGAAGGAATGGGCCCAATTTCGTGCTCCCCTACAAACATCCACCATCTAAGGCAAGTCACTAGCCTTTTCATTTTCCACCGTAAAAAGAATAACTGCGTACCTTAAACCTATTTAATCTTACGCTAACCCATGACAGACTGGGAGGTATTTGGTGACAGCCATAAACGCTGTATTCTTATAGATATGAATTCAATTTTACACTTAACAATCTCGAAGGAAGCAAGTTTGTTGAAACCCCCAGTCAAACCTTAATCAAACATCAGACTGTGCTTCAAAATCTAATATACAATTTAGTGTAGTTACTTCTATTCCTTGAAGAACAGAAATAGCCAGGATTTAATCAACCCACATTGCACAGAAGGGAAAAGGATTATTTTGTCCACAGTTTAACAACAGAAAAAATGAAGTACCGGGGGGGCTTCCTACAGAATAGAAGCAAAAGCATCCAACTGATGATCACAGGGACTCCTATTTATAAACTACCGGGCACTTCAGTCCAGTTAGGGCTGGGGTTTGCAGCTAGTCGGAGATTAGCACTGGTATAGAAGTGGGCCAAAGCCAGTATCAGTCTCTTTCTCCGTTCTCTCGGCTGCTCTGAATAAACAACGTTAAAAACTAAGCGATCTCCACTACCCCACCCCAGCTGTAACATGCCGAGGGCACCCGGCAGCCTTAGCACGGCCTCGAGGGAAAGCCAAAATGCTTACTGCACGCTTTCCGGCACAAACAACGCATCCGTAGTCACACATGCACATCTCAGGAACGCAGTTCATCGTAGCAATTTTTGGTTCCATCTCTCAGTTTGGGAACCCCATGAGTTTGTCTCTCTTTTATTCTGGTGACACAGCGAAGAGGAAGGATGCAGCAGTTCCGCTGGTGTGATCATCTCACGGTCCCTATTCGGTAAAATTCTATAAGCTGCAGAAATCTCTGGCACTGGAAGCACTCCAGCTATAGGAGAACTATGACAGCCACGCCAGACGGCTGGCCCTTCTTCAAAGGCTCAAAAGCGTAGGGTGGGGAGAACAGGGGTGGAGTGAAAAAAATAATCCTAACTTAATTATAAATATAGCTTCAGAATCCCATCCACGTGAAAGTTCTCCTGCTTTGTATCATGAATACCTCCAGGGCTCAGAAAGCTGCCTTGAACAGAAAACACTCGGAATGACTCTCTTGTGAGTGGCTCTTAAGTGGTAATACAGGCGAAGAGGACAAGGGAATATTCCTCAGTAAGTGCTCCTTCAACAAACCGCTCAAATAATTCGTTATCTTGCTCCAAGCCGGAGGGCTGCAGTCTGTACCGACGTACGGCCTCCCCAGCTGGCAGCCCTGGTGAGGGACGTGGTGGGAATGACCCAGAAAGCACATTGTGGCTGCGCTCTCCCAACGTCCAAAAGCCTTCTTCCCCTTCTTAACGTGACTCTGACACCAAGCTGCCTGGGCTTTGTGGTGCCATTTATCTCTTCCCCATATTCTTCTAGCTCTCCCTCGGTCAGGCGCGACTGTTTTCAAGTTCAACTGTTTTAACCATTCCTGTAATGAACAGGTGAGAGGAAGGAGCAGCAGTCGGGGGATGGAAAAGAAAGAAGTCATGAGATGACACTCCAGAGAGTACAAATCGTGGCAGTCTGAGAAACGTCCTCCGACGGGACCGGTGCCGTGAAGACTCACTCCGCTCGCTAAACAGAAAGCTCTCTTGGACTTCCCTGCAAACACAGGAGCCCTTCTGCATAACATATTTCCTTTGTCTATCATTGTGTAAGCTGCAAAGAAATCCAATTTTATAATTGCCTATGTCAGCTACTTTAAAATGCATCCCTCAGGTTCAAATGTAGCCACTGACATCTCAGCAGAAACAGAAAATACTAATAAATCTAACACTTAACAAATAGCAGGCAAAGCTCACTGTAGCACTCTGTACCAAAAAAAAAAAAAGAAAGAGCCAAAGGTGCTGTACAAAGCTGTATTTCTAGAAAATATACGAAACCAGTCCTTGAAATGTCAACTGCTACTTCAACATTGAGAATTATTGTAAATTACACTAATACAGTACAAAGCTTACCACTCACTGCGATGTAACTGTAAAAGAACCCAAAGGAAAGCTTCATTAGAATTTTTTTCTTGAACCGAGAGCAACTGCTACTTGAGTGAAGACACGGTCACCTTCTAGGAAGCATTTGGACGCTCCTGAATCACAAATATAAAGTGCGACAATTGGAGTTCTCCACAATTCACAAATTGGATAAGAAAAACATCACAAGCCTTGGAAACGATTCACTCTGCTTCTTCATCTTCCTTTCAACACTTGTCACTCTAGCGGCACGCCACCGACATCAACCAACACATCTCCTTAGGTGATAAGGGATAGCAAAAAGGTCTGAAACTACTCCATGCCACCTACAAAGGCTGTAGGAGCTCTCAAGGTTTCCAAACAGTTTGTTATTTGCAGAGCGGTAACCTGTGCAAACAGAAAAATGGCGCGAATTTTCACATAATCTTTTTGGTGTTACCTTGATAACTTCTGTCGAGGCAGCAAATACGACATGAAACCCCACTAAAAGCTGAAAAACGGACCGGGTACGTTAGGTAACGAGGGGCGGTACCGTTTGAATTTTTCATACTCCTGGTGCCGTTAGGCGCCGTGGCTCCCCTCCCTACTTCAGGGCGCGGAAGCCAAGGAGGGAGCACCACCGCGGGCTGGGGCTGGGGCTGGGGGGGCAGAACCCACACGCAGTCGGCACAGCGGAGAATCACAGAACCATAGAATCGTTTTGGTTGGAAGAGACCTTTTAGATCATCGAGTCCAACCGTTAACCCGGCACTGCCAAGTTACCACCAACCCACGTCCCTCAGCACCTCATCTGCCCATCTTTTAAACCCCTCCAGGGGTGGTGACTCAACCACTTCCCTGGGCAGCCTGGTCCAACCCTTTCAGTGAAGAAATTTTTCCTAATATCCATCCTAAACCTCCCCTGATGCAACTTGAGGCCATTTCCCCTTGTCCTATCCCCTGTTCCGTGGGAGCAGAGACCGAACCCCCCTCGCTATCCCCTCCTTTCAGGGAGCTGTCGGGAGCGAGAAGGTCTCCCCTCAGCCTCCTCTTCTCCAGGCTGAACCCCCCCAGGTCCCTCAGCCGCTCCTCACAGGACCTGTGCTCCAGACCCCTCACCAGCGCCGCTGCAATATCGCTCCCCCAAAATGTGGCGGAGCTCCTGGTTCCACAGCAGCCTGCGCAGTCCGCGCTCGGTCGACAAAGCCACCGCAGACCACCGCGCGCGGCAGCAATTCCTTGGCCCTAGGCCAGAAATGACTGTATCGTATGCTGGAAACACATCTCCAGAAAGGCCAGCAGACACCGTACTGCCCTCGTCTGTGCTGAACTTGTGTTCCGGGTTGGCAGAATACATACGTGACATATTTTAAGGCCAAAATCTCTTTTTCTTGTTTTTAAATTCATTATACTATCAAAATAGTATACCAGACACAGAAATAAAGCATTCTCGCTTTATTGAGATAATGTGGGTCCAATTCCGCCAACACCTCACCACTTTCAACAGCTACAAATTGCTGCTCAGCAGCTGCTGCCGAATACCAAATGGTGTGAGGGCTTCTTAAAAATTTCATTTTAGAAACGTATCCTACGTACCCTCCATTCTAAAAGTCAACCTAAACTTAACCTTGGGTATAAAGCAGAAAAACTGCTCTGCCTCATCAGTCTTTGCTTATTCAGGCTCGACAGACAATATAAAAATCAGCATCCAAATGCTTATGTTTCATAATCCCTTTACTTACGAAAGTACGACTGTTGGCAGAGTTCTCTACTTAAGCGTGGTGTTGCGCTTGTAAAAAAGCTGAAGAGAAGTTCCAAGGCTTCAGCTATCATGATAACTGTCACAGCTGCTAAGAAACTAACACTCGGTGCGTGTATCTTATACAACTGTGACATTTTCTCCCATTATGCTGCTGACAAGGGTGGTTTTTTTTCCTGTCTGCAGTATAAAAATCTCTTAGATATCCTTTGCTTCTAAACAACCAGCCTGCAAATCTCTGCAAATCTATTCACACTTCTCTGTTAGTTGTTTTGGTTTGGTTTTGTTTTTTTAATCTGTGTCTTAATAAATACCAAATGGTTCCAGTTTTGCATAATCGAACAAAACAAAATATAAACCCAGAAGAAAATAGAAAAAAAAAAAAAAAATTCAAAACTGTATTCTCTGTTCTTACACTGTGTTCTTAACACCGTTTGCACAGTGCAGAGGGTAAAAAATAAAACTTTCTCACAGGAAATGTAAGAACCAAATTGCACACAGATTCCTAAATAGTAGCATAAGGAATTTTTGCCTAAAAAGTGTTTGGACCGAGAATTATTTAGCACTACCCGCGCTTGCAGAATTTAAGTAGTAATCCAGCCACTCAGCATCCTGAGGTGCCTCGTGCCGAGGTGGGACGCGTGCCAGGGCAGGAGGGCAGCAGGAGGGCAGGAGGGGAGCGGGGAAAGGCAGCAGGAAGGTGACAGCAGCTCCGGAGCCTGCAGGTCAGGCAGGGCTGGAGCCCCTCTGCTGGGGGGACAGGCTGGGAGAGGTGGGGGGGGGGGTCAGCCTGGAGAAGAGAAGGCTCCGGGGAGACCTCAGAGCCCCTTCCAGTGCCTAAAGGGGCTCCAGGAGAGCTGGGGAGGGGCTCTGGATCAGGGAGGGGAGCCATGGGGTGAGGGGGAATGGTTTTACACTGGAAGAGGGGAAATTGAGATGAGATTTGAGGAAGAAATTCTGTCCTGTGCGGGCGGTGAGCCCCTGGCCCCGGTTGCCCCGAGAAGCTGTGGCTGCCCCATCCCCGGAGGTGTTCAAGGCCGGGTTGGACGGGGCTGGGAGCGACCTGGGCTGGGGGGAGGTGGCCCTGCCCGGGGCAGGGGGTGGGACGAGATGGTCTCTAAGGTTCCTTCCAACCATTCTATGGTTCTATGATTCGATGATTACTTTTCAAATTACTTTAAGCCGCAGACAGCCGCCAGTCCCCAACTGCTCACTCCCACCTCTGACTTGCCCCCAGAAGGCGTGCGTGGCCACACCATGAACCAAACTGAGGAACCGCTCCAGGTTAAAATAAACTCAGAAAAGATTGCTTTTCAGCCACGTTGCTTTTCCTGGCTGAGTTCACTTTGCAGCTGTATAAATGCCTATGCAAACACGGCACAGGAACGAGCAGGAACAGACAACGTGGTTACTGTTTCAGGCTGTCAGAAAGCTACCCATGAACTTCACCCCCCAAGCAGTCTGTCTTAAAATAAACGATGTTCTTTCACTGCCGCTCTGAGCCGGTTCCTGGGTAGCTGGTTTGCATTCCTCACGTGCTTTGGTAATAGATCAATAAATACTCCGCAGGTATGCCCGCATTTAGACACCTAGGCGATACAAATACGAGACACAGATGCATGCAAATTGCACCGTGCAAAAGCCTACGGGGTTATGGCTGCGTGGCCTGATTTCTTGCTATGGGACTAATACCCCCAACAACAACAACCTACTTTTGTGAGGCACAGGGTTGTGCTTTTGACTCG